>NC_133327.1:455023026-455345883 GCF_042186555.1 Aquarana catesbeiana
TACTGGGGAGCTACAGTTCATTGAGAGAACCACAAATGCCAACATATACTGTGACATACTGAAGCAGAGCATGATCCCCTCCCTACGGAGACTGGGCTGCAGGGCAGTATTCCAACATGGTAAAGACCCCAAACACACCTCCAAAGACGACCACTGCCTTGCTAAAGAAGCGGAGGGTAAAGCTGATGGACTGGCCTAGCATGTCTCCAGACCTAAACCCTATTGAGCATCTGTGGGGCATCCTCAAATGGAGCGCAAGGTTTCTAACATCCACCAGCTCTGTGATGTCATCGTGGAGGAGTGAAAGAGGACTCCAGTGGCAACCTGTGAAGCTCTGGTGAACTCCATGCCCAAGGGGGTTAAGACAGTGCTGGAAAATAATGGTGGCCACACAAAAGATTGGCACTTTGGGCCCAATTTGGACTATTTTACTTAGGGGTGTACTCACTTTTGTTGCCAGCGGTTTTGACAGTAATGTTGAGTTATTTTGAGGGGACAGCAAATTTATACTGTTATACAAGCTGTACACTCACTACTTTTCATTGTAGCAAAGTGTCATTTCTTCAGTGTTGTCACATGAAAAGATATAATAAAATATTTACAAAAATGTGAGGGGTGTACTCACTTTTGTGAGATACTGTATATATTTGCCCACTGACAAAGAAATGATCAGTCTATAATTTTAATGGTAGCTTTTAACAGTGAGACAGATTAACAACAACAAAATTCCAGAAAAACACATTTATAAAAAGTTATAAATTAATTTGCATTTTAAGGAGTGAAATAAGTATTTGACCCCTTTGCCAACCAAGTACTAAGTCATGTTTTGCAATCAGAGGTCAGACGTTTCTTGTAGTTGGCCACCAGGTTTGCACACATCTCAGGAAGGTTTTTGCCCCAGTCCTCTTTGCAGATCCTCTCCAAGTCATTAAGGTTTTGAAGCTGACGTTTGGTAACTCTATGGGATGAAGGTCTGGAGACTGACTAGGCCACTCCAGGACCCTAGTGTGCTTCTTCTTGAGCCACTCCTTTGTTGCCTTGGCCATGTGTTTTGGCTCATTGTCATGCTGAAATACCCATCCACAACCCATTTTCAATGCCCTGGTTGAGGGAAGGAGGTTCTTACCCAAGATTTGACAGTACATGGTCCCCTCCATCGTCCCTTTGACGCAGTGAAGTTGTCCTGTCCTCTTAGCAGAAAAACTACCCCAAAGCATAATGTTTCTGCCTCAATGTTTGATGGTGGGGCTAGTGGAGTTGATGCCAAAGAGCTTGATTTTGGTCTCATCTGACCACAACACTTTCACCCAGTTCTCCTTAATTAGCAAACTTCAGACGAGCCTGTACTTTCTTGAGCAGGGAGACCTTGCGGCCGCTACAGGATTTCAGTCCTTCGCGATGTAGTGTGTTACCAATTGTTTTCTTGGTGACTCTGGTCCCAGATGCCTTGAGATCATAGACAAGATTTTCCCGTCTAGTTCTGGGATGATTGCTCACCGTTCTCATGATCATTGAAACTCCAGAAGGTAAGATCTTGCATGGAGCCCTAGACCGAGGGAGACTGATGGTTATTTTGTATTTCTTCTATTTGCGAATAATCACACCAACCATTGTCACCCTCTCACCAAGCTGCTTGGCAATAGACTTCTAGTCAATCCCAGCCTTGTGTAGGTCTAAAATTCTGTCCCCGATATCCTTGGACAGCGCTTTGGTATTGGCCATGGTGGAGTGATTTGGAATCTGATTGATGGATTGCATCTTTGGACAGGTGTCTTTTATACACGTAACAAACTGAGGTTAGGAGCACTCCCTTTAAGAGAGTGATCCTAATCTCAGCTTGTTACCTGTATAGAAGACTCATGAGAGCCAGAAATCTTGCTGACTGATAGGAGATCAAATACATATTTCACTCATTAAAATGCAAATCAATTGATAACTTTTTTGAAATTCATTTTTATGGATATTTTTGTTGTTATTCTGTCTAACTGTTAAAATAAACCTACTATTAAAATGATAGACTGATCATTTCTTTGTCAGTGGGCAAACGTACAAAATCAGCAGGTGATCAAATACTTTTTTCCCCTCACTGTATATATAATGTTTGAAGAGATGCACCGAAATTTCAGCAGCTGAAACATATTGGCCGCAAATGGTGTTATTGGCATTTTGCCGATAAGAGAAAAAGGTGCCAATAATGGAGCCAGAAATGCATGCGATTTTGCTGCAATTTTACTATGCTTATGGTGTGTTTTTCATAGGTTATGTGACTCAAAAACGCAACACGGGTGCATTATTGATGCGTTCTTGCTGCATTTTCAATGCATTTCAATGAGGAGGTGCGTTTTTTTTAACTGACCATAGATGCAAGCAAGCAGGATTTTTATCACTACAATGAAAACGCAACAGACCAGTGTGAAGACATACATAGAATTTAAAGTGATGCATTTTTCTTGAACTTTTCTTGCGCTAAAAGGTGCCAATAATGGCCAACAATAAATTCATATTCATTTAAATTAATGATATTAAAAGTCAAATAGAATGCAATTATATTTAAAAATATATATATTTTTAAAAAAACTGTCGTCATTTTTGGTTTTTAGCACATCCTGCATTTTCGTTACCAAAATTTCCATTCGGTGCACCTCCAATATATCCACTTGCCTACCTTGGGCATCTTACAAACGTCCATAAAACCCCCTCCTCTGTACACAGGACTTGTCTTGTAAGCCTTGCACTTTCTTAGGCCCTTTTCACACGGGTGGACCGTTCAGGACCACCTGTCAATTTTTTAGGCAGACCTGAACGGATGCTCAATACAGGTCTATGGAGCGACGGATGTCAGCGGTGACATGTCCGCTGACATCCGACCCGCTAAAGTATGACTGAGGAAAACCCTACTTTTCCATCCGTCTGTGGATCGGATGAAAATGAACTCTATGGTCCGTCTTCATCCGATCCCCCATAGAGGAAAGCAGCGCTCTGACAGGTCGGTCCCTGCACAGTGTGCAGAGACAGACTTGTCATCTGCCTGCTCAGCGGGGATCGACGGAGCGATCCCCTGCTGAGCAAAGCGGAGCCCGTACACGGAGCCCGTACACGGACATGTCCGTCCGTGTGAAAGGACCCTTATCTTTTCTTATCTCCTTCTGCTCAGCTACTGTGCACAGCCCCTAAGATCTTAAGACAGGGAGCTAGTCAGAAGCCTTTCTCACTGAATGATCACTCTAAGCCCCCATTCACACCTGAGCATTTTGTAGCTTGAAGCTTTAAGCTACAAACCGCTGGAGCCTGGAGGGGAAAAAAAAAATCAATCATTCTCTATGGAGATGGTTCACATCTCCACTCCAAAACGCCTGAAGCTCAAAGAAGTTCTGGAACTTTTTTTAGGCAGATTACAGGCGTTTTTCTGCTTTTTACATTGGTGACCTTTTGACCTGTACAAAATCGCGTAAAAAAAAAAAAAAAAAAAAAAATCGCTGTAAAAAATGTTTTTATTGTGTGCACAGGGAATTAACTCATAATTAAGCTGGACATGCTCTTTTTGTTTTACTACTTAACCCTTTCATTTCAACCTGTATAATCACAATTTCATCTCCTGTTCCAGGTTTCCATTTTAAAAAATTTGCTGGAAACATTTTTTATAAAGCACAGCCTAGGTGAAAAAAAATTAAAAGTCAGCAGCTACAAATACTGTAGCTTCTGCCTTTTAATATTAGGGCACTTACCCATCCAGGGAGCCTGCGATGTCGGCACCTCAGCCAATCTTCGGATCGACTCCCGGGTACTGCCGCCACCATTCCTGGTAAGGGAACCAGGCAGTGAGGCATTTCAGCTTCACTGTTGGTTCCCTACTGTGCATGCACAAAGCGTGCGGCGCTTTCAAATTGGCCCGGTGGCGGCGGAAAGAAGGAGGAGGGGGGCCGAACTTCCAGGAGATCGGACTGCCGCTCGTCTCCCGGAAGTGGGGAAGGGGACCTGTCAAAAACAGGTTCCTGTTCCCCCCTCCACCCTGAAAGGTGCCAAATGTGACACCAGGAGGAGCATATAAGCGGAAGTTCCACTCTTGGGTGGAACTCCGCTTTACGGATTTACTAGGGTTGCACCGCTACTAGTATCAGTGCCGATACCGAGTATTTGCACAAGTATCGGTACTCGCCATATTTCAGATTTGGCTCTTTGAGCTGTCAGTGGGTCTCCCCAGTGTAAAAGAAGTCCGGTAATTGGAGTTGTCAAAAAAAAAAGCAGTCGGCAACGTTTATTACCAACATTGCTCAGCCCTGAAACACTAAAATAAAAAGAAACATTGTTTCTTTTTGTATATTTCTGTTTCTTCATCTGCAGATCAAAGGGATGAACACATGTTCCTCTATTTAACCACTTAATAACCCTTAACTTACTCTAATCAGCCTTAAAGCGGGGGTCCACCTATCTATCGTTTTTTGTTTTTTTTTTAGTTCATTCACAAACTTTTCTTCTCAGCATTACATACTCACATATTGTGTGTAATATGTCCACCTGTGTCAGAAAGAATAACTTATATTATTCACTGCAGGCGGTTTCCATCTTCATTGTGGGCATTTGAAGCCCACAAGCATTTATTTCCTGGATGTGGTGAATGCTGTGCTCCCAGCATTCACCGCTCGTTCCCGCACATGCTCAGTGGCATCCTGGGAAGCCTGAGACTAGCTCCCAGAAGTCTGGGAGAGGCTAGAAACACGCCTACTCCCACGGGAGGAGAACCAGGAAGTGCAAAGAAGAATAGAAAAATAAAAGGTAATTACGGCGATTTAAATTTTTTTAAACGGCATGTCAGCATCTAGGCAAGGAAGAGAATACATACAGATATTGTTCAAAATTTGGGTGGAACCCCGCTTTAATTAACTCCCTATTCTCCTCCATTTAATTATTATTTTCCTGTTTTTTTTCTTTTGTTCATGTCTATTTTATAAACGATAAACAATTAAAACTTTTTATTTGTTTGCTTTGTTAGTGAATATTTTTACACATATATATTAACAAATATTTACACATTTCACATTGAAAAAGTGCTAAATTAAGAAAAAAATCTATTTATTTCATTTGTGAATAACTTTTCAATGCTTTGTACTAGTGATGCACCGAATGGGTTTTTGGCGCCGAAACCGATACCGAAAATAAATCTTCCTTGATCCCGGAAACCGAAACCGATACCGAAACAGCACCGAAATAGGCTTTTTTTTTTTTTTTATATATACTACACAAAAAAATGATTGGATATACAAAATTGTGTTACATTTGTATTCGTTATATTATTTATATTCAACTTAATCATTAATTTTATGAAGAAAAGAATACTACAATCCAGTAATGTCAAAAAGTACTTTAATAAAAAGTAACCCACATAAAATTGGACAGTGGACACAGAAGATAAAAATAAAATAAAATAAGACTGCAGTCAGTGCACATTGCACCACCATACCAAATAAAACAGGCATTAAAAAAATAAAATAAATAATAATAATTAATATTAATATAAAAATGCCAAAGACTGACTTTTTATATTTTATTAATTTCCAACTTACATCAGAACTAGAAATTCAGTTCTATCTCCCTAAGGTGTCAGTGGCTGGATGTGCGATAAGTGTATGTATGTAGCTGCGGGTTACATACATAGTCATACAGTAGACCGCACTGTGTTCCGGCCCCGGGTATGGGCGGAGACATCCTGGAACACAGACTAGTCTACAGCAGCAGTGCTCAGCCAATCACAGCAAGCAATGTAGACTAGTCTGTGTTTATGGAAGTCACCGCCCATACCCGGAACACAGTGCAGTACTGTAGTATGTAGACAGCCACAGATACAGAACATACAGTTTTGCACATGCAGCGGGCTAATAGGTTAGGGAGAGACAATGACATACTTTGACCCAACAACAGAACAAACTATGTATAAGTGAGTAATACTTTAAAGAACAACTCTCGTCTCAACTAACCATAATATGGCAGATGGCCGTTATTCTGTTTCACAGTTTCTGTAAATATAACATAGTACAGTGCTATCTGCTATGCTATAATAACATTTTTATTTTATTATTTTATTTCAACTTAAATGAGAACTAGTAGTTTTTTCCCCAAGTTCTCTCCCTAAGGTGTCAGCGGCTGGATGTGCCATATAAAAAAGTGTATGTATGTAGCTGCGGGTTAGATACATACTAGTCATACAGTAGACCGCACTGTGTTCCGGCCCCGGGTATGGGCAGGGACATCCTGAAAGTGGAACACAGACTGGTCTACAGCAGCGCTGCTCAGCCAATCACAACAAGCAATGTAGACTAGTCTAGTCTGTGTTTATGGAAGTCACTGTCCATACCCTGAACACAGTTTGGTATAGTACTGTAGTATGTAGACAGCCACAGATACAGAACATACAGTTTTGCATTTGCACATGCAGCGGGCTGACAGCTTAGGGAGAGACATAGTTTAGCCCAACAGCAACAGACTATGGTACAGTAATTCAAAAGCTGGAGTTCTCTCAAATTGAAGTGCAAAAAACTGTAGAAGAACTACAATGAACAACCAACAAATGGCACAACTAGACAATTGGAACATACTAGGTAGTCATTCATACTATGTTGTATGTTCCAATTGTCCAATAGCACAGTCCAATACCAATTCATTTACTATGTTCAACATGGTAAATGAATTGGTCTATGCTACGGATTTTTAAATCTATTTCAGTAAAAAGTGGCAGATTTCGCTTTAAGAACAAAAGCTGTTCAGCTTTCTCACAGGAGAGACGGTTTTTCTTCTCATCAAGAATATGAGATGCTAGACTGAATAGTCTCTCACTCTCTGTACTGGTGCTTGGGGCAGATAAATATCTGTGTGCAACCTATGCAAGCAAAGGAAAACATTCTTTGTTGATGCGCCAGTATTCAAGTGGATTGTCGCTTCTGGCAATAGGCTGTTCAGCTAAATAAATGTCCATCTGTTGGGTAGCTGCACTTGTTGTGGCACCACTATGGATTGGGGTGCATTCGTGTAAAATTTCTTCAAACATATCAGATATGGAGGGAGTGTTTTCCCCTTCACTTGTATGCAACCGTTTCTCACTTTCCTCTGTGCGACACCTCAAAACTCCTTGACTAGATGCTTCCACCACCTCCATTTGTGCCAGTATCATTTCCCGTGCACGCTGCTTTTTCTCCACATTAAAGTAATGCTCTTTAAATCAAGGATCTAGAACTGTTGCAATGCAGTACAGAGGGTTGGACTCAGTGTCTCAAAACTGGTTGGTAACGGCCTCCAGTAGAGTGGTTTTAGCCGTTTTTACGCCATGGTCTGTTTCTACCTCTTTTCCAAGCAGACGCTTCAGTGCAGCAATCAAGGGGATAACTTCAGCAATGGAAGCATTAGCTGAGCTTATTTCTTTTGTTAACTGTTCAAATGGAGATAGAAGAGACAAACTATTTTCAACTAACATCCACTGATGTGCACTCCATGTTGCTGGCAGCTCGTAATCTGCAAAGTATGCAGCTAAAACACGCTTTTGTTCAAAAAGACTTTGTAGCATATAGTAGGTGCTGTTCCAACGAGTGGCTACATCTTGCTGCAGCCGTTTCAGTGCCATTCCAAACTGCATTTGCAAAGCTTGTAATCTGGAATAAGCAAGCGGAGAATGCTTAAAGTGACCCACTTTCCTTTTGATACGATATCAGATATGGTGCGCTGACTCAGCAATCCTTTATTCACAGCCAATTGTAGCGTGTGTGCCATGCATGGTATATTTTGAAGTTCACTGTCCTCCATTGCCTTTGAGGGGGGGGGGGGGGAGGACGAAATCAATTTAAAAGCTAATCCCCAGGAGGCAGCTTCAAAAAATAAAATAAAAACTAACCAATCTTTTTTTTTTTTTTTATGGTGCTGCTCTTGGCATGCATGCAAGGTAGTTATGTCTGAACTGCAGTACATCTGACTTGTACCAAAAAAAATATAATTGAACTGAATAAATTTGATTTGAAATGGAATGGATTGCAATTGCATGCTATTTTATTTTTTTGAGCTATTCTGTAGTATACTTCATGCGCCTTGTTGTCATTGAATAAAATGTGTCACTTTGTCTCAGCGTAGTATTATAAGTTATACAGTTATACAACACTGCCATGACAGCAAGCACATTAATTTTTTAAACATGACAGTACGCAATAAATATAATTATTAATATATTATATATGAAATACATTATATTATATATTATTTATTGCATACTGTCATGTTTAAAAAATTCATGCGCTTGCTGTCATGTCAGTACTGTATAACTTATACTACGCTGTCAAAGTGACACTTTCAATAACAGCAAGCGCATGGATTTTATACTGTATACTACAGAATAGCTAAAAAAAAAATAGCTTGCCATTTGCAAATCCATTACATTCTATTTCAAATCATATTTAATCATTCAGTCAGTTCAATTACATAATTTTTTTTGCTACAAGTCAGATCAGATGTACTGCAGTGCAGACACACAGTCATTTTAAATAGTCAGTACTGGACTAGTACTATAATAAAATAATCAAGAAATAAAATTACTAGTTTGTTTCTGTCAGTTTAAGAAGGCATAAGCAGCAATGCTCACCAGCAAATAGTAATGGTAGCCATCCAGGAGTGACAGTGCCCACTCTTGTACTTGAGTATACTATGTGCAACCCTCTATGAAGCTGTCTCTCACTTCCCAGTACCGTCTCTCACTTCCCAGCAGCGTCTCACAAGCACGAGGAGCGTCCGCGGAGAAGGTGCCAGCGTCTCAGCAAGGAACGTGCTTACGAGTGCAGTGTTGCAGCGTCTTAACCGCGAGGAACGTGCACGCCGCCCACACAATGAGTGACGTCACCCGCTGGTTTTGCCGCCTCTACTGGGAATGCGTGATTTTCGGCGCCAGTATCGGCAAGAATTCTCTTTCGGCTTTTTGCCGAAAGGGCCATTTTCGGCCGATATGTTTCGGTGGCCGAAATTTCGGTGCATTCCTACTTAGTACCATTGCTGACAGCTGAAGTTAAAACAAAACAGTTGCGGTAGGTATCGGTAATTGGTATCGGCGAGTACTTAAAAAAAAAAAAAAAAATGGTATTGGTGCATCCTTAGGATTTACTGTTAAAAATATGTGGTTTAGGGTATATCGGTTTTATGTTAAATCAGTAAGAACTATAAATTACTGATGCATGATGAGAAAAATCTAATTTAAAAAAAAAAAACTTTATTTCTTTTGTAAATAACTTTAACATGCTTTGTACCAAAAATGTAATTTTAGCCTGGGTTCACACATATGCGAACAGAGACATTGCATGTGATTCGCAACCGCACTGCGGTGCAGATAGCATTCAATGTCTGTGCAATGCGAGTTCGGCCAAACAGTTGTATGGCTGAACTCGCATTTGCAGGAAAATAGTGCAGGGACTTTTTTTTCCCCGCACTGGAATCGGATCGCATGGGTGTTCTCACCCATGCGATCTGATTCCTGTGCGAGTTCACAGTTCGCACTGTGATCTGTGAACCAATCTGGGGGTGTCATTAACATTGTATTGAAACCCGCAGCAATTTGCAGAGGGCAGTGTGAACTGCCTGCAGGAGAGATGCGATGCGGCAACCGGCGTTGGAATAGTGCTGGTTCCCGCATTGCATATGTGTGAACCTAGGCTTAATGTTGCAGTAAATAGAACAAGCAGCAGAATAAAATGTAAGTTTTCCTCACATCAAATGGTACTTGTGTTCAAAATATTACTGATCAAACCTGAAAAAATACATTTTCTTTTTCAGATTTTTACACTTTTTCCCCTTAAAATGCAAACAAATTAAAAAAATTCTCAGAGGACTTTAGGGCCACGAAAAAGCCCCAAATATGTATCAATTGTTTATCATAAGTATTTACAAAGTTATAGACTCATGAACAGACACATAGCAGAAATGTGAAATATGGTCTGGTCCATAGGGGGTAAACAGGTGTGAGAGCCGAAGTGGATAGATATTTGCACAGCGGTTTTTCAAGTGCAATTTTTTTTTTTTTTTTTTACACTTTCGTGAATTTTAATACACAAATTTTAAAAAGGCAATTAGTAGTGGTGACTAGGCACCTATTATGACAGCTGCTTCTACTGTTCTTATTTTTTTTGGGGGGGGGGGTGATATTATTGTTGTTTGTTTTTATATTTAAAGTGGAGTTCCACCCAAAAGTGGAACTTGCGCTCATCTGATCCCCCCCCTCCGGTGCCACAACTGGCACCTTTCAGGGGGGAGGGGGGGTGCAGATACCTGTCTACTACAGGTATTTGCACCGACTTCCTGGAGTCACGCCCCTTACCGCACCCCCCCCGCGCTGTCTCCTGGGAAACACAGAGGTCCCAGGAGATAGCGGGGACCACTTAAGATGCCCAGCGTGACTCACGCATGCGCAGTAGGGAACCGGGAAGTGAAGCCGAAACTCTTCATTTCCTGATTCCCTCACAGAGAATGGCAGCGGCAGCAGCCGAGAGCTGAGCTATTGATCGGCTTCGGCTGCCAACATCGCTGGACTCCAGGACAGGTAAGTGTCCAGTTATTAAAAGTCAGCAGCTGCAGTATTTGTAGCTGCTGGCTTTCAATATTTTTTTTTAGGTAGTTTTATACAAAGAAATGTCATTGTCACTTCTTGCAATTACAATAAAGTACTTATCTTAAAAACATAATACCTAATATGAAAGATGTAATGTTGAGCTAATGGGTACCAAACATGTCGCATTCTAAAATTGCGTATGCCCCTGGAACAGAGCCAAAATACAGTACCTAAAAATCTCTATAGGCCATGCTTTAAAAGCCTTAACAGCAGGGGTAGGCAAGCTGGGGCCCTCCAGCTGTTTTGGAACTACATTTCCCATGAGGCATTGCAAGGCTGGCAGTTACAATTACTCCCAGAGGCATGACGGGACTTGTAGTTCTGCAACAGCTGGAGGGCCCCAGGTTGCCTACCCCTCTTCTACAGGTTACCAGATTAGAGTTACACACGAGGTCTGGAGCTAGAATTATTGCCCAAGCTTATTTTTGCAGCGATAGCTCACATGTGTGGTGCAAATGCAGTTTACAAAAGCCTGCAGGACCAACACATGTGCTCGCATTTCCGCACAAATTCATTTAATTTTTTTTTTTTTGCACCGCCTCTTTTTTTTTTTTTTTTTAACACTTTTATTGCTATCCCCAAGGATGAACAACATGGACATGAGCCAGGATAGGTCCTCTTTATAGAGAGATCTGGAGTCTATTAGACCTCAGAGGTCTCCTCTGGCCTCCAAAACATCTGATCAGAGATCGGTTTAATCAGATGCTTGTATAAGCCCATAACTGTTTGTAAACAACAAACTGAAACCAGAAGTGACTAAATCCTTGCTGCTTCCGATTTCTGACATCACACATTGGGAGGAACAACATCAGTTTATCTCAGTGTCCCAGGAACCGGACGCCACCAGTAAGATCGTTACCAGTATGGGTGCCCAGATTGCGTGGCAGAGCCTGGTAAAGGCAGTGGGAGGGAATGACTCCTTCCACCTCCTGTAAAAGTATTTCAGTGGCTCTATAGCTGCTAGGATTATTTTTATAGTGAGGGGAACTGCCAGCTGGAAAAAAAAGTCAGTCATTGCTGCAGCGTTGACCAAGATATCACCCTTCCCATCCAGTAATGTACCGATACGTCGCTGGACAGGAAGTGGTCAAGCTGCAAAAGCAGCCAGATCGGGTTGTACACAGGCTGCACCTGCGACGCTTTGCTGCAAGTAACAGATCCTTTCCACTGCATAAGGTATCATCCCCCCCCCCCCCCCCCCGTGTCACATATGCTGGGCAATAATGCCAAGGAATATGACCCAATCTAGTGAATTGTGCTGAGCCGCAGCCATCGTAGAACTGCGTGCAATGCACCACAACATTTACAAAGGTAAAACAGACAGTGAGGAGGTGACATATTCCTCCTCATTGCCTGTTAAACGCCTCAGAAAAATGGTCCGCCACAGAGGAGCAGTCTGCCGCATATATATATATATATATATATATATATATATTAATCCAAGTCTGGCCAGTTCAGCAAGGATCAGCTGACTTCTGATCAGTGTGTGGTCGTCCCCTGTTCAAGGGACATGCTGGAATACTTGTTTTACACTAACAGTGTAAAGCTGGCTTTAGACATCCTGTACTTTCTGCCTCTGGACTTGTCATCAGTTAAAGCGGTATTAAGACTTCTCTCTAAAGGGAAATTAATGCCGTGTACACACAATAGGATTTTCCGACAACAAATGTTTGATGGGAGCTTGTTGACGGAAATTCCGACCGTGTGTAGGCTCCATCGGAATTTCCGACAAACAAAATTTGAGATCTGGTTCTCAAATTTTCCGTCAACAAAATCCATTGTCAGAAATTCCGACGCACAAAATTCCACGCATGCTCGTAATCAAGCAGAAGAGCCGCACTGGCCATTGAATTTAATTTTTCTCGGCGCGTCATACGTCACCGCGTTCTTAACGTTCGGAATTTCCAACATTTGCGCGACCGTGTGTATGCAAGACAAGTTTGAGCCAACATCCGTCGGAAATAAATCCAGGATTTTGTTGTCGGAAAATCCTATCGTGTGTACAGGGCATTACAATAAAGCCCCGTACACACTGGTCGTTTTTTTTATTTTCGTTCAACCCAGCAGGGCTGAACGGAAAAAAAAAAAAAAAAAAACTGACCGATCTGGAGAAGCCTCTGTACTAACTATCCGATGTTAGGACAGCAATCCCCACTGTTGCGTTATTGTGTTCTGACAGGGGGGCGGCTCCCCCGCCAGGACACTCCAGTCAGCCAGTGGCTGAGAATGCTGAATGTAAGCCGACCTTTTCCGGACATGACCCTTCTACAGAAGCCAGCTTCTGTCGGACCGACTGCAGTACACATGGGCCGAATGTCAGCCAGTTTCTATTGAACCAGCTGATGCCACCTGACATGTGGCCATGTGTACTAGGCTTAAAGTAAAACTATAGACAAAACTTTTTTGTCCCCATTTTGGATAGAGCAAGAGAGGGTTATTATAGCCCGTCAGATTTTTTTTCACCATCTGTGTTCCATTGCGGAGATTTCCTTTCACTTCCTGTCCCATAACTAAACAGGAGTGAGAGGAAATCCCTGGGACACAGAACTAGTAGAAGATTTCCCCTCTATTCATTTTCTAGGAACAACTTAAAATTTGGCATTTTCTTTTACTTTCAATGATAATGGTAAACAGGACAAATAGAGGAGGGTGAATCTCCCTAATGAGGGCACAGACAGCAAAAAAAAAAAAAAAGACGTGTTCTAATCCCTCTCCACTCTATACAAAACTAAAAAAAAAAAGTTTTGCCTTTAGTTCTACTTTAAGTCTTTACTGTAGGTACCTTAAATATCTCCTAAAAATGTGTGCTGTTTAGAAGACGTGGCTTTCCATCGGGTACTCCAGTTTCCTCCCACACTCCAAAGACATGCTAGTAGGTTAATTGGCCCTAGTATGTGGATGTATGAAGAGGAGTTGGAACTTTAGATTGTAAGCTCTTTGAGAGCAGGGGCTGATGTGAATGTACAATGTATATGTAAAGTACTGTGTAAATTGATAGCACTATATAAGTACCTGCAATAATATTATTATTATTAACAATAACATTAGCCCCAGCTAATAACATCAGTGCACTCTGCTTCCATAGCACACTGAGTACTGTGCCATAATAGTGACTCGTGGATGTGATGACATTGCAGCCCAGCCATTCAGACAGCCAGAGAGTGCAAGCCTGGAATGAAGACAGAGTTGGGAGTTTCCTGCAATACGCTTTTGGAAGGGTGCAGGAACTTTTTTCACACGCGGCACAGTGAGTTTTTGTCTCTATGGACCAACTCAAAACAACATCAAAACGCATTAAAAAAATGCATGTACATGAGTTTTTGGCGCATTTTCCTGCATCACAACAGACATCTCCTCCTAGCAACATCAACACTTCCCCCAGCAAAATGCAAAACGCATTAAAAATGCATGAAAAATGTGGCAGAAAGGTGCTACAGAAACTGCATGTGCATAGATGTGAACCTAGAGCGAAGGGGAGGTGTTGTGTAGTCATAGCATGACAACACTGCTCAGGTTGGGCAGGAAGTGTGTGAATGGCAGGATTGATTGGGAGGTGAAAATAAACGGGGATAGAAAGCTAAATGCAGCTGTGCCACCTCTGGAGACCAATCATTCTGCTTTAAGTTGAATGTAACGAACAGCTATTGGAAATTGAGCATGCAAGCAGCGCTCTCCCACCCCCCTCCTAATGCAAGCAGCGCTCTCCCACCCCCCTCCTAATGCAAGCAGCGCTCTCCCCCCTCCTCCTAATGCAAGCAGCGCTCTCCCCCCCTCCTCCTAATGCAAGCGGAGCTCTCCCCCCCTCCTCCTAATGCAAGCGGAGCTCTCCCCCCCTACTCCTAATGCAAGCAGAGCTCTCCCCCCCTCCTCCTAATGCAAGCAGAGCTCTCCCCCCCTCCTCCTAATGCAAGCAGCGCTCTCCCCCCAATGCAAGCAGCGCTCTTCCCCCATGCAAGCAGCGCTCTCTCCCCCAATGCAAGCAGCGCTCTCCCCCCAATGCAAGCAACACTCCCCCCCAATGCAAGCAGCACTCCCCCCCAATGCAAGCAGCGCTCCCCCCCCCCATGCAGGCAGCGCTCTCCCCCCCAATGCAAGCAGCGCTCTCCCCCCTAATGCAGGCAGCGCTCTCCCCCCCAATGCAAGCAGCGCTCTCCCCCCCAATGCAAGCAGCGCTCTCCCCCCCATTGCAAGCAGCGCACTCCCCCCATTGCAAGCAGCGCACTCCCCCCGTTGCAAGCAGCGCTCTCCCCCATAATGTAAGCAGCGCTCTCCCCCCAATGCAGGCAGCGCTCTCCCCCATAATGTAAGCAGCGCTCTCCCCCCCAATGCAGGCAGCGCTCTCCCCTATAATGTAAGCAGCGCTCTCCCCCCAATGCAGGCAGCGCTCTCCCCCATAATGCAAGCAGCGCTCTCCCCCCATAATGCAAGCAGCGCTCTCCCCCCCAATGCAGGCAGCGCTCTCCCCCATAATGTAAGCAGCGCTCTCCCCCCCAATGCAGGCAGCGCTCTCCCCCCCAATGAAGGCAGCGCTCTCCCCCATAATGTAAGCGGCGCACTCCCCCTATGCAAGCAGCGCTCTCCCCCATAATGTAAGCAGCCTTCTCCCCCCCAATGCAGGCAGTGCTCTCCCCCATAATGTAAGCAGCGCTCTCCCCCCCAATGCAGGCAGCGCTCTCCCCCATAATGTAAGAAGCGCTCTCCCCCCCAATGCAGGCAGCGCTCTCCCCTATAATGTAAGCAGCGCTCTCCCCCCAATGCAGGCAGCGCTCTCCCCCATAATGTAAGCAGCGCTCTCCCCCATAATGTAAGCAGCGCTCTCCCCCATAATGTAAGCAGCGCTCTCCCCGCAATGCAGGCAGCGCTCTCCCCCATAATGTAAGCAGCGCTCTCCCCCCCAATGCAGGCAGCACTCTCCCCCCCAATCCAGGCAGCACTCTCCCCCATAAAGTAAGCAGCGCTCTCCCCCATAATGTAAGCAGCGCTCTCCCCCCCAATGCAGGCAGCGCTCTCCCTCATAATGTAAGCAGCGCTCTCCCCCATAATGTAAGCAGCGCTCCCCCCCCCCAATGCAGGCAGCGCTCTCCCTCATAATGTAAGCAGCGCTCTCCCTCATAATGTAAGCAGCGCTCTCCCCCCCCCAATGCAGGCAGCGCTCTCCCCCATAATGTAAGCAGCGCTCTCCCCCCCAATGCAGGCAGCGCTCTGCCCTATAATGTAAGCAGCACTCTCCCCCCCCAATGCAGGCAGCGCTCTCCCCCATAATGTAAGCAGTGCTCTCCCCTCCAATGCAGGCAGCGCTCTCCCCCCCAATGCAGGCAGCGCTCTGCCCCATAATGTAAGCAGCGCTCTCCCCCCCAATGCAGGCAGCGCTCTCCCCCATAATGTAAGCAGCGCTCTCCCCTCCAATGCAGGCAGCGCTCTCCCCCATAATGTAAGCAGTGCTCTCCCCCCCAATGCAGGCAGCGCTCTCCCCAGCGCTCTCCCCCCCAATGCAGGCAGCGCTCTCCCCCATAATGTAAGCAGTGCTCTCCCCCATAATGTAAGCAGCGCTCTCCCCTCCAATGCAGGCAGCGCTCTCCCCCATAATGTAAGCAGCGCTCTCCCCCCCCAATGCAGGCAGCGCTCTCCCCCATAATGTAAGCAGTGCTCTTCCCTCCAATGCAGGCAGCGCTCTCCCCCCCAATGCAGGCAGCGCTCTGCCCCATAATGTAAGCAGCGCTCTCCCCCATAATGTAAGCAGCGCTCTCCCCTCCAATGCAGGCAGCGCTCTCCCCCATAATGTAAGCAGCGCTCTCCCCCATAATGTAAGCAGCGCTCTCCCCCATAATGTAAGCAGCGCTCTCCCCTCCAATGCAGGCAGCGCTCTCCCCCATAATGTAAGCAGCGCTCTCCCCTCCGATGCAGGCAGCGCTCTCCCCCATAATGTAAGCAGTGCTCTCCCCCCCAATGCAGGCAGCGCTCTCCCCATAATGTAAGCAGCGCTCTCCCCCATAATGTAAGCAGCGCTCTCCCCTCCAATGCAGGCAGCGCTCTCCCCCATAATGTAAGCAGTGCTCTCCCCCCCAATGCAGGCAGCGCTCTCCCCCATAATGTAAGCAGTGCTCTCCCCCATAATGTAAGCAGCGCGCTCTCCCCCCCCCAATGCAGGCAGCGCTCTCCCCCATAATGTAAGCAGCGCTCTCCCCCCCAATGCAGGCAGCGCTCTCCCCCATAATGTAAGCAGTGCTCTCCCCCCCAATGCAGGCAGCGCTCTCCCCCATAATGTAAGCAGTGCTCTCCCCCATAATGTAAGCAGCGCTCTCCCCCCCCCCCCCCAATGCAGGCAGCGCTTCCCCCCATAATGTAAGCAGCTCTCTCTACCCCCCAATGCAGGCAGCGCTCTCCCCCATAATATAAGCAGCTCTCTCCCCCCCCCCCAATGCAGGCAGCGCTCTCCCCCATAATGTAAGTAGTGCTGTCCTGGAAGTCAGGTCAGGGTACTCACTGGTGCTTAAAAAGCAGTCTGTAAACCTTCTAAAGCAGCCTTCAGAAGAAGGTCCATCTTCCATGTCTGCCCTCCTCCGGACGGGATGTAGGAGCCTCTCAGGTGACGCTCCGGCTCCCGGGATGCGGCTGTGTCCGAGGCTCCGGCTGGGAGAGAAGTGCGGCGAGTCCGGCGTATCACAGCTGAGTGTGCGGGGAGTCCTCCTCTCCTGTCCACCTCCGCCCACCACACTGTATGTCCCCCTGCACTCCTCTGATGATGTGCGAGGAAGAGGGTGGGGTGGCAGCAATGGGCGGACGGCTGAGTTCGGTAGTGTGGAAGCTGGATGTACAGGGAAGGGTGGGCTGTCCTTCTGCTGCCTCTATGACAAGGGAGCCGAGCGATATGAATGGGACTCCTGGGAGGGGTGCTGTGTGTCTGAGGGCTGGGAGCATTAAGCGGTGCGATGACAAGGCTCTTTTCTGGCCATGACATGTTCTTTTTTGTTATATAATGTAAGCACAGCCCAGCCAGGCACCTTCTGACATCCAGAGGAAATGGAGGGTGGGAGGGCTCATCACAACACAGTGCAGATAGCTTACTGCCTTCCTAAGTCACCGCAGGGACTTCAATGTCCTCAGCCTGGGCCATTGCTAGCCCACCAGAGACTTCAGTGATCCCAACCCCGGGCCATGACTATTCCCAAAGACCTCAATGTCCCCACCCTGGGCCATTACCATTCCCAGAGACTTAAATGTCCCAAATACTTCAGTGTCTCCTCCCCGAGCCGTGATTATTTCCAAAGACTTCAATTTTCATATCCTGGGCCATTACCATTTCTACCAAAGACTCCCAAAATCCGTAAACCAGATGACCGCCATTTCCACGTACTTCAAAATGTCCCTCTCTCTTGGGCCATTGCATTTCCCAGAGACCTCATTCTCCCCACCCCAAGTCATTACCATTCCCAGAGACTTCAAAATCCCCCCACTCAGGCCATTACTATTCCCAAAGACCTGTGTCCATACCCAAGGCTATTATCACTCCTCCCAGAGACTTCAATGACCCCTTCCTAGGCCATTACTATTCACACTAGAGACTTCAACATCACCAACCCAGGCCATTACCATTCCCGGAAACTTCAATGTCTCCCCACTCGGGCCATTACTATTGCCAGAGACCTCAATGTCCCCACCCCAGCCCATTACCATTCCCAGAGGCATCAATGTCCCCATCCCAAGTCATTACCATTCTCACCGGAGACTCCCAACATCCCCATACCGGGCCTTCAATGTGTCCTCTCTCTCTGTCAGGCCACTATCACTCCCAGAGACCTCAGTGTCCCTATCGCAGGCCATTGCCATTCCCAGAGACTTCAATGTGTGGTCCCCAACCTAACCATCCACCCCCCCCCCCTGCCCTGGGCCATTACCATTCCCTTAGACTTCAAACATCTCTACACTGGGCCATTACCAGTCCCAGAGACTTCAATGTCCCCCTCCATCAGGCCATTACCATTCTCAGGGACCTTAATGTTCCTACACCGGGTCATTACCATTCCCAAAAACTTTGATGATTCCCACCTCCCAGCAGCATGCTGTACCCCATGGGAGTTCAGGATGAAAGTGCAATGAATGTGTACACCAATAAACAACAACACCTACACCAATTAGTAATAATATTATGGCTGCTGACAGGTAAAATAATTATCTTGTTACAATGGCATCTGAAAGTGGGTAGGATATATTAGGCAGCAAGTGAACATGCTGTCCCTGAAGTTGATGTGTTGAAAGAAAAAAAAAATGAACAACCATAAAAAATAAGTCTCTGATGGAGACTCTTTACCACGTGATCAGCCATGTCCAATCACGGCTGATCGCGATGTAAACAGGAAGAGCCGTTTATCGGCGTTTCTTCACTTGCGTCGCGTGAGTAGAGGAGAGCCGATCGGCGGCTCTCCTGACAGAGGGCTATGCGCTGATTGTATATTAGCGGACCCCCCCGCAGATGCCCACACTGGACCACCAGGGATGGCAATAAAGGAAGCCCGCCAGGTATGCCACCCTAGACCACCAGGGATATGACAATCAGTCCCAGGACAAATGCCAATCAGTGCCCATTAACAATGCCTGCCAGTGCTATCAGTCATGCCTATGTGTGCAATCTATCAGTGCTGCCTTGCAGTGCCGCCTATCAGTGCCACCCATAAGTACCCATCAGTGCAGCCTTTCAGTGACCATCAGTGCCACTTATGAGTGCCCATCAGTGCCGCCTATTAATGCCCATCACTGCTGCATATCAGTGCCGCCTATCAGTGCCCATCATAGTTACATAGTAGGTGAGGTTGAAAAAAGACACAAGTGCATCAATTCCAACCTATGTGTGTGATTATATAAAGTGCCGCCTATCAGTGCCCATCGTCAGTGCCACCTCATCAGTGCCATCTCATCGGTGCCCATCGTCAGTGCCACCTCATCAGTGCCATCTCATTGGTGCGACCGCATCGGTGCCGCCTTATCAGTGCCCATCAGTACAGCTTATCAGTGAAGGAGAAAACTTATTTACAACATTTTAACATTTTATAACAGAAAAACTTTTTTTTACCAAATTTTCGGTGTTTTTTTATTCGTTTAGCAAAAAATAAAAACCACAGAGGTGATCAAATGCCACCAAAAGAAAGCTCTATTTGTGGGAACGAAATTACCGCGCAATTGTCATTTAACCGCTTCAATACCCGCCCATTGTCATATGACGGCCGCAGATGGGATCTCCCATCCTGGGCAGGCATCATATGATGGCCTGGGCTTTCCGGCCGTCTAGGGGGCGCGTGCGGGCCGTCTAGGGGGGGCGTGTGCCCCCCGCGTTGCTCAGGACCGGGTGCGTGTGTCCGGCGGCCGCGATGTCCGCCAGGCACCCGCGATTGCCCGTTAACCGAGCAGGACCATGGATCTGTGTGTGTAAACACACAGATCCACGTCCTGTCAGGTGAGAGGAGACGATCTGTGTTCCCAGTACAGAGGAACACTGATCGGTCTCCTCCCCTTGTGAGTCCCCTCCCCCTACAGTTAGAATCACTCCCTTAGGAAACACATTTAACCCCTCGTCTCCCCCTAGTGGTTAACCCCTTCCCTGCCTGTCACATTTACACAGTAATCACAATTTTATAGCACTGATCGCTGTATAAATGTGAATGGTCCCAAAAATGTGTCAAAAGTGTCCGATGTGTCCACCATAATGTCGCAGTCACGAAAAAAATATCACAGATCGCCGCCATTACTAGTAAAAAAAAAAAAAAAAAATTTAAAAAATGCCATAAATCTATCCCGTATTTTGTAGACGCTATAACTTTTGCGCAAACCAATCAATATACGCTTATTGCGATTTTTTTTACCAAAAATATGTAGAAGAATAGGTATCGGCCTAAACTGAGGAAAAAATTTGTTTTTTTTAAAAAAAATTGGGATATTTATTATAGCAAAAAGTAAAAAACATTGTGTTTTTTTCAAAATTATCGCTCTTCTTTTGTTAATAGCGCAAAAAATAAAAACCGCAGAGGTGATCAAATACCACCAAAAGAAAGCTCTATTTGTGGGGAAAAAAGGACAACAATTTTGTTTGGGTACAATGTTGCATGGTCTGGGAAGGAAGGGGGTGAAAATGCCCTGTATTGAAGCGGTTAAATAGTGACAGCGCTGAAAACTGAAAATTGGCTTGGGCATGAAGGGGCCTGGTATTGAAGTGGTTGAAGTGGTTAAGCAATGCTCTTGTGGGATGTTCCAGGTCTGCAGTGGTTCATGAAAGGAAAACAGGCAACAGGGTCATGGGCCACCAAGGCTCAATGATGTACCTGTGGAGCAAAGGTTGACCCATGTAGTCTGATCCAATAAAAGATCTACTGTAGCTCAAATTGCTAAAAGAGTTAATGCTGGTTCTGATAGAAAGCTGTCACAACACATACTGAATGACAGTTTGTTGCGTATGGGGTAGCGCGTAGCTTCAGACCAGTCAGGGTGCCCATGCTGACCCATGTCCACAGCCAAAAGCACCTACAATGGTCACACAAACAGAACTGGACCAAGGAGCAATGTAAGAAGGTGGTCTGGTCTGATGGAATTCAAGAATTGTTTGAGGAACACAACAACAAGTTTCAGATATTGACTTGGCCTCCATATTATTCAGATCTCAATGCAATCAAGCATCTATGGGATGTGCTGGAAAAACAGTCTGACCCATGGAGACCCCACCTTGCAACTTACAGAACTTAAAGGATCTGCTACTGATGGCTTGGTGCCAGGTATCACAAATACCTTCAGAGGTCTAGTGAAGTCCATGCCTCGATGGGTTGTGGTGGGTGGTCAAAATGTTATGGCTAATCTGTGTATAACCTATGCATAGAAGCAAAAAAAGAATACTTGCAGCACACAGACTTTTCCTCTCTCTCCTATCAACTTTTCATCTGCCACCTGACTGCTCGAGAGGCACATTGCCTAGGCATTGACTGGTCACATGACACAAACAAACATGCTTATTTCCAGCAAGACCCCAATTTCTGTTCCTGGTAAGCCTCAAAACATACACATTAGCTGTTGATCCATTTATTGTGTTGCTTTGTTGGTCTAAAAAAAAATCCTAGTAAAAAAAAAGTAATACAAAAATAATGAAACAAAATATAAGTAGATTAATATAATAATTAAATAAATAATATAACGCAATATGCTGTGAAGTGGAAACAGTTTGGTATCTCCCATATGTCCCACATTTTTTGAGATGGAAAATTAAGGTCTTTTTCGGAGCTCCAAGAGAACTTTAGACTCCCTTCATCCATGCACTTTTATTACTTGCAACTCCAACATGCAGTAAGTGCTCAGAGGGGAGTGGATCAATGGTCGTTAGATTCTACTTCTGTCTTCAATTACCTGTTTGAGGTCACCACATATAAAGGGTTTATATCTTGCTGTTATGCTGTTACTCAATCTTTTCCTACAAGACTCGCCTTTTAAGGCGGTGTCTCAATGGGAGCAAGATGTTGGAGCATTTGAGGAAGAGCAATGGGAGGAAGCCCTCCAGGCGGTCCCCCAGTGCTCTTTGAATGTGGCTCAGTGCCTATCACAGCTCTATATAATCCTGAGAGTTCATTATACACTGGCTAGGTTGGCCCGCATGGGGGTGAGATCTGATTATACCTGTACTAGATGCTGTAGAGATTATGAGGATTTGATACACCTTTTATGGAGATGCCCAAAGCTACATTTATATTGGAAGAAAGTCATTGATACTCTTAATAGGATTTTCCAGGTCCAGATTCCACTGGACCCTAAACATTGCTTACTGGGTGTCCTAGACATTCTCCCAATAGAGGATTGTCCTAGACAGGCTATTGTTCGAGCTCTCAGGCCCATAAAATAATTTTGAGACACTGGAAATCCACAGAACCTCCCACGATGCAAGAATGGATTACTTAAATGGGCGAGACTCTCTGCCTAGAGAAGCTTATTTATCAACACAGGGGTAAAAGGGGCAAATTATGGTCCCCCTGGTTAGATGGCTTAGCCCCAGTGGATCTGGCGTATGACCGTATATTTTAGCGTTAGATGACATGTTCTTCATGCAGTTCATGTATTTTTCAAAGATGATGGTTATATGGGTGTACCTTACGAGGCTGAGTAATGTCTTATTTGAATATATAGGTAAAAGGTTTAGCTTTATGTGAAAGGTGGCGTATAATGCATTGATTCCCTGTGAGTTTTACTCTGATGAACTTGTGTACTGGCTTTGCTATGGAACATGGTATGTCTTATTTCCTATGCTCAATAAAACCTTTTTTGTTTGAGAAATAAAAAAATATATATAATATAACAATATAAAACACAAAAAATAAACAAAATCATTTAGATTGTAGATTGTCAGGAGCAGGGCCCTCCTAGCCCTCGTGCCTTGAATTGTATTGTAACTGTACTGTACAAACTGTTGGCACTATATAAATCATGTTATAATAATAATCATCATCATAATAAATAATTGCCAAGGAATAACGGTACAAATTAAATTGCATTATAATTCATGCTGCATGTAAATAATCTTACAGATTAGTCACTGGTTTTTACTGGGCATTTACAGGGCTGCTATGTAGAGTGCAAAAAATCAAAGTAAGCTGCAGCTCTATACTCCTTTATTCCAATGTGCTGTCAAAAATAAAGTAATATAAATTATAAAATAACAATAGAATAATATAATATTTAAATATACAATCTATAAATATAAAATACAAAAAAATAAACAGTCATTTAGGTTATAAACTCTTAAGAGCAGGATACTCATAACATTCTTGTATTGAATCGTGTTGTAACAGTACTAATATATCTATATTTTAAAGCACTGCACAAATTGTTGGCACTATATAAATCCTGTATTGTAATAATAATAAACCACAGAGGAATAACAGTGTAAATCAAATTCCCTTTTAATTTGTGCTGCTTATAAACAATCTTACAGATTGACCGTAGGTCTTTACTGGGCATCTATGGTGCTGATTTGTCTTCGTAAAGTGCAGTTATATACATTCTGCTTCATTCCAATCCGCTGTCAAAAATAAAGTAATATAAAAATAATAAAATATAAAGAAAATAATATTTAAATATTTTATTTTATTGCAAGTATTTATATAGCATTGACAATTTACACAGCACCTGGCTATTCACATCAGTCCCAGCTCTCAAGATCCTTACACTCTAACATGCCTACATACACATATTAGAGCCATTTTACACAGCCAAATAACCTACCAGCAGGACTTAGGAGTGTGCAAAACAAATACTTGGAGGAAACCCACCCAAGCACACCAAGAACGTGCAAACTCCATGTGTTGTAGCTGGGATTCAAATCAATGGCTCTAGTGCTGCAAGGCAGAAGAGCTTAGCACTGTACTGCCCCAATAAATAAAACTACAAAATAGAAAAGTTATTTTGATTTTAAGCTCTTGTATTGTAGTAAATTGTATTGTAACTGTACTGTCCCCCTTTATGCTTTAAAGCACTGCACAAACCGTTGCTACTATATATAGTATATCCTTAAAAATAATAATATTAAATAACTACAAGGAATAATAGTACAGGCAAAATAAATAATCTTACAAATTATCTGCTAGTCTTTATTGAGCACTTATGGTACTCTTTTGTCATTTCTAAAATTCTTAAGTATTATTATTATTATTATTATACAGGATTTATAATAGCACCAACAGTTTATGCAACGCTTTACAATATAAAAGGGAGACAATACAGTTAAAATACAAGAGGGTTGAGAAGACCCTGCTCAGAAGAGCTTACAACTGAAGTAAACTGTAGTTCTTTACATTTTTTCTTAATTCTAATCGGTAGTCAAAATAAAGTAATATATAAATGTTAAAATAAAAAATATAGTATTTGAGTATATAAATACAATTAAAAAAAAAAAGTCAAATGATCACCACCACTTTAAGGAATTAGGCTTCATGCACACTATAAGCTAAAAAAAATGCCAGAAAAACACTGGATCAAAAATGCTGATAATAGCATTTTTTGTGCCAGCTTCTAGGAGCATTTTAGTAGCTTTTAGAAGCTTTCAGGAGCAGTTAGGAGCATTAGCATTTTATTTGCCTTTTTGCAGTACTTAAAGAAAAAAAAGCTGTTAGTAGCATTTTAGTAGCAGTTAGGAGCAGTCAGCATATTTTTCTGTTGGAAAAACGCTCCAAGAAACAAAAAATATTTTTTTTCTGCTCCTAGAAGCTGAAGTTTAAAAAATGCTAATAGCTTAAAGTAGTGTGAATGGACACATAGGATAACACTATTTAGCTTTTAGGAGCAGAAAAAAATGCTTATAGCTTCTAGGAGCTTAAAAAAACACTAGAGTGTATGGAGCCTAAAACGGCATTTTCATTTGCGCTACGTATAACAAATCTTACACATTAGTAGTTGGTCTTTGCTGAGCATTTATGGTGCTGCTTTGTTAAGCAAACTGCAGTTCTTTATATTCTCTTTCATGTTAATCCATAATCAAAAATAAAGTAATATAAATAATACAAAATAAATAAAATATTATATATAATAAGTGAATATATTCATTTAAAAATATATAAAATACATTTTTTTAACAAAGTCAAATAATTAAAGAGGAATAATATATACAGTGCCTTGAAAAAGTATTCATACCCCTTGCAATGTTCCACATTTTGTCATGTTACAACCAAAAGCGTAAATGTATTTTATTGGGATTTTATGTGATAGACCAACACAAAGTGGCACATAATTGTGAAGTGGAAGGAAAATGATAAATGGTTTTAAATTTTGTTTGCAAATAAATTTGTAAAAAATGCGGCGTGCATTTGTATTCAGCCCCCCTGAGTGAATACTTTGTAGAAACACCTTTCGCTGCAATTACAGCTGCAGTCTTTTTGTGGATGTCTCTACCTGCTTTGCACATCTAGAGAGTGAAATTGTTGCCCATTCTTCTTTGCAAAATAGCTCAAGCTCTGTCAGATTGGACGGAGATCATCTGTGAACAGCAACTTTCAAGTCTTGCCACAGTTTTTCAATTGGATTTAGGTCTGCACTTTGACTGGGTCATTCTAACACATGAATATGCTTTGATCTAAACCATTCCATTGTAGCACTGGCTGTATGTCTAGGGTCGTTGTCCTGCTGGAAAGTGAACCTCCACCCCAGTCTCAAGTCTTTTGCAGACTCTAATGCCCTTTACACATGATAGGATTTTCCGACAACAAAATCCTGGATTTATTTCCAACGGATCTTGGCTCAAACTTGTCTTGCATACACAAGGTCACACAAATGTTGTCGGAAATTCCGAACGTCAAGAACGCGTGACGTACAACACGTACGTCGAGCCAGTGAAAAACGAAGTTCAATAGTCAGTGCAGCTCTTCTGCTTGATTCCGAGCATGTGTGGAATTTTGTGCGTTGGAATTGTGTACACATGATCGGAATTTCCGACAACGGATTTTGTTGTCAGAAAATTTGAGATCCAGATCTCAAATTTTGTCAAAAATGTCCAATGGAGCCTACACACGGTCTAAATTTCAGACAACAAGCTCCCATCGAACATTTGTTGTCAAAAATCCTATCATGTGTACAGGGCATAACAGGTTTTCTTCTAAGATTGACCTGTATTTGGCTCCATCCATCAACTCTCACCAGATTCTCTGTCCTTGCTGAAGAAAAGCATTCCCACAACATAATGCTTCCACCACCATGTTTCAAGGTGGGGATGATGTGTTCAGGATGATGTGCAGTGTTAGTTTTCCGCCACACATAGCATTTTGCTTTAAGGCCAATAGGTTAAATTTTGGTCTCATCTGAGCACCTTCTTCCACATGTTTGCTGTGTTCCCCACATGGCTTCTTGCAAACTGCAAATGGGATGTCTTATGGCTTTCTTTCAGCAATAGCTTTGTTCTTGCCACTCTTCCATAAAGACCAGATTTGTGAAGTACACTACTAATAGTTGTCCTGTGGACAGATTATCCCACCTGAGCTGTGGATCTCTGCAGCTCCTCCAGAGTTATCATGGACCA
This sequence comes from Aquarana catesbeiana, assembly GCF_042186555.1. Lineage (NCBI taxonomy): Eukaryota > Metazoa > Chordata > Amphibia > Anura > Ranidae > Aquarana > Aquarana catesbeiana. The sequence goes on from NC_133327.1 coordinate 455,049,678, forward strand.
CTGTACCTCCTGCACATCTGTCCCACCTCTGTTCCCCCTGCTCTTCTGCCCCACCACTGTAACCCTCTGCTCATGTGATCCACTGATGTACCTCCTTTCTCCTCTGCACATCTTCCCCACCTCTGTACCCCCCCTGCTCCTCTGCCCCACCACTGTAACCCCCTGCTTATCTGTCCCACTACTGTAATCCCCTTCTCATTCTCATCTGGCCCAACACTGAACCCCCCCCCACTCATCTCTACCACTGTACCTTCTGCACATCTGCCCCACCACTGTACCCCCTTGCTCTTCTGTCCCACCACTATAACCCCCCTGCTCATCTGCCTCAACACTGTACTTCCCTGCACATCTGCTCCACCACCGTATCCCCATGCTCTTCTGTCTCACTACTGAATCACCTTCTCATCTGTCCTCAAACTGAACCCATCTGCTCTTCTGCCCCACCACTGTAACCCACTTTCTCATCTGTCCCACCAATGTACCTGCTGCACATCTGTCTCACCTCTCTGCTCTTCTGCCCCACCTCTGTTCCTCCTGCTCTCCTGCCCCACCACTGTTTTCTCTGCTCGTCTGCCCCACTACTGTAACCCCCTGCTCATCTGTCCCACCAATACACCTCCTTTCACATCTGCCCCACTGCTCTACTCACCTGCTTTTCTGTCCCACCACTGAACACCCTTCTCATGATATGTGTGATATGCAGAGTGGTGAAAGGAAGCAGAGATGAGACACATCTACCTGTCCTGGCACACTCATCCTGCTGGTCCACCTCTCACATCCAGCCTAAGTGCTTGTATGTGATGTATGTGATGTCACATACAAGCATATGGAATGGATGCGCAATGATGAGCTCACGTCAGGGGCATTTTCTGAAAGCAGTGGGCCTGTGTGCAGGATCATAATTTGGGCCCCCGCAGCTGAGAAAAAGTGTGGCGCTCTGCGCCGCAGCAAAAGTTGGGTGTGATTCTCATTGCGCTGAATACTGGCTGTGGCTTAAAGGGACACAGAGTTCAGGGGTTCAGTAGAAAGTGATGCAAAGGTCCAGGAATAATTTCAACAAAGTTCCCAAAAGCTCAACAGTAATTCCACAAACTGTCACCTGATTGGGGTTTTCTCAATCACAGTGAAATCCCTTCTTTCTGATATTGGTAGTGGCAACCAAGCGAGTCATCTTTCTCCAGATGGTGGGCGGGGCTAGCAGAACTGTGATTGGCTTTAGCAGTGGCCAATGACAGTCCTCCTTCTCCTGGAAACAGGGACCGCCCCCCTAGCAGAACTGCACCCAGTCTCTTCCCCATCACAAGAGCTGACGATCGCAGCTACAGCAAAGTTAGAGAACCAAACAATGTTTCCCATCTTTTACAATGTGTGGGGGCACAGTGCCTCCCCCTCAGTGCAGATGTAGCATGGGAAATTCTGAAATTGGAATGCATTAGTGTCTCACTGACACTTCCCTGCACTGCTCTGCTGATGAGGATGGAGTTGAGTGCTGCAAAAGAGGCCTTGCGTACCGGCGGTTGCCCTACCCTGGTGTAGGCAAACATAAGATATGTAAGCCGATTTACTTTGACTTGGTGATTACACAGAGGAAGGAAATTAAGTAAAATGTTTGGGTTAATTTGTTTCTTGAGTGTGTCAATATATGCGTATTGTATCAAGTGAAACATAGGGTTTTGCTATTGTTTTCAAAACAAGGATTTGATGATGGAAAGACAGACAAAACATTTGATTGTTCCAAGATGATCTTGAGTATGTTCTAAAATGAACTATACTGTGAAGAGTACAGTGTCTATTCCATAACTCTGTTATCTTGGTCTCACATATTACTTCCCATATAGTGTAATATTCAATTTAGCCTTTTTTTTTATAACTGTCTGCAGTTTCCATTAAAGGTGTGAAGCTGACCTTTGGGAAAAAAAAATACCCTTGCAGTGGAGTCCCCTCCTACCCCTTCCCACCAAGCACTACCGGAGTTAAATGCTCATTTTTTTCATTTTGGTCGCAGCTGTGATTGGTAGGCGGAGCTCACCTCTTTTCTCCGATGCTCGAGGTTATGGGTGGTCCTTCAGCATTCTCATATACAATGCAGAACTGACGGTCCTGCATTGTACGTGTCATCATGTACAATGCAGGACCATCAGTTCTGCATTGTATATGAGGATTCTGAAGGACCGCCCATAACCTCGAGCATCGGAGAGAAGAGGTGAGCTCCGCCTACTAATGTAAGTAAGTAAAAGTGCTTTTTACTGGTACCCTAGCATTTACCATATAAGCATTTAACATCTGCAGTGCAGCGCTAGCCTCACTGCAGGGCTAGTTTTTCATATTAGTTTTAAACTTCTTTCTCTATGCAGTTTTCTGCTTTAAAGTATTAGATAGGAGCCTCCAAAATGTCTGCTTTTCCTCTGCATATTTCTTGGCAGCATAAATTAAAGTATAAGTAAACCCAATCACTAAAATTTCATATAAGCTTCAACATGGTAAAGTGTGCTGGAGCAGGAGAATGTGTTCAGCAAGAATTCTTGCACTCCCAGGAGGTAGCATTGAGAAACAGTCACTGGCTGAGTTCCAAAGCAAGTTTTTTCTTATAATAGTTTCTTTTTTTTTAGCCTTCATTTAGCATTTTTCATTTGGGGGACACCCAGACAAGGGGACCTTGTATTTTAATTCCACCTAAATGTAATTTCAAAACTATATATATTTTTTTAAATCTGCAACTTTTAATAAAGAATACCTGGTGATTGTAATGGGTCAGGATGCAGACCTTGCTCCTTTGTGTAGCTGCTTCCTGTGCTAGAAGTAAGTATTCCATCAGGGACCACCTCATCATAGTTTGGGCTCAGCTGCAGGCTACTCCTAGGTCATTCAACTGAAATTCGCAGTCATGGATAAGGGTTTGTGTTGAGACATAAAAGATGGATATGCAGAGATAATGTGGAAGATGTAGTTTGAAAGTCATATGAATGATCTCAGGTAACATTTAAAAAAAAATATGATATAACATGGAGCAAACGTATCAGCATATTGAGACAAAGGTTTTTAATGGCAACCCCGACTTTATCTCCATGTAGAGTTGCCACCTTATCCCTTTAAACCCGAACACCTTTGAATTACACAGGTTCTGAGGCTAATTAAATGCAGATAAGGCACCAAGTGAGTTTAATTACCACCTTAATCAGCCACAGAACCTGTGTAATCAATATGTGTTCGGGTTTAAAGGGATAAGGTGGCAACCATATCTCCGGGCTCAAAGTCAGGAGCTTTGCTGCGGTGGTTGTTTGCAACTTTTTTTATGTTTGGGGGCATGGAACCTAGAAGGCACTTTAGTACTGGGAACCAAATTGCATTGAATGAGGGATACCTGGAGACTAAGGCAGGCACATCAACAGCCAGTGGGATAGGAGTCAGTACCCAGGGGTGGATACCATCATTTACAAAGAATGATGATTCTCTGGAGCTGGAATTAATGAGGTGTCACTTCTTCTGACCAAAACTGAGATGCAGTCTAGAAGAAGAGCCTTGAGAAGGGTGTTTTGGTTATGTTGGGTTTCTGTAATTGAATGCAATAGCTAGGACTGCAGTATAATACAAAACAGATTATGAAAGCTGCACAAACATGAACTCTTCACTATCAGGGTAATATGTGACAGTATTGTATACAACTATAAGACTCTATAGCAACAGAAAGTCTTGCTGAAAGTCACTACTTAAAGTGTTACTAAACCCACAACAGTAAAATCTGTCTGTATATGCAGTAAAGTATGCTTGTTATACTCACTATAGAACCTAAGGGGTTAATCATCAGCATTGTGTAAAAAGGCTGTTAGAGCCTGTCTTCCCTGTTCCTCCCCTTCTTCCACAGTCCCCAATCCATCTCCTGATAGTACAGAGCCTTGGGGGCACTCTGCACATGCTCAGTTTGGTGTGTATTGCTAGAGAGTTTTTTTTTTTTTTTTGGGGGGGAGATAGTGCATGTGATCAGCAGAGGGCCAATCAGCACTGTCCAGACAGAGGGATAAGGGTAATGCAGCCTCATAGGTTAGTCAGAGGAGAATGAAAACTCCTCCTACAAGCTCTAACCAGCACTCAGCCGGATACTGATAGAAGTCACAAGACTGTTATAAAATGCTGACGAGAAAAGGTATTTAGCAGTTTATATTTACTAAAATAATTGCATTTCCATGTTTTGTGTACCGTGGGAGACCAGATATAGTGAATGCAGGGGCCTGGGTTTAGTAACACATTAAAGAGGAGTTCTGCCATACCCCCTCACTCCAGAAAATAAAAGTCAGCAGCTACAGATACTGATACAGATCAGAGGAGGATCAGTGTAGTAATGATGAATATTCATTTGTTATCGTCACACAACTGGGTGGGCTTCGGGTGCAGTGCTCTGCACCCAGAGCCCACCCTTTTTTGAACCCTATTAGAGCCAGTGCTGTATTTAGGCCTAGGCCGACAAGGCCCAGGCCTAGGGCGGCACTTTGCGGGGGGGGGCGGCGAAAAAACCGCCAAACCCCCGCCCGCCTTCCCGAGTCCCGCGGCCTTCTCCCGCACAGATGCAGGCTCCGGCGGCCGGCTTCCTGTGGTGTAGATGGCGTGCTTTGCGGGGGGGGGGGGGGGGCGACTCGCGCCCCCATGAGCGGCCGCGGTGACTTGCTGCATTTAATTTGGACGGGCTGAGGCGGAGCCTAAAGCTCCGCCCTCTACCCTCCTACGTTCGGCTTTCCTGCATCGCTCGTCTCGGGCAGGGTCTGTCTGATGATAGGAGGAGAGAGAGAGAGAGAGAGAGAGAAGCACGAGGGGAACCCCCTACCCCATAGCCAGGACAGCAGGTAAAATACTGTAGATTCAATTACTATTACTCTTGTACAGTAAAGTGCACATGCATGGGATCACTTTTTTTGCAATATCATGACCATGAGCACAGATTGGCTGCTTGGGTGCATGTGCCAAGCAGACAATCTGTGCTCAATATGGAAATGAATATACAGATCATGATATTGCAATAAAAGTGATCCATGCTACAAACTCATTGCACAGTCCACCTTCAGTGAAAGTTCATGTACTGCAAACTTTGCAGTACATGAACTTTCACTAAGAGCCCTTTCACACTGGGGCGTCGGAGCTGTCGGCGGTAAAGCGCCGCTATTTTTAGCGACGCTTTGCCGTCGTTTTTGCAGGGGTTTTCGGCCACTAGTGGGGCGGTTTTAACCCCCGCTAGCGGTCGAAAAAGGGTTAAAACAACCTGCAAAGCAGCGCTGCAGCAGTGTTTTGCAGGCAGATTTAACCCTTTTAAAACCGCCTCACTATCGGCTGAATAGCGGTGCTAAACCGACGGTAAAGTGGCGCTAAAAAAAGGGCCGCTTTACCGTCGTGGCGCTTTCAGTGTGAAAAGGCTCTAAAGAGGTTAAAGCACTGATTGCTACTGATTTGGCGGCACTCTTCAGCTGTAATTATAAGGTAGCACTGATTTGCTACAGTGATGGGCATTGATGAGGCCGCACTGATGGCCCCTGATAACCTGCACTGATGAGGCTGCATTGATGGGCACTGATGAGGAGGCATTGATGGGCACTGATGAGGCTGCATTGACGGGCACTGGTGAGTCTGCATTGATGGGCACTGGTGAGGCTGTGCTGATGTGCACTGGTGAAGCTGCAATGATGGGCACTGGTGAGGCTGTGCTGATGGGTACTGGCGAGACTGCCCTGATGGGCACTGGTGAGGCTGCCCTGATGGGCACTGGTGAGGCTGCCCTGATGGGCACTGGTGAGGCTGCATTGATGGGCACTGGTCAGGCTGTGCTGATGGGCACTGATGAAATGGCATTGACGGGCACTGATGAGGCTGCATTGACGGGCACTGGTGAAGCTGCGATGATGGGCACTGGTGAGGCTGTGCTGATGGGTAATGGCGAGACTGCCCTGATGGGCACTGGTGAGGCTGCGCTGATGGGCACCGGTGAGACTGCGCTGATGGGTACTGATGAGGCTGCATTGAAGGGCAGTGATGAGGCTACACTTGGTACTCACTTTTAATGTAGAGAGAGGAAGAGGTGGAGCTCTAAGATGAAAAGGTGGAGCTTAAAAGGGAAGGGGTGTGGTTTACAGATTACAGGGCGGGACTTAAACTCAAAGGGGTGTGGCCTTGACAAGAAGGGGTTGGTCATATTTAAATTAGGGGTGCATGGGTTTAGTCAGGCCTAGGGCAGCACAAAACCTAAATACACCACTGATTAGAGCCTCTGGCTCTAATCGCACGCTTCAAAAAATCACCCCCCACATTGGAATCCATGCATCCGTTGTCCCTGTATGCAGATCATGGGGCCAGACGCATGGATAGGGGGGGTGGTGCCCGTGCGCCCCTAATGCACAGGCCGCCACTGGTCAGAAGCATTGGAGGCTTCTTGTGCTCATTCAGCTTTTTGCCCTCTATGAGCATGCTCCAACTTCCTTTTTGCTTTGCAACTCAGCGTTCATTTCCCTTTGCAGAAGGACACCTTCTGCTTTTTGATCCCACTAGAGTACATAGACTTGGAAAGCGAAGATTTTGGGCTATGCCCCACTTACAGCACAGAGCAAATGTAGTAAAAATAATAGTTATTACAGTCAAACATACACAGCCAGGGCAGGCATAAAACACACACAGTCATGGCAGATACACACAAACACACACACGCGGCAGAGATATACAGTATATTACCAAAAGTATTGGGACACCTGCCTTTACACGCACATGAACTTTATTGGCATCCCAGTCTTATGCCCCATACACACGGTCGGATTTTCTGACGGAAAATGTGTGATAGGACCTTGTTGTCGGAAATTCCGACCGTGTGTAGGCTCCATCACACATTTTCCATCGGATATTCCGACACACAAAATTTGAGAGCAGGATATAAAATTTTCCAACAACAAAATCCGTTGTCGGAAATTCCGATTGTGTGTACACAAATCCGACGCACAAAGTGCCACGCATGCTCAGAATAAATTAGGAGATGAAATCTATTGGCCACTGCCCCGATTATAGTCCCGACGTACGTGTTTTACGTCACCGCGTTTAGAACGATCGGATTTTCCGACAACTTTGTGTGACCGTGTGTATGCAAGACAAGTTTGAGCCAACATCCGTAGGAAAAAATCCTAGGATTTTGTTGTCGGAATATCTGAACAAAGTCCGACCGTGTGTACGGGGCATTAGTCCGTAGGTTCAATATTGAGTCGGTCCACCCTGTCACGTACCTTAACTGTGAGCCTGACATGCAGAGGGAGACCTCTCGTACAACCCTCGCTCGGAGACCACTGGAGTTGAGACAGTGGTGGTAAGAGCACGGTGGGGTAAGAGTGCCTGCAGGGTTCTCTTAGCTGGAAGTGGCGGTGCCAGATGAGAAGCTGGAACAGCTGGTGAAGGAGTGCTATGGATGCAGGTCAGCAGGTGCAGGTATGCTGCGGATGCAGAGCAGTGAATGCAGGACAGCAGGCTGGAGCAGGGTCAGACAAACCAGGTCATACACAGAAGAGCAATCAGCATAAACAGCAGGCAGAGAGTAGTCAGAGTCCAGGCTGGGTTTTAGAAAAAGGGATTTAAGGCCGGCAGACAGGAGAAAGCAGGGTCAAACAAGTCAAAGGTCAGGACTGGAGGTAGTAGCGTGGTCAGGAAGCCGGGTCAAACACTGGAACAGGATACAAGCACAGAGTCAGGTTTCAGGGGACAGCTGCAGATCAAACTGCAAGGACCTAGTGCCCCTGGACCATCTTTATAGGCCACTAGGCACCAAAGCACGTCTAACGCGCGCACATGCGCACATTCGTGCGCGATGTCCGTGATTCGCGCATGCGCATTGGCACACATCTTCTAATGCAGGCAGCACGTCCCTGACACACCCTTTGCAGCTATAACAGCTTCAACTCTTCTAGGAAAGCTGTCCACAAGTTTTAGGAGTGTGTCTATGGAAATGTTTGACCATTCTTCCAGAAGCGCATTTGTGAGGTCAGGCACTGATACTGGACGAGACGGTCTGGCTTGTAGTCTCTGCTCTAATTAATCCCAAAGGTGTTCTAGCGGTTTGAGGTCAGGACTCTGTGCAGGCCAGTCAAGTTCCCCCATCCCAAACTCACTCATCCATGTCTTTATGGACCTAACAGTGTTGTAGGGCAAATACAGAACACACACACAGTCAAGGCACACAAAACAACCTCATTAACCTCTTCCCATCCCGCATATAGTCAAATGACAGCCGCAAGGTTGCTCTCTCATCCATGGCAGCCATCATATAACGTCCTCTGCTTGCTGGCCGCTAGGGGGCGCTGCGTCACTCGGGAGCTGATGCGCGTGCCTGGCGGCCGCGATGTCCGCTGTGCACCCCCGATTGCCACAGAGCAGGGACGTGGATCTGTCCCTGCTCTGAACACACAGATCCACGTCCTGTCAGGGGAGAGGAGACCGATCGTGTGTTCCCAGTACAGAGGAACACCGTCACCTCCCCCAGTCAGGCCCCTCCCTCCACAGTTAGAATCACTCCCTAGGTAACACATTTAACCCCTTGATCGCCCCCTAGTGTTAACCCCTTCCCTGCCAGTGACATTTATACAGTAATCAGTGCATTTTTATAGCACTGTTCGCTGTATAAATGTGAATGGTACCAAAATAGTGTCAAAACTGTCCGATCTGTCCGCCGCAATATCGCAGTCCTGACAAAAATCGCAGATCACCGCCATTACTAGTAAAAAAATGCCATAAATCTATCCCATATTTTGTAGGTGCTATAACTTTTGCGCAAACCAATCAATATACACTTATTGCGATTTTTTTTTTACCAAAAATATGTAGAAGAATACTTATTGGCCTAAACTGAGGAAAAAATATGTTTTTATTTTAAAAAATTGGGATATTTATTATAGCAAAAAGTAAAAAAAAAAAGTAAATTTTTAATAAACATTGTATGAAATTTCAGAGCCATGTGAAGAGGATATGGTGGCACCTAGGCTTCCATCTATATATGTTGAAGCGTTCCAGGATCCATGTTTCACAGGGAAGAAACTGCATTTTCAGCTCCCTCTGGGATCTATGAAGCCTGGATTGGGTCCTGGAGCACGGAAGCTTTGAAGAGTGTTGGGTGAGATGAAGTCTCCAAACCTGGGTCCACGGTTTGATGATGACCAGAGCACTCTGATTGTGCAGGTTTGCAAAGCCCTCAAATTATGGGTATAGACGAGTGTCCAAAAATAGCATGGGGATGGGGGGCATTGCCATGGGGAGCATGTATCAATGCAGAATAAAATAAAAGTCAATTTAGCCAGCTGCTGTGATTTTTTTAAATGCTGCAGCAACAGTAACATTTACCTATTAATATTTAAAATTGTCTGCAAATTACATTTCATTGCTGTCTTTTTTTTTTTTTCCAAAACAAGTGCACAGAATTCTCCAAAAATCTGCTATGTATTTTGGGTGGCCTTTGGAAGAGTCTGCTTGCTGTTTTAAAATGTCATTTCCCAATGAAATGTCATTTTCCCACAATTTAAACTGTATTTTTTTTTCTTTGTAAATGTCACTTTTGCTGTCGCACATCCTACAGTAAGAACGAAAAAAAAATGCCCCCCCCCCAATGCATACCAGACCTTTTTACCCTGATATAGATTTTAAAGTGTTAACCTAAAAAAATAAAGATCCTGTTCCTTTAAAGAATGTTATACAGCACAGTGCTTGTGCTGTGTAATTTGTCTCTTTCTATCACTTGAAATACCTGGCTGATCCTGACAGTTTCTGCCCTCCCCTCTGTAAACTGACCATGGTATATTAGGTATATTAGGGCTGACACTGTGGTCAGTTTACATGCCTCCATCATCTGCTCTCTTCTCTGTCCTATTCCCCATCCTCTCCCCCCTCCCTCCGTGTCTGTGCCTGCGCCCCGCCTGCTCGAATTACTGTTTTCTTACAGTATCCTCTCTGTTTACGTATGTAATGTCCCCCTGTGTCTGTGCCTTATAAAAAAAATAATGCAGCATATACCTGTTTACAGAGCGCGCGCTCACGTGACCCGCCACCTCTCTCCTCCTGACTGACGTCAGCTGGGAATCCTCGGCCCTGCCCGCTGCAGCTGTCAGACCGACAGAGGAGAGAGCCGGCGGGTCATGTGAGCGCTGATCGGCGCTGTTTAAACAGGTATTTACTGGGCACAGACACAGGGGGACATTACATACATAAACAGAGAGGATACTGTAATTTTACATTGATGTGTTAACTTTAAGGTTGTACCCCAGACAAAAAAAAAAAAAACTGCCTAAGTTCTCCCAGGAAATCCATATCAAACCTGAATTTTATAGCAAAGAATTATACTAATAATGTGTTATGGGGTAACTGGTCCATGGACAGAGTTTGAAGAGTCATTCTAGGCAACAAAAGAAATCAGTCAATTAATATTACTTTCCAGGAAACTTTGTAGCTGGGTTACAGTTTAAAAGTCCATTCGATTTACCTTAAGGTCTATTTACATTTTTGTGGTGCACATACTCAAGTTATGTTAAGGTGCATTCAGCTATATGTGCCCTATGTAATTTACTGCAACCATATTCCAAAGTAATCTTCATATATACCGTATATACTCGAGTATAATGCCGCGTACACACGGTCGGACTTTTCGTCTACAAAAGTCCGACAGCCTGTCCGACAGACTTCCTGCGGACTTTCGGCGGACTTGCAGCAGACTTTCTAACGAACGGACTTGCCTACACACGACCACACAAAAGTCCGACGGATTCGTACGTGATGACGTACACCGGACTAAAATAAGGAAGTTCATAGCCAGTAGCCAATAGCTGCCCTAGCATGGGTTTTTGTCCGTCGGACTAGCACACAGACGAGCGGATTTCGGGGTCCGTCGTAGTTACGACGTAAAGATTTGAAGCATGTTTCAAATCTAAAGTCCGTCGGATTTGAGGCTGAAAAAGTCTGCTGAAAGTCCGGAGAAGCCCACACACGATCGGATTACCAGCCAGCTTTAGTCCGTCGGCGTCCGTTGGACTTTTGTAGACGAAAAGTCCGACCGTGTGTACGCGGCATAAGTCGATCCGAGTATAAGTCGAGGCCCCTAATTTACCACAAAAAACTGGGAAAAACTTATTGACCCGAGTATAAGACGAGGGTGAGAAATGCAGCAGCTGCTGTAAGTGGAAAAAGAGGGTCAACAATGCCCATCTGCAGCTGCATGCCTCCCTGTGTCCTGTGAATGTGTCCCTGTGTAGCCTGCCTGTATCCTGTGCATGTTTCCTGTGTCCTATACATGTGCATGTGTCATGTGTCCTGTACATGTGCATGTGTCCTGTGTCCTGTACATGTGTATGTTTCCTGTGCATGTGTCCTGTACATGTGTCCTGTACATGTGTATGTGTCCCTGTGTCCTGTACATGTGTATGTGTCCCTGTGTCCTGTACATGTGTATGTGTCCCTGTGTCCTGTGTCCTGTACATGTGTATATGTCCCTGTGTCCTGTGCATGTGTCCTATGTCCCTGTGTCCTGTGCATGTGTCCTGTGTCCTGTACATGTGTATGTGTTCTGTGTGCATGTGTCCTGTGTCCCTGTGCAGCCTACCTGTGTCCTGTGCAACCTCCCTGTGGCAATCTCCATCCTCCCTGTGGCGATCTCCATCTTCCGATCAGCGTGTGATATTACACTTCGGCGGCCATTCCACTGTTCAAAAGCCGCACCTCCTCCTCATCTGTGATAGGCAGAACACTCAGCAATCAGCGGTCAGCCTATCACGGACATTCTCTCATTCTCATACCACGGACGAGGATGAGAGAATGTCCATGATAGGCTGTACACTGACAGCTGGGAAATGGAGTGTTCAGCCTATCACAGATGAGCAGGAGGCGCGGCTTTTGAAAGCTGGAATGGCCTCCAAATGGTATTATCACATGCCGGCCGCCGCCTGCCTGCATGACACGCTGATCATGCAGACAGAAGGCGGTGACTCGAGTATAAGTCGAGGGGGGCACTTTCAGCCCAAAAAAAAGGGCTGAAAAATTCGACTTATACTCGAGTGAGGAACCACTGCTGTCACAGCCCATTGCCTTACATGGCCAGGATTTCCCAGCCAACATAAGAAACAAGACATTTTGCCTTGTATATGCATTGGGGCTGTGCTGGAAATAGTGGCCAATATAGCTCCAACACATCTGGTGTGAATGAACCATAAGGGATGGCTTTTTTTCTCACACCCAAATGGTAAATTTTTCTTTAATTGCATTTTTTAATAATTTTATGTATCTTTTTCACAATTTAAATGTGCTTGTGTTTTAAGTGAGACAAATGTCTTTGTTTTGTGTGTGAATGGGATTCTACATGTTGAGTGTAGTCATGCATACTCAGACTTAGGGAAATACAGTAAGTCCCCTACTTACGAATGAGTTCCATGCTGGGAGCTTGTTCGTAAGTCCAGCAAAGATCAGCGCTTGCAGACAAAGTCTACGAGCGCTGATCAGTATGCTCTAGCAGAGGGAGTCCCCCTGTCAAAACACAAAAGCACAGCAGGGAAATTCGCTGCGCCAACATCACGATCTGTCAGTTTTTTTTCATTCAGCCCACTGAGAATATGTACACATATGTAGGGGACTTACTGTAAGCAGTAAAATACTCAAGTGTGAATGGGGGCTGAAATGTGATAATTCATATCAACAGTGTTACATTACTTTATAAACAATATACATACAACATTTTATATTTTCATATCTTTATTGAATAAATGTTTTAAAAAAGCCCCCCAAAGTATTCATAAGAGTAAATCTCTAGGATAATTGCTTCATTCAAAAAAGGGTATTTATATTCGAATGAGTGAGTCAGTTCCAATCATTTGTGGTTTTAACCTGCCCCGCTACATATACCAATCAGACATATACCTGTTCTTAGAAACATAAATCTGTAAAAGTGAAAGCTATACCAAAAGGGATTTCAGAAGATGCCAGAAAAAAAAATGCTGTTGACAGTTAGAAGGCTGAAAAAGAATACAAGGGTTTTTTTGTTTTTTTTAAAGCTTTGACCTCCGTTAGTCTACAGTCAAGTAGATAATTTACAAATGGAACAAATTTGGCCCACTCTTGAACTGGGTGTAAGTGCATACCACCCCTCACACAAATATAAAGAAGTCCACAGTTACATAGTTACATAGTAGGTGAGGCTGAAAAAAGGCACAAGTCCATCAAGTCCAACCTATGTGTGTGATTATATGTCAGTATTACATTGTATATCCCTGTATGTTGCGGCTGTTCACGTGCTTATATAATAGTTTTTTGAAACTATCAATGCCCCCCGCTGAGACCAAAACCTGTGGAAGGGAATTCCACATTCTTGCCGCTCTTACAGTAAAGAACCCTCTACGTAGTTTAAGGTTAAATCCTTTTCTTCTAATTTTAATGAGTGGCCATGTGTCTTGTTAAACTCCCTTCCGTGAAAAACTTTTATTCCTATTGTGGGGTCACCAGTATGGAAAAGTCCACCCGTGTGTATGCGGCTTTAGATGTTCCACATCCCTAGTGTAATAATAATTTTACGGGCAAATGAGGCAAAAGCTAAAATATTTCTTAAAGTAAACAGAAAACAATTAGAATCTTTAGTAGATAATTATCAAAAGCATTTACAGTGGGGCAAAAAAGTATTTAGTCAGCCACCAATTGTGCAAGTTCTCCCACTTAAAAAGATGAGAGAGGCCTGTAATTGTCATCATAGGTATACCTCAACTATGAGAGACAAAATGTGGAAACAAATCCAGACAATCACAGTGTCTGATTTTTGAAAGAATTTATTTGCAAATTATGGTGGAAAATAAGTATTTGGTCACCTACAAACAAGCAAGAGTTCTGGCTCTCACAGACCTGTATCTTCTTCTTTAAGAGGCTCCTCTGTCCTCCACTCATTACCTGGATTAATGGCACCTGTTTGAACTTGTTATCAGTATAAAAGACACCTGTCCACATCCTCAAACAGTCATACTCCAAACTCCACTATTTTTTTTTTTTTTTTTTTGAAAGCCTATGGCGTGCAAAACACACCCAAAAACTTCACCCGGTGCATAAAAAATGTGCACACACATAAATAGTGTTCACAAAAAAGTGCCACGGGGACACAAGATGTGCCAATTCCCTGATCCCCCGGGGCGTTAGGCTCCTGCAGGGACAAAGGTACTTACAATGGTCTATCTGGCCGAAACCATACAGACCCCGTTCTCTGGAGGGCCTGCCGAAACAGGACCCACCCAAGTACTAGGTGGGGCTCCCCCGAAGGGAGACCCCATGAGAGAGGGCGAACTAAGCCAAAAGGCCATGTCCACCCCTTCCCAAGACTTTCAGGGCTGGCCCGAGGACCCGCATCCTTACTCATCACACAGTGAGACAAACGTGACAAAAACAAGACGTGACCAGACTACATAGGTTCAAAATAAATAAAAAGTGGGGAAAGGGATAGTGGAGAGGAGAGTGAAAAGAAGTGGCCATTGTGTAACACAATGACTCCAAACTCCACTATGGTGAAGACCAAAGAGCTGTCAAAAGACACCAGAAACAAAATTGTAGACCTGCACCAGGCTGGGAAGACTGAATCTGCAATATGCAAGCAGCTTGGTGTGAAGAAATCAACTGTGGGAGCAATAATTAGAAAATGGAAGACATACAAGACTACTGATAATCTCCCTCGATCTGGGGCTCCACGCAAGATCTCACCCCGTGGGGTCAAAATGATCACAAGAACGGTGAGCAAAAATCCCAGAACCACATGGGGGACCTAGTGAATGACCTGCAGAGAGTTAGGACCAACGTAACAAAGGCTACCATCAGTAATACACTACACCGCTAGGGACTCAGATCCTGCAGTGCCAGACGTGTCCCCTTGCTTAAGCCAGTACATGTCCGGGCCCGTCTGAGGTTTGCTAGAGAGCATTTGGATGATCCAGAAGAGGATTGGGAGAATGTCATATGGTCAGATGAAACAAAAGTAGAACTGTTTGGTAGAAACACAACTCGTCGTGTTTGGAGGAGAGAGAATGCTGAGTTGCAACCAAAGAACACCATACCTACTGTGAAGCATGGGGGTGGCAACATCATGCTTTGGGGCTGTTTCTCTGCAAAGGGAACAGGACGACTGATCTGTGTACATGAAAGAATGAATGGGGCCATGTATCATGAGATTTTGAGTGCAAACCTCCTCCCATCAGCAAGGGCATTGAAGATGAAACGTGGCTGGGTCTTTCAGCATGACAATGATCCCAAACACAACTCCCGGGCAACAAAGGAGTGGCTTCGTAAGAAGCATTTCAAGGTCTTGGAGTGGCCTAGCCAGTCTCCAGATCTCAACCCCATAGAAAACCTTTGGAGGGAGTTGAAAGACCGTGTTGCCCAGCGACAGCCCCAAAACATCACTGCTCTAGAGGAGATCTGCATGGAGGAATGGGCCAACATACCAGCAACAGTGTATGACAACCTTGTGAAGACTTACAGAAAACGTTTGACCTCTGTCATTGCCAACAAAGGATATATAACAAAGTATTGAGATGAACTTTTGATATTGACCAAATACTTATTTTCCACCATAATTTGCAAATAAATTCTTTCAAAAATCAGACAATGTGATTGTCTGGATTTGTTTCCACATTTTGTCTCCACATAATTGAGGGTGACAATTACAGGCCTCTCTCATCTTTTTAGGTGGGAGAACTTGCACAATTGGTGGCTGACTAAATACTTTTTTTTCCCCGCTGTACCTTATATCACACCAAATTAACTCATATGTCAATTCTTTTACTGCTTAGTGTATGCAGTATGTACACACATTTATTCCATCTTAAAAACGGAAGCTACATTCCATTTGTTAGGCAGGCTGGGTTCTTTCTGCTTTAAATTAAATCTCAAAACGTATATAATATGTGTATAAAATCTTATAGGAGATAACATAATTATGTTGGCTCTCTGATACATAAAGTATGGGTATTTCTTCAAAAGACAAGGCAACAACTGGTGTATTAAATATTTTTTATGTCTTCACAAAGGAAATTGTTAATGCCAGATACAATAGAGAAATGTAGTCTCTATTCTAAATTACTTGCCTAGTATTAGAAGTGGTGCCATTACTCTTATGCCCTGTACACACGGTCGGATTTTCCGATGGAAAAAGTGCGATCAGATTGTGTTGTCAGAAATTCCGATCCTGTGTGGGCTCCATCGGACTTTTTCCGACACGCAAAGTTTGAGAGTAGGCTATAAAATTTTCTGACAGCAAAATCCGATTGGTTAAATTCCAATCGTGTGTACAAAGTGCCACGTATGCTCAGAATAAATTAAGAGACGAAAGCTACTGGCTACTACCCCGTTTATAGTCCCGACGTACGTGTTTTACATCACCACGTTTAGAACGATTGGATTTTCCGACAACTTTGTGCGACCGTATGTATGCAAGACAAGTTTGAGCCAACATCCGTCGGAAAAAATCCATGGATTTTGTTGTCGGAATGTCCGCTCAATGTCCGATCGTGTGTACAGGGCATTAAGCAAAATTAAGAGAATTAAAGCATAGATGGCATCAATTAAGTTTAGGATTAATAGACCAATATGTCTTTCATTTTCATATTGTCTTTAAACCGGGTCAGTTTCACAAGAAAATCACATGGTGGGTGTTGTAATAGGATATAAATGGGTTCTGAAATAAAGCAAAATACTTATGTTAGTATACTGTGATAAACCCATCTATTTTTGTGCTGTAAAACATTTCTACAGGAGTGGCTCAATGAGTATAAGGGGGTAAAATGACAGAATTGGGAAAGTATAGCCCAGTAAGCCTAACTTTTTGTGTGCAAAATATATGAAGGTTTACTAAGTGATGCTGTTCAGAAAAAAATTGTATAAAATGATGTAATAGCTTGGGTTCATGGAAGATGGGATAAATTAGGCATGGTTTCGATAGCAAACGGAGCTTGTTTGTGCATTCAGCTTGTGTTTGAAATCAATTTGAGACACTTCTGAGATCAATCACCATTCACTGACAGGTATATTTCATCTGTAGTTTCCCACTTTTGGACCTGCTGTTGACCTCCTTCCAAGGGTTCATTTAGACACGCACTGGCACCGTAGTCTATGAATAAGCACCACCTGGTGCTGATCAGCCGTATAAGAAGGAATGCTTTTAATGTGTCACGTCTACCCCTACGCAGGTGGTCAGAAACTATAGCTGGCTACTGTGTTCTTCACCTATAGCAGCCCCCTTACCCATAAGGCAAGCAGGCCTACCAGTACTCGGTTGCCCCAGGACTTATACACAATGCTAGAGTGCCTGGCCACCACGCCAGGGTAGGTGCGAACCAGTGGCGGCTGGTGAAGTTTTAGGATGGGGAGTGCCAGACCCCGTCCTTCCTTTTTGACCCCTCCCACTTCTCATAAGCCCCACCCCTTATAGAATCCCCCCTCTCCGTCCCCTGTATTCCAATTGCTTCCACCCATAGTATCAGGAGTATACAGCTCAGCATCATAGGTAAGAGTATATAGCTAAGCTTCACAGATCAGGGTATATAGCTCAGACTCACAGATCAGGGTATATAAAGTTCAGCCTCACAGATCCGGGTATATAGCATTATAGATCAGGGAAAATACTCCTTAGCTTCACAGATCCGGGTATTTAGCATCACAGATCAGGGAATACAGCTAGGGCCTAACAGATCAGGGTATATAGCATCACAGATCAGAGTATATACTGCTCAGCCTCACAGATCCGCTTATATGGCATCACAGATCAGGGTATATACTGCTCAACCTCACAGATCTAGGTATATAGCATCACAGATCAGGGTATATAAAGCTCAGCCTCACAGATCTGGGTGTTTAGCATCACAGATCAGGGTATATACTGCTCAGCCTCACATATCCGGGTATATAGCATCACAGATCAGGGTATATACTGCTCAGCCTCACAGATCCAGGTATATATAGCATCACAGATCAGGGTATATACTGCCAAGTCTCACAGATCCAGGTATTTAGCATCTCAGATCAGGGTATATAAAGCTCAGGCTCACAGATTTGGGTATATAGCATCACAGATCAGGGTATATACTGCTCAGCATCACAGATCCGGGTATATAGCATCACAGATCAGGGAATATAGCATCACAGATAAGTGAATTGAATACTGCTCAGCCTCACAGACCGGCACTGACGGAACTGACAGCAGCTCCGCCCCCCCTAACCCCAGGCTCGCGGCACTGACAGCTCCCAACCTCCCCCCAGAATAACAGCACAACACAGAATTACAGCACCCCCCCCGCGGGGCTCGCGGCTTACCGCCGGGCTGTGGTGTTCTCTCCGAGTGCTCCTGTCTCCTCCAGAGCAGCAGTGGCGGCAGGGCTGTGTTTCCTAGATTCCAGCGCGTGTCTCCTCTGCTCATGTCTCCTTTTCCTAAGTGCCAGGCATTCAATAGGATCGCCTGGCACTTTGATCAGTCGGGGAACAGGTCTGATCACCTGCCTCCTGATTGGCGGGGAGGTACGTTAGTGTGAAAATAGCGAAAATTCATTCGCTATCATCACACAATTGGGTGGCGACTCTCAACTCTCTTCCCTCCCTGAGCCCACCCTATTTTAAAGCCTATTAGAGCCTGTGGCTCTAATCAGGTGCTTAAAAAAAAAACGCCACTGGTACGAACTGAGCAAAGCAAACAGATACTTGCGGTTAGCAGACAGATAGCATGGTTCTTTGATAGTCTAGGTAAAAGGCAGGCTGAGTTCAGGGAATAGTGCAAAATCTGGTCCAAAGTCATACACAGGGAAATCCAAACAAGCAGAGCAAGGCAGACGGACAGGAGGCTTGATCAGGAACAACACACGTATCACTCTCTATCACAAGCATCCAAGTGAGGGTTTAGCTGGCTTATAACAGGTTTGCGTTTCCACCCAGAGACTGACAACATCAATCAGCTTGCAGGTGGACAAAAACAGGGAGAATGCCATAGTCAAAACCTGGATGCTGGAATAATCTAGACAATCTAGATTTACAAATAACTTCAGCTACTTCAGTATCTAATGGTAACCTCTGGTTATACATTTTTCATCATAAGCTCAGTTTTTTTACATGTTTAATTTAAAGCTCTCTTAATTTTTGACCTCCTTCTAGGCTTCAAGCTGCTTCATGCTGCTTTTGCATTATTGTTGACTATAGGAACTTAGTGTCATTGGCCACATTAAAGATATATAGGAAAACCTCAGGACATGGGAAATGGCAGAACAAAGCTTGATTTTTACTACAATCTAGATTTTCAAATAACATCAGTTATCTCAAGAATTAATGGTTACCTCTGCTTATACATTTTTCATCATCAGTTTTCTAACTTGTATACTTTATTGTTCTCATTTTTTTAAGTTAATATGTATTACATACCAGCATTAAAAAATAAACAATACTGGTATTATATTCTTTTTTTAAAAAAGCATGTAATAACTGTGTTTATTGTGACACTTCCTCTGAGCCAGTGTAATGTACGTCAAGCATAAAGTCCCTGGAGTAAAATGTAGCTGGGACTATTTTGGAGTAAAATACAGCTGAGGCTAATTTTTAAATGTTAGCAACTAAACGCAAACAGAAGAGCACACCTTGGTGATACCTTCTTCCTCACCTTTTTACCTAAGAAAACATAGTATAATGATGACAAATGTATGTGGGCAAAATGTTTGCCTAGCAATATCCCTTTATTGTGAAGTAAAGCTTTCAGACCTTCTCAAAGAGTTACACTGGGGGAGATTTACTTAAACGGGAGAGTGCAAAATCTGATGCAGCTCTGCATAGAAAACTTCCAGCTTGTATTGCCAAAGCTTAACTGAACAAGCTGAAGTTAGAAGCTGATTGGCTACCATGTACAGCACCAGATTCTGAGTGCTCCATATTTAGTACATCTTCCTATATCATCTCCTATATTGGAGTAGTTTTGGAGCAAAATAGATCATACATTTTAATGTCCACTAAACACCACTTCTATCCATGCCAATGTATTTTAAAGTATAAGAAGAAAAATCAAAAAACAGAAGTAGTACATTTGTGTAATACATGCACATTTTTCATGATGAAGATAGCTGTTGATCCTGGAAAAAAATGCACTCAGCTCTTAAAGTGGTTCTAAGGCCGCGTACACATGGGCGGACTTTTCGACCGGACTGGTCCAACGGACTTTCCGGCAGACTTTAAACGGACTTTTGACGGACTTCTGACAGACTTTTTAACGAACTGACTTGCCTACACACGATCACACCAAAGTCCGACGGATTCGTACGTGGTGATGTACACCGGACTAAAATAAGGAAGTTGATAGCCAGTAGCCAATAGCTGCCCTAGCGTCAGTTTTTGTCCGTCGGACTAGCATACAGACGAGCAGATTTCTGGGTCCGGCAGAGTTACGATGTAAAGATTTGAAGCATGTTCCAAATCTAAAGTCCGTCAGATTTTCGACAGGAAAATTCCGCTGAAGGTCCGATGAAGCCCACACATGATCGGATTGTCCACTGGACTCGGTCCGTTGGACCAGTCCGGTCGAAAAGTCCGACCGTGTGTACGCTGCATAAGGGTTGAAGGATTTTTTACCTTCATAATTTCTTTGCATGAAGGTTAAAAAAACCTTCAGTATGCAGCTTCACCTGCATTCCCCCTAATACTTCCTCAAGCCCGAATGCGATCCAGCGATGTGCACGAGAGTGGCTGCTCTCCCAGGTCCCTGCCTCCTCATTGACTGAGAGACAGCAGCGGGAGCCTTTGGCTCCCACTGCTATCAATCACACCAAGTGAGGAGGGAGCAGGAGTTGGGCCAAGCCTTGTTCTGTGTGTCCTATGAACACACAGTGCAGGGCTCTGGAGCAAGCACGCATGAGGGGGGGCACTTAGACGTGGATGAGCCAGTAGCACCGGCGGGGGACCCGCGAAGAGGAGGATTGGGGCTGCTCTGTGCAAAATCATGAGCAGGTAAATATAACATGTTTGTTTTTGTTTTTTTGTTTTTATTTAACCTTTAATATCACTTTAATTCCTATTGTGAGGTGACGACACAGTGCCTTGGCTCTATTAAAATTGCAAGGAATAATGTTAGCTCTGTCCAGATGTCTTTTGCTGAACTAAAGAATACCTCCTCCTCCCTATAACATAGGGGGAGGTGTCCTGTAGTACAAGCAGATAACTGGGAAGGCTAATTAGACTGCTATAGATAAGACGGCAGAGTGCACAGGACACAGGATAGCTCTGTATTTCTGACATGATCAAGAGGTACTTTTCTTTGCACTTCACTAACAGATGTAACACACCACATTCAGCTGAATATTTAAAAGACCAAAAGAGATCAAATGGAAGATTCTTATTGGTAGAGTTTACATACCGTCCAACACTTAGAATACAAAGAAGGTAAACCTATTCATTGCGCCCGTTCCCTGAATAGTAGCCTTGGCAATGTTGTGCTGCACAGTAGGCATACCACAAAATTGGTCTCTTAATGACAGTAGTCCTATTCCTTTTGGGTCTCGCTGATATCTAAATGTACATATAATTGCCACTAGATGCCAGCATACTAGCAGTATAGCACTATGGCAAACCTTTTTCATGGTACACTTTCTTTGGCCACAGCAAACAATCCCTACTGTGGAAAGACCATTTGATTTGGTTTTTCCTCAACTGGCCATATGCTCTCAGTCCTCCCTTGCTATCTCTGTGTATTTGTGTAAGAGAGCTCAGACTAATACAGATATACTTGCAGGTGAGTACTGCAACTGTGAAAACTTATCATGATATTTAATTTATGGAAAGAACGCAGGAAGACAGCAGCTCCAATTTTGGTGGCACACTCACTCTCACAATCCCTGGATTTACTCAGAATGACAGCAGTTCCTCCTAGTGGCAGCACAATACCCCACACTATCCTTGGATTTACATTTCCATGGTACTTGGGCTAGCCAGCTCTGGCACTATACAGACCACATTCCTGCCTCAGTAGCACTCAGCCAATCAGGAAATTCTGCCTTTGCGAGGCACAGAACACAAACAAGAGGTCATGTATGAGTTGACCACTTAAGCTTCGGACCATTTGGCTGCCCAAAGACCAGAGCACTTTTTGCGATTCGGCACTGCGTCGCTTTAACTGACAATTGCGCGGTCGTGCGACATGGCTCCCAAACAAAATTGCCTTTCTTTTTTCCCCACAAATAGATCTTTCTTTTGATCACCTCTGCGGTTTTTATTTTTTGCGCTATAAACAAAAAAATAGTGACAATTTTGAAAAAAATGCATTCTTTTTTACTTTTTGCTATAATAAATATCCCCAAAAAATGTATAAAATTTTTTTTTTCCCTCAGTTTAGGCCGATACGTATTCTTCTACATATTTTTGGTAAAAAAAAATCACAATAAGCGTTTATTGATTGGTTTGCGCAAAAGTTATAGCGTCCACAAAATAGGGGATAGTTTCATGGCATTTTTATTAATTTTTTTTTTTTTTTTACTAGTAATGGCGGCAATCAGCGATTTTTATCATGACTGCGACATTATGGCGGACAGATCGGACACTTTTGGTGCTATTTTGGGACCATTAACATTTATACAGCTATCAGTGCAATTAAAAATGCATTGATTACTGTCTAAATGTGACTGGCAGTGAAGGGGTTAACCTCTAGGTGGGGCTGTAGGGGTTAAGTTTGTCCTAAGGAGTGATTCTAACTGTGGGGGGGAGGGGCTATGTGTGACATGACACTGATTACCGCTCCCGATGACAGGGAGCTGTGATCAGTGTTCTGTCACTAGGCAGAACGGGGAGATGCTTGTTTACATCAGCATTTCCCCGTTCTTCCTCTCTGTGAGACGATCGCGGGTATCTCCGTGGACAACGAGTCCGCGGCACCCGCGATCACACTCATGGAGGTCACGGGGGGGGGGGGGGGGGTGCACCACCCAAACCGCTTCTTAAATGGCAACGTACAGGTACGTTAATGCCATCGTTTATCGGCGTCGGAGTCGGTCGGCAATCGGTTAAACAGAACTGTCACAAGACGTTGTCAATGAGAAATGACCTGAAGGCACAGGGTGCCCAGTTATTGATTGGATAGAGTGATATGCATAAACAGTGCATGTTATGTGAAGTAAGGGGGATCTGAAATGAACAATGAGACTGATTTGGGGCAGGGCAAGATAGTGCAAGCAGCATGATTTGTCCAAATCAGTACATGCCTTGCAAAGGGGAAGGTATGTTAAAATACAAGCCTGTACCAGATGAATCAACACATTTGGTGAGTATGGGTTTACATACACTTTAATGAACAAGTAAAAAAAACACTAAAACAGAAAGAGCTTGCAACAAGTCCGAGACAGCAGCACAACAAACCATTCCTTTTAATCCTTGCATGGAGTTAAAAACTGCAAGGCCTTACAATTAGTTGTATTTAGATTCCCCATGGTGTCCTTACTATTAACTGTTTTTTTTTTCAGATGAAGAGTCCATGTGTTCCTGGCAGCTAGTACAAGCCTATTTGCCTTTTCTGGATGTGTTTAATCAGTTTTTCCTTACTGAACATATGATGTTTTTGGCCTATATGTTTCTACTGATTCTACTCTACTTTACCAAATGTGAAATGTATTCAGCCTTGCTTTTTAAAATGTAATAATTACCCACTTCAGCCCCGGAAGGATTTACCCACTTCTTGGCCAGGCCATTTTTTGCGATACAGCACTGCGTCGCTTTAACTGACAATTGCACAGTCATGCGATGTTGTACCTAGACATTTGATGTCCTTTTTTTTCCCCACAAATAGAGCTTTCTTTTGGTGGTATTCGAAAAAAAGAGCGACAGTTTGAAAGAACCCAATATCTTTTACTTTTTGCTATAACAAATATTTAAAAAAAAAATTCTTCATCAGTTTAGGAAAATATGTATTTTTCTACATATTTTTGGTAAAACAAAAGCGCAATAAGCGTATATTGATTGGTTTGTGCAAAAGTTATAGCGTCTACAAAATAGGAGATATATTTATGGCATTTTTATTATTATTATTTGTTTTACTAGTAATGGAGGTGATCAGCAATTTTTAGCGGGACTGTGACATTGCGTCGGACAGATCAGACACTTTTGACACTTTTTTGGGACCATTGACATTTATACAGCTATCAGAGCTTAAAGTGATTGTAAAGGCCCTTTTTTTTAAAATAACAAACATGTCATTCTTACCTCCACTGTGCAGCTCGTTTTGCACACAGTGGCCTCGAATCTGCTCTTCTGGGGTCCCCCGGAGGCTCTTGCGGCTCCTCTCCACATCAGGTAACCCCCTAAGAGAAACCTTACGGGCGCACTCCTGAGTCCAGCATTTGGCATCCGTAACCACCAAATGCAGGACTCGGGCCCGCCCCCCGGCGCTCGCGTCATTGGATTTGATTGACAGCAGCGGAAGCAAGAGCTGAGAACCCCGGGCGGGTGAAGTTCGAGGGCTCAGGTAAGTAAAATGGGGGGGCTGGGGGGCCAGTCACTGACAGGTGTTTTTTCACCTTAAAGCGGGGGTCCACCTATCTATCGTTTTTTTTTTTTTTTAGTTCATTCACAAACTTTTCTTCTCAGCATTACATACTCACATATTGTGTGTAATATGTCCGCCTGTGTCAGATTTCGTCGGAAAGAATAACTTATATTATTCACTGCAGGCAGTTTCCATCTTCATTGTGGGCATTTGAAGCCCACAAGCATTTATTTCCTGGATGTGGTGAATGCTGTGCTCCCAGCATTCACCGCTCGTTCCCGCACATGCTCAGTGGCATCCTGGGAAGCCTGAGACTAGCTCCCAGGAGTCTGGGAGAGGCTAGAAACACGCCTACTCCCAAGAAATCCGGTAATTGGAGTTGTCAAAAAAAAAAAGCAGTCGGCAACGTTTATTACCAACATTGCTCAGCCCTGAAACACTAAAATAAAAAGAAACATTGTTTCTTTTTGTATATTTCTGTTTCTTCATCTGCAGATCAAAGGGATGAACACATGTTCCTCTATTTAACCACTTAATAACCCTTAACTTACTCTAATCAGCCTTAAAGCGGGGGTCCACCTATCTATCGTTTTTTGTTTTTTTTTTAGTTCATTCACAAACTTTTCTTCTCAGCATTACATACTCACATATTGTGTGTAATATGTCCACCTGTGTCAGAAAGAATAACTTATATTATTCACTGCAGGCGGTTTCCATCTTCATTGTGGGCATTTGAAGCCCACAAGCATTTATTTCCTGGATGTGGTGAATGCTGTGCTCCCAGCATTCACCGCTCGTTCCCGCACATGCTCAGTGGCATCCTGGGAAGCCTGAGACTAGCTCCCAGGAGTCTGGGAGAGGCTAGAAACACGCCTACTCCCATGGGAGGAGAACCAGGAAGTGCAAAGAAGAATAGAAAAATAAAAGGTAATTACGGCAATTTACATTTTTTTAAACGGCATGTCAGCATCTAGGCAAGGAAGAGAATACATACAGATATTGTTCAAAATTTGGGTGGAACCCCGCTTTAATGCATAGGATGCATTAAGGTGAAAAAACACGTAGGTTTACAACCCCTTTAAAATAGCCACTGATTACTATATAAATATCACTGGCAGCGGAGGGGTTAACACTAGGGGCGATCAAGGGGTTAAGTGTTCCCTAGGGAGGTGTTTCTAACTGTGGGGGGAGTGGACTGACTGGGAGTATAGAGAGATCGCTGTTCCTGACACTAGGAACAGCAGATCTCTCTCTACTTACCTAACAGAATGGGGATCTGTCTGTTACATTGACAGAGCCCCATTCTGGCTCTCTGAGGAGCAATCGCAGGTGGACATCCTGGCCGCCGGCCATGCACATCGGTTTTGGCGTCACCCCCTATAGCTCTTAAAGCGGCCGATGTACACCTACGGCGATTCACGCAGCCGTGCCAACCTGCCGCAGTATATTGACAGTGGCTGGTCGCCAAGCAGTTAAATAAAGTAGTTTATTATTCCCATGCATCATTATTTGGAATAATGCCTTTTACAGGTGCAGTAAATTAGTACCATTTTTCTTTAGGGCAGCTCACTTATCATGAAGGGGCTGTCAGTGTACTTCCACACACAAAAACAGAACCTTCACTAGAGTTAGGCTTTAAATTGTTAGTCACTTATAGACTAAGTTCACCTTTTGTAAAAAAAACCAAAAATAAACACACATGATTTTGCAAGTAAAAAAACGTGAATTTATTATTTTTTGTTACTAAAAAGAGAAGAGGAAATTAAGGGGGATATGCTAAACATGTATAAATACATAAGTGGTCCATATAGTGAACTTGGTGTTGAGTCACAGAGGACAAGGGGGCATTCTTTACGTCTAGATGAAAAGAGATTTAATCTCCAAATTGAGGGAGCCTATGTGTAATATGTGCAAGAGCTGGTTCTGGCTAACTCAGTAGATTTAAAAAAAAAGGCCTGGATTCTTTCCTAATAGTACATATTATAACTGGGTACTAACATTTATAGGTGTAGCACCCTGATGTTTAGGCAGTGTTGCTAGTAAATTTACCCGCCAGGTATAGTTGCCTTGGCCAAATGATAGAAGATCAATTGATTCCACCCTAATTCTGGAATTGCTGCACTTTTCTCTTCTGTCACTAGATGGCTGGGTATCTGGTGCCATTAAATAAGACAAGGGCACTGCAAGGACAGATTGGGAGTGCATGGGGTGTCTCAGCCAATGGGCGGGGTTCTTCTTGGGTCCTTTGGCCTACTGGGAGAGCCAATTTGTTTGGGTGAGGTCAGGTGATCAGGGTTTTGTGCCACCTGGACGGCTGTATGGGTGGAGGTGTGTTGTACTGCTCCGGGCTGCTAGGCCAGAGCCTGAGGCCTATCCTGAGGACATCTGGCTGCTAGGCTGTCTGAGAGCCTATCCAGAAGCAGGAGAGTAGCTTAGGGTTGGGAATGCAGCTTGCAGTCCAACCAGAAGTGACGGTTCTGTCAGACGTAGAACCTGTCATGGTTGGAGGTAGAGGGGAAGTTGTCGCCACTAAGGGACCATCCACCTTGTTACCAGTGACCTCCGTGTGTAGCTGAAGCAAGTACCAGAGCAGTATTCTCACCAATCGGGAACGGTGAAGAATTGGGAAACTTCAGCAAGTGCCAAGCCAAGGACACAGCCAGCGGAGGTGATGCTTGCAGAGCAGTCTTGTGTGCCAAGCCAGGGACCGAGCAGGCCAGTGGGGTGACGCTTGAGGAGTATCTGTGAGTGCCAAACTAGGGACCCAGCGGGGACGCGGGGGTGATGCTTAAGGAAGATACTCAGTGAGAAGATTGGAAGAGCTCAGGAGATCCAGTGGCAGTGGATCAGCAGGTCTAGGTGATAGACTGGGAGCTCAGATGACTGAAGATCGAAAGAGGAGATTGTGGAGGAAGTGAAAGAGTTCATTGCAACTTTTGTTAGAAACTGTTCAAGATTGTTGATAGGAGACAGAGTGTCTACGTATGCAGATGTGGCGTCTGTCTGGGTGCCTTTCCCTGCATAGCTGTCTACCTATAGAAGTCTTGGAGTCTGCCAATTAACATTGCATCTACTAAAGGGTGTCCTGGCCCTAACCCTCTCTCCCTCAGTTCTGTTTAACCTCCCTGGCGGTATGATTATGTCCGATTTTTGATGCTGAAAGAGGTACAATTATTTTACATGGAAATTTGGCGTTTTATATTGTAAGCCTGTAATTCTTAGGTATAACTCACTTAAATCTGTCCACACAAGAGTCTAGTAGACATCCTGGGTATGATAAAGTTTGAAAAACAAAATCATAAATTATAATATAATAAATAACTATAAATAATTATAACAAATAATAATATAATAATAATAAAAATTATTCAATAATGTAATCAAATCAAAAACAGAATTGTCGCTGTCATTACTTTAAGACCCCTTTCACACCGAGCGCATTTCGGCCGCTAGCGGGGAGCTTTTACCCCCCGCTAGCGGCCGAGAAAGGGTTAAAACCGCCCGCAATGCGCCGCAATAGCGGCGTTTTGCCGGCGGTATCCCAGCGCTGCCCCATTGATTTCAATGGGGAGCAGCGGTGGAAGAGCGGTAAACACACGCTCCTTCACCGCTCCAATGTAGCTGCTGACAGGACTTTTCCTGACATCCTGCCAGCGCAGCCCTCTAGTGTGAAAGTCCTCGGGCTTTCACACTGGAGACAATGCTGCAGCTGTTTGAGGGCGGATTGCAGGCGCTATTTTTAACACTATAGTGCCTGCAAAACGCCCTCGTGTGAAAGGGGTGTTAGTGTTTGATGACGAATTTCCCCACAAATCACTATCGCTCAATTCTGCAAGTGATTCTAATTTACTATCGCTGTTTTCTAGTTGGTCTAAAACCACTTTTGATGTAAAGGGACACTTTTTGGTTGCTATGGACAATCTCCAGTTTCCAGGCAGAAAGAACAGTATTGATAATATAAAATTGCATGCAGGGCACTGGACAAAGCACTAGGGA
Organism: Aquarana catesbeiana; assembly: GCF_042186555.1. Lineage (NCBI taxonomy): Eukaryota > Metazoa > Chordata > Amphibia > Anura > Ranidae > Aquarana > Aquarana catesbeiana. The sequence continues at coordinate 455,078,170 of NC_133327.1, forward strand.
CAAAAGGGATGTGAAATAAATTGATACAGTAATGTAATCTGTAAGATTACAGTGTACTGTATATGTATTGTGTTTTTTACTTTTTGAATTTGGCACCGTTCTCCATCCCCGTGCGTCGCAACGCTCGCAGGGAACGGAGCTCGGCACTGTAATAAATCAGGCGTAGGACAGCTCACACACAGAGCGGGGAGACATCGCAGGAACCTGGGGACAAGGTAAGTAACCTCATGCAAAAGGGAAGGGAAAGTGGGACTTTAAGTGAGATAGATGACTTTGTGGAGGCAAAGTTGAAATAAATGCAAAATTTTTTTTATTAGTAACGAACGTTGTATAGAATATGGCAATAAAATAACCACATATACATTCAGTACAGTAATTCATAGAGACACCACCCACACATAACATACAGGTGTGGCATGGGAAAAAAAGTTTGCATGAGTATGGTATTATCAGAACAGTTCAAAGGTACATAACATAGAGTAAATTTATATTAATACATATGACATAAAAATGACATAAAAACAGCACCAGCGACAGGAGTATGGGTATAGGAAGTAAAACCAAAATAGATAAATGAATGAATGTCAAAAATTATTAATCTGCTGCAGACCAAAATTCACTGTGTCCATTACAGACACAGGTCAGCATCACTTGTGCCCGACGCGTTTCGTGTAGAGACACTCCTCAGGGGCAGATGTTAAAGTATATCTGCAGAGTGTAAAGAAAAAAGTGGTGACATTAGTCTAGTTCTAATTAGTAATGTAGAAATAGGGCAGATTAGCCTGTCCTAAATACTCACATAGGGTCCAAAACGGTAAAATGTTGCGGCCATGTGATCAAAGTCCCAAGATAGCCTCCCCCGGGAACTGAGGTAATTGCAGCCGCGCACAGCAGGGCGCATGCAGCAAAACCTCCCGATGACCCAAGGCACAAATTGCTGGTGCAAGTGGAAAGTTGCAGTGGCCTGTGAAGGCAACCTGGAGTGATCTGAGAAAGTGTAAAAAAAGAATGTGAAATTGAGAATGAATAAAAAAAAAAAAAAAAAAAAAGGTAAAATAAATGGAATGTGATGTAAAAGGGGGGTGTGTGTTGACTCAATATGTGAGCTATGTGAGCATTATTGGTGTTGAATGAAAAAGTGAGGGTTGGATGGTGAGAGCCAATGTTAAAACAAAACAAAAAAAGTGGCAACAGTGATAACAAAAAAGGAAAAAAACATCAAACAAGAGTGACAGGCAATTGTGGATGGCCTAGGGGGTGACTTACGTGTTGGAGCAAAGCTGGAAACTAAGGAAAGTGTTGAATGCGATGTGATAGCTAGGAGGTGTATCAGCAAGAGTGTGACAGGGGAGGCAGCTTATATGTACACCGCACACGTGCACGCCGGCTCTTACCAGCGTCACGCTAGCGTGTGATAGGCAGGAAGGGGCTCCAGAGAGGGCGGTAGGCACCGCCCTCCACAGAAACCCATATTCACCGCCAGAACAGCTGGGATGGAAATCACGTGCTCTGTGTGTTGGCCTCAATCGTGACGCCACACACAGGGCAGGATGCGTGGCGCCGATGCTCTGTAGGCATCCACCCGCTAACCCGTAACACACCCCGCCCCCCCAGTGGGCGTAGAGGGGAGGGGGAGGCACGTAAAGAGCATCGCAGCTCCCAGGTAGAAGATCAACAAAGGGACCGAAAAACACAACAACCGCAACATACCCCAAATGGACTGGCGCAACAGCGCTGTAGAACTACATGGATACAAAGTCAGTGTACCCTGAGTGTGTAAAAAACTGGGTATGGTGGCATAACCACCCGGAGTTTACAAGCCTCACACTAGGGTAGTAGGGGAACACTACCAACCCAGTCATCAAATCTCCATCCCTGTTCAAATCGAATGGAGAAGGGGAATTGGGACTTTGAATGAGGCACATATGCGGTGTGCCTCCATCCCTATACTAGTGCAAAAGAGAAGGGAAAGTGGGACTTTAAGTGAGATAGATGACTTTGTGGAGGCAAAGTTGAAATAAATGCAAAATTGTTTTTATTAGTAACGAACGTTGTATAGAATATGGCAATAAAATAACCACATATACATTCAGTACAGTAATTCATAGAGACACCACCCACACATAACATACAGGTGTGGCATGGGAAAAAAAGTTTGCATGAGTATGGTATTATCAGAACAGTTCAAAGGTACATAACATAGAGTAAATTTATATTAATACATATGACATAAAAATGACATAAAAACAGCACCAGCGACAGGAGTATGGGTATAGGAAGTAAAACCAAAATAGATAAATGAATGAATGTCAAAAATTATTAATCTGCTGCAGACCAAAATTCACTGTGTCCATTACAGACACAGGTCAGCATCACTTGTGCCCGACGCGTTTCGTGTAGAGACACTCCTCAGGGGCAGATGCTAAAGTATATCTGCAGAGTGTTTTTTTTTTTATTCATTCTCAATTTCACATTCTTTTTTTACACTTTCTCAGATCACTCCAGGTTGCCTTCACAGGCCACTGCAACTTTCCACTTGCACCAGCAATTTGTGCCTTGGGTCATCGGGAGGTTTTGCTGCATGCGCCCTGCTGTGCGCGGCTGCAATTACCTCAGTTCCCGGGGGAGGCTATCTTGGGACTTTGATCACATGGCCGCAACATTTTACCGTTTTGGACCCTATGTGAGTATTTAGGATGGGCTAATCTGCCCTATTTCTACATTACTAATTAGAACTAGACTAATGTCACCACTTTTTTCTTTACACTCTGCAGATATACTTTAGCATCTTCCCCTGAGGAGTGTCTCTACACGAAACGCGTCGGGCACAAGTGATGCTGACCTGTGTCTGTAATGGACACAGTGAATTTTGGTCTGCAGCAGATTAATAATTTTTGACATTCATTCATTTATCTATTTTGGTTTTACTTCCTATACCCATACTCCTGTCGCTGGTGCTGTTTTTATGTCATTTTTATGTCATATGTATTAATATAAATTTACTCTATGTTATGTACCTTTGAACTGTTCTGATAATACCATACTCATGCAAACTTTTTTTCCCATGCCACACCTGTATGTTATGTGTGGGTGGTGTCTCTATGAATTACTGTACTGAATGTATATGTGGTTATTTTATTGCCATATTCTATACAACGTTCGTTACTAATAAAAACAATTTTGCATTTATTTCAACTTTGCCTCCACAAAGTCATCTATCTCACTTAAAGTCCCACTTTCCCTTCTCTTTTGCACTAGTATAGGGATGGAGGCACACCGCATATGTGCCTCATTCAAAGTCCCAATTCCCCTTCTCCATTCGATTTGAACAGGGATGGAGATTTGATGACTGGGTTGGTAGTGTTCCCCTACTACCCTAGTGTGAGGCTTGTAAACTCCGGGTGGTTATGCCACCATACCCGGTTTTTACACACTCAGGGTACACTGACTTTGTATCCATGTAGTTCTACAGCGCCGTTGTGCCAGTCCATTTGGGGTATGTTGCGGTTGTTGTGTTTTTCGGTCCCTTTGTTGATCTTCTACCCGGGAGCTGCGATGCTCTTTACGTGCCTCCCCCTCCCCCTCCCCTCTCCGCCCACCGGGGGGCGGGGTGTGTTACGGGGTAGCGGGTGGATGCCTACAGAGCATCGGCGCCACGCATCCTGCCCTGTGTGTGGCGTCACGATTGAGGCCAACACACAGAGCACGTGATTTCCATCCCAGCTGTTCTGGCGGTGAATATGGGTTTCTGTGGAGGGCGGTGCCTACCGCCCTCTCCGGAGCCCCTTCCTGCCTATCACACGCTAGGGTGACGCTGGTAAGAGCCGGCGTGCACGTGTGCGGGGTACATATAAGCTGCCTCCCCTGTCACACTCTTGCTGATACACCTCCTAGCTATCACATCGCATTCAACACTTTCCTTAGTTTCCAGCTTTGCTCCAACACGTAAGTCACCCCCTAGGCCATCCACAATTGCCTGTCACTCTTGTTTGATGTTTTTTTCCTTTTTTGTTATCACTGTTGCCACTTTTTTTGTTTTGTTTTAACATTGGCTCTCACCATCCAACCCTCACTTTTTCATACAACACCAATAATGCTCACATAGCTCACATATTGAGTCAACACACACCCCCCTTTTACATCACATTCCATTTATTTTACCTTTTTTTTTTTTTATTCATTCTCAATTTCACATTCTTTTTTTACACTTTCTCAGATCACTCCAGGTTGCCTTCACAGGCCACTGCAACTTTCCACTTGCACCAGCAATTTGTGCCTTGGGTCATCGGGAGGTTTTGCTGCATGCGCCCTGCTGTGCGCGGCTGCAATTACCTCAGTTCCCGGGGGAGGCTATCTTGGGACTTTGATCGCATGGCCGCAATATTTTACCGTTTTGGACCCTATGTGAGTATTTAGGACGGGCTAATCTGCCCTATTTCTACATTACTAATTAGAACTAGACTAATGTCACCACTTTTTTCTTTACACTCTGCAGATATACTTTAGCATCTGCCCCTGAGGAGTTTCTCTATACGAAACGCGTCGGACACAAGTGATGCTGACCTGTGTCTGTAATGGACACAGTGAATTTTGGTCTGCAGCAGATTAATAATTTTTGACATTCATTCATTTATCTATTTTGGTTTTACTTCCTATACCCATACTCCTGTCGCTGGTGCTGTTTTTATGTCATTTTTATGTCATATGTATTAATATAAATTTACTCTATGTTATGTACCTTTGAACTGTTCTGATAATACCATACTCATGCAAACTTTTTTTTCCCATGCCACACCTGTATGTTATGTGTGGGTGGTGTCTCTATGAATTACTGTACTGAATGTATATGTGGTTATTTTATTGCCATATTCTATACAACGTTCGTTACTAATAAAAACAATTTTGCATTTATTTCAACTTTGCCTCCACAAAGTCATCTATCTCACTTAAAGTCCCACTTTCCCTTCTCTTTTGCACTAGTATAGGGATGGAGGCACACCGCATATGTGCCTCATTCAAAGTCCCAATTCCCCTTCTCCATTCGAAGGTAAGTAACCTCTTCCTGGATCCTGCGATGCGATCCCGAGTGTGGCTCGGGGTTACCGCTTTTGGTACTGAAAATAAACCCTGAGCCACACTCTGGAATACCGTCAGGGAGGTTAAGAGCCAATAAATCTCTTTGCATTCAAGAAGTGTCTGGTGCCCATTAATCTACTTGCAGTGCACCCACCATGCCTCATAACCCACTCTACATAGAAGGATGTCAGCTGTCCCTGACTCTGGAGGTCACCATTAGGCCCCTGGGGACCCAGGACCTGGCTACATAGGTAAAGTTGATCCAGGGAATATCAGAATGCCTCTCAGGGGATCAGAAAGGATTTTTTTCCCCTGCTGTAGCAAATTGGTTCATGCTTTGCTGGGTTTTTTGCCTTTCTCTGGATCAATTATTTGAATTAATTACAACAAGATTTGTGTATATAGGATTGTTTGATTTTTCTTTAGGATTTTTTTTCCTTTTTATTGGTTGAAACAGATGGACTTTTGTCCTTTTTCAAACAGACTAACTATGTACGGTATCTATTTAACCATAAAGCCTGCAGATTGATTGTGGGTGCATTGTCCTGACAGCTGTCTGTCTGTTAATCCATATGGGCAGACAGTTACTTAGTTCCAGGAAGTGTCAGTGAACTACCAGGGCACTGATTAGTGCCCTGGTAGTTCATTGAGAACTACAAGCAGCCTGCCATGGTGGTGGACAAGACATGTAGTTCATTCATTTACGGATGTCTGTGAATAAATGACGTGGCAGTGTGGACGGACAGTTAGACCCCAAACACTATTAGATTTTCTGCAGATTTTTGTCTTCAGATTTACCAAAACTATGTAGTGCAAGGGCCTGCCAGATTGCATACAAATTGAAACTCTTTTGCCGCGTATAAATGATCAGAATTTCCGACAACCAAACCGTGGATTTATTTCTGACGGATGTTGGCTGAAACTTGTCTTGCATACACACGGTCGCACAAATGTTTTTGGAAATTCCGACCGGCAAGAACGCGCTGACATACAACACGTACAACGGGACTAGAAAAAGGAAGTTCAATAGCCAGTGCGGCTCTTCTGCTTACAAGCATGCGTAGAATTTTGTGTGTCAGAATTGTGTACATACGATTGGAATTTCTGACAACGGATTTTGTTGTTGGAAACTTTGAGATCCAGCTCTCAAATTTTTGTTGTCGGAAATTCCGACAGAAAATGTTCGATGGAGCCTACACACGGTCGGAATTTCCGACAACAAGCTCACATCAAACATTTGTTGTCGGAAACTACGATTGTGTGTACGCAGTATTAAGGTTTGACCGAATGTTAAATGGTTTTGGTAAATCAGAAGACAAAAATCTGCAGAAAATCTAAGTGTGTATGGGGTCTTCTGACAGTGTGTGCAGATTGGGGGGGGGGGGTTTGAGGCTGCTGCACTAGTAACTGAATACGGGTGTAACATGTTACATGTAACTAATGGTGAACTTAACTTTTAAAGTCCATCTAACTGTACTAATCCATCTAACACTACCCACTACAGACATTGCTGCTGTCCAAGTTTGTCTCTGTTCCTCCTCCCTAGATAGAGGACATATCCTAAAACTGGCCATTCACTGGTGAAAATGTGTCCAGTTCACAGGGATCAGTGTATGACAAACCCCTCTCAACAGAAGTCAGCTTCAGTTGAAGGGACATGCTGAAAAACTTTGTCAATCAGTGGTTGCAGGTGATTATATTCTAATAGTGGTGGATCCTGCTGTCAGAATGCAATACAGCCATGACATCTAATGATTGGTAAACTGCAATTAATTACGTTTTGTTTTTTTTAGCTTAGATACATTTTAATGTTAAAGTGTGATACAAGGACATCTCAGCCTGAAAGGAGGAAAGGAGACAAAGGGATATTGAGAAAAGGAAGGTGCTGCATTTTAGTAATAGGTATGCAGGTACTCATAAATAAGTAATTAGTAAAAGTTTATTTATAAACATGGAAAACATCACATTCATAAATGAGGTTATATAGCTGCTGGTCTATCTTGCCCACAGAACTGAAGAAATACTGCACCTTACATTTGTGAGGCTTAGCTCTTTCAACCTCTTGAACAAACATTATAGCCAGATTAGACACATCTAACCAGTTACAACAGCGTTGTCTTCTTCTTTTAAAGTATTGTACAACGTAACACCATAATCCTTGCAAAATACCAATAATATGAAACAATATTATATTTCAGTCATATAACCTTTTAAAGTAAATAAACCTTTTTTTTTTTTGTTTTTGTTTTTTTATGATTTGGCATGATGAGGATTGGGCACAATAGTTTACATCCAAATGTACATTTCAGATACAAATTGTATCCAATGTTATCAAAAGTGGATTACCAATAATAATAAAAGAAACCCACTCAGAGCAGGTACCCTTCTGAAATGCTTACACTAATGCAAATGTGTATTTAATTTGTATACTTAGCTGCTTGTCTGCCACATTTTTACAATTTTATTTCCTTGTTAAATTTGTTTATTTAAATTTGTCTAATGTTTAGACAAAGCAGAAGCAAGTTCGGGCACAGTAAATGACATATAACTTGTCAATAAAATACAGTGCCAGATAAGCAGAAAAAAAAACAAGGAAAATGAAGAGATCACAGAAATGCAATGAAAAAAATAAGTATGATAAGTAACAAGCAACAGTCCATGAGTCAGCAGGTACAGTATATTCCCAATAATAGCCGAGAGAGGATATAATAAAATACCGTTTTTATTTTATTTCATATACAGGTTAGTAGACACTTTAATATCATGTTGTCAGAAAGCAGACAGGATTTTGGCAGAATCTCACTGCTGTACAAAATCAGTTACAGCATACCTCCCAACTTTTTGAGATGGGAATGAGGGACACCTACCAGCAAAAGCATGTAGGCATAGGACATGCCCCCTGCCACGCCCCCTTAAAGGAGAAGTAACCTAAAAAGAAGATTAGTTAAACCCACAAGGGCTTTTTTACCACTACTAATCCTTTATATTGGCTTTTGAAATTTACAAATGCAGCAATTTAGATTTTAGATGAAAGGTTTAGCACTGGGAAACACTTTTTGAAAGATAAAAAGTGCATTTTATATACAACTATATAGATTAGACCAAAATAAGGGACAAATGTGGAGGAAAGAGAGACAGAGGGACAGGCCCTCCAAATCAGGGAGTTGGGAGCTATGTTACAGTATAAGCCACTCTATGCACAGATTTTCTTTACATAGAAGAGCAGGTATCATAATCCATGTACTCCACTGCCAAGCAGTTTTATTTCAGGTACTTATATAGCACCATCAATTTATGTAGCTCTTTACATATACATTATACATTCACATCAGTCCCTGCCCTCAATGAGCTTACAATATAAGGTCCCTAACTCACATTCATACATACACATACTAGGGCCAGTTTAGACAGGATCCAATTAACCTCCCAGCATGTCTTTGGAGTCTAGGAAGAAACCCAAGTATCCGGAGGAAACCCACTCAGGCACAGGGAGAACATGCAAACTCCAGGCAGGTAATGCCATGGTTGGGTTTTGAACCAGCGACCTAAATGCTGCTCGGCGAAAGTGCTAACCACTACACCACTGTGCAGTAAGCACAGCCTGCTTATATGATGACCAATTCTTTGTCTACAGAATATAGACATAAGCTTTGTATTATAGCATAGCAAACCATTATTGCATACAATATTTTATTCTGTGTTTCGCAAATCAAAACCACTTTTCTGCGCATATAAATGATTGCGGGTCTACTTTTAAAGATCGTAGAAAAGAAAAATTGAACAAGAAAAAACAAAAGAGGAATTTCTCTCCATGGTAGTCTTTTTTTTAACTATTTTTTCCTCTAGTTCTTGTTCTCTTTTCTCAAGGTTTATACATAGATTCCTTCCTGTTTATTTGGCTTCTAAGACCCCATACACACTATTAGATTTTCTGCAGATTTTTGTCTTTTACCAAAACCATGTAGTGCAAGGGTCTGCCTGATTGCATACAAACTGAAACTCTTAAGGTTTGACTTCATATTATATGGTTTTGGTAAATCTAAAGACAAAAATCTGCAGAAAATCTAATAGTGTGTATGGGGCTTTAGCCAGTTAAACACATGTGGATGAGTTAAATAAAATCAGCCTCTGTGTAGATATTTCTGGGATGATTTACTAAAGGCGTTACAAATCTTCATTAAATAAGTTGTGTGATTAATCATTTTAATTCAACAATATGAAAAGCAAATATATGTTTACTTATTTCATTTGCACATGATTGGGTATTCAAAGAAAACACAGGAATTTGCTTTTTACAGAATTAGATAATTGAAGTGAATTTTCATACAATTTTAAGTAAAGGTTCTCAACTCCTTCAGCTTCATGATCTCAACACATCATTGCAGTCAGTGGGGGGGGGGGGGGGGGGGGGCATAGCTCCAAATGACTATTAATAATATAAAACCATACAGCCAAACTTTTAAACTTGACAGAGAGGCACACCTTGGAAATGGGGTGGGGGTGTAGCAGGGCAAACCTAAGGTTCTCAGGACTGAAAACATGGGTCAGTCTTGCACAATTTGGTAATGTTGAGCAGTTTGTTAAAGTAGAATTGTGCCAGGCTATGGCCATTTGGATATTTACATATGCTTAATAAACAGTAAACTCATTGTAAATCAAGCCATCACTGACCTCTGTAGCTGCAGCCACTGTGGACTAAATTATCCTCCAAATTTGCAGTGGAAGCATCTCAGTTTTATTTTTACTTTCTCTAGGCAGCATAGCTCCCCTTCTCAGCAGTAAATCTGCATCCTCTAAGTTTTCTAAATTGCAATGTAAACACAGAGCTGGTGTACAGGAAAAGGGGAGAGAGAAAAGCATACAGTACCTCTTTGGAGGGACTCTTTTAATGACAAATTGCTCTGTCCCTCCTTGCTCCACCGTTGTCCCTATTTTTTTTCTGAAGTTTAGACCTAAGTATTGATGAAAAAAGCACTTGTGGGTTGAATCAATCATATCAAATATTCTTCATGGTCCATGGGATGGGGGGGGGGTTCTTTCCTACATGCTTTGTAATCATCTCATAGCGTTGGGAGGTATGAGAAAGATTCACGGTCTGTATTGTTATGAATAGCTCCAAAGTTTCTGTAGATACAAAGGTAAATGAGGGCTTGTTTGAAAATGTATTCTCTGCTTGTTAACCTCTTTCCGACAATGCTTTCTGGCAGGCATTCGGGTCATGTGACCGCTGTGATTGGCTGTCACAGCAGCCACATGATTGGAGCGCTCCTGATTGCAGGTATGCATCGGGAGCTTTCCGGTCCCCGCCAATGACTGTGTTGGAAGTGTGCAGGTCACGCGCTCTCGGCACAGAAGTGTGTTTACATAGGGCCACACATATGTGGCCTCTCAGCGTTAAAGCCCACCCTCTAAGAGGCCGCATATGTGCTTCACGTCAGCGGGAAGAGGTTAAAAGTATGTATGTATTGACCACAGTTCTAATTTAAAGGGAAACTATCATTGGTTTAGGGTCAATTTTTATATACATATGTATATATATATATATATATATATATATATATATATATATATATATATACACACACCAGAGACACTGTTATATTATTTGTTCTCTGAATATTACCTGCTGTGTTTGATTGCATTGTATCCTAATTGAAGTGATTCAGGTGTTGCTAATTTCTAGAAATTTGTTATATAAAGAATATATTTGGGTTTGACTTTCATGCTTTTTATACCTGATGAAGAATCCTGACAAATCTCAAACTGTCGTAAGCTTATGAGTTTTTAACTCTCTTAATAAATCTACAATGTGCTGCAGATTGGACTTTCTTGTTTATATACAGTATATATATATATATATATATATATATATATATATATATATATATATATATATACACATATACGTATATATACTCATCATTCACTTTATTAGGTGCACCTGTTCAATTACTTGGTAACACAAATTGCTAAACAGCCAATCACATGGCAGCAACTTCATACATTTAGGCATCTAGACGTGTTAAGGACGACTTGCTGAAGTTCAAACCGAACATCAGAATGGGGAAGAAAGGAGATTTAAGTGACTTTGAAGGTGGTATGGTTGTTGGTGCCAGACGGGATTGTCTGAGTATTTCAAAAACTGCCGATCTACTGGGATTTTCACGCACAATCATCTTTAGGGTTTACAGAGAATGAGCGAATGGTCAGAAAAAGAGAACATATCCAATGAGCGGCAGTTGTGTGGACAAAAATCAAATGGTAAATATCGTAGCGCTAACAAGTGAACACAGATATTTTTATATACAGTAAGTGAAGCAGTGCAGAAAATCAAATATACACAAATAACATGTGAGAAAAAAATATATGAAAAAAGTCCAATAAATGAGGAAATCTATTGAAAAGGGGGCTGTGCATCAACCACCAAATAATGATGAATCAGGGGTGGAATAAACTGGCAGTGTCCGGTATAGGAAACATCAAAGATGGTGCATCTTCAACAAAGGAGAGAGGTATTTAGACTCTTACCGGAACAGGTGGACTCAAAAGTCAACGACAGAGTCATACAGGCAATGTGCCGAAATCGGCAGATACACGAAACTCCAAAGGGTTCAGGACCTCAGAAGATGAATCCAGGGATATTATGGATGACCACCCAACGAACCTCCAATAGAAGGAGCACCGAGACTGGATCTTGGATGTAAAAAGACCTACTGAACAGCAGGGCGACTCTTATTCGGAAAATGCTTCCATATGGTACAGGTCAAAAAATAAGGTTTTTTATTTCTAAAAACCAGCATACAGCAATGAAGATAAAAACTGTGATTACAGATAAAAATACCGGGCAATGTGGGGAGCAATAAGCCTAGGCTGACGCGTTTCGACCAAAAAGGCTTTCAGTTGGGGCATATACCAGCTCCCCGACATTGCTGATATTTATAGACTACAGAGGAACAGGACCAATAATGGAGGACCAATCAGCCCTCAGAGATTCAGAGGCCACTGATTGGAGCAAAAGAGGTCACCAGCCTGCATGGGCTCCAAGCCTCACTGTGATGGTAAAGGGGGGGCGCCGATCACATGGGGTCGGAAACAGGCCAGGCAATAACCCAGAAATAAAAAGAGGAAAGATGGGGATATGGCGCTACCCTGTAGTGACGCAAATTATAATTAGTGTAAATTATGATAAAATTGGTGGGTAAACAACTAGTGCACACCTTATATAAATATACACACTCTACAGTGCAATTATGAAGTAAAACGTATATAAGTGCGTGAAAAAAAAAACGCTAGCTCACAAGATAGCTAAAACACAAAAAACACTCTATCACAGCTAAACAATAAAACAATAAATCACCACAGAGATGAAATTATATTGGAAAATATTTGAGTGTGTGATCAGTGTATGTACTAAGTCCAACTCGCTTTGCTCCTGGTGAGGTTAATTATAAATTAAGTACTAAACTTGTGCCAAAAATTGCGTGTGAGTATACAATTATATGATTAAAGCACTGATTAATCCATAGAAAGTATATTAAACAGTCCAAGCCGGGATACCAAGGGTGTCCTCCCAACGTGTGCAATGCAAAAAAAGAATAATAAAAGACCGGTGACTTCTGTGCTCATAAAAACTGGTGACTCCAGGTGCTCCCCCAATGTTTCCCCACTCACCAGAAGTAGTCACCCCTGCAGGGGTAATAGGCATAGAGTGGGTAACTTAAGATGGGTGTCCCCTTGAATGTTCCGCCTTATGCTCCACTCCTCCAGCGAAGCATAAGGAGGAGCAGAGCTGTCTATAGATAGATCTATCTTCTTTTCCGCCTCCTCTCCTCCTGACCGCAGCATCTGGAACTTGAATCATTCCCTGTTGGTTGTGGCAGACAGCCAGTGAGTCTGACAGACAGAGGTCAGATCGATGGTGAGCAAAAAAATAGCAGAGGGCAAAGTTTTTCTTCCTGTGGATCCATCCATCTGTACCACAGTCCCTGATGTCGCATTCCAGTTCCCATCTTGGCTTTATGGTGGTCCGGAGCAGCAGGATTTAACAGCCTACTCAGACCCTCTGTAATGGGGGGTCATGGGTTTCTGGTAAGCGGCCAGGCACTCTATTTATGGTGGTGGACCCAAGCACTTATGTTTCCATATAACTGGACCTTCACTGGATTTTTACACCATACTCGGGTGTTCTTATATGGACTATTACTCACAACCTTCTAAAATATTGTTGCACAACATATTGCAGCCTTTGTTGCTAGTATATTTTTTGCACATGCCCTTCTTTTTTGGATATATGATTATATGCATATGTGAATTTTGTTTAAGGTGATGTCTGACCACCTTTACATTTATATTCACTGTGTTTTGTCAAAAGCGCGAGTCACCAGTTTATTATTATTTTTTTTGAAAAGCTACAATATTTGTAACTGCTGACTTTTAATTTTTTTCTGAAGGAGCCTGGAGCACCACTTTAAAATCAATTTTATGTGCAAATATATGCAATACAAATATGCCTAATTCTTGGTAGAGGACAATAGATATAGCCCTTTGGTGGATGAACGTGGTATTATGATTGATTACATTAGCTCTGATGTTTGATGAATGCATTCTGGTATCTGATTATAATACTTAGGGTTTCACTGATACCAGCATTGGTGCTGATACTAAGTATTTGCACAAATATCGGTACTCCTGCAAATGCACCGATACCTGAAACTGATATTTTCAGGCTCGGTTCTTTGAGCTGACAGTGGGTTTCTTTTTGTATCTTTCTGTTTCTTCATCTGCAGATCAAAGAGATGAACTTCGATCTGCAGATTAAGGTCAGTTTAAAGCAACCTGCCAAGTAAAAAAAAATATGTTTTTGTGTTAATAAATGTTCCTCTGTTTAACCCCTTATTAACCCTTAATTTACTCTAATCAGCCTTAATTAACTAACTATTTTCCTCCATTTACTTATTATTTTCCTGCTTTTTTTTTTGTTTGCTTTGTTAGTTAATATTTTTACACATTTAACATATATTTACACATTTCACATTTAAAAAGAGCAAAATTGGGACAGTGCAGGGCTGGGAGGGAGAGGGGAGGGATAATTTTGAATTTACATTTTAAATTGCAAGATGCACTTTGTATGCAAGTTTTCCATCACTACAACCCTTTGAACGAGGTTAAATGTTTGATTTTGCTCTTATATTTGGCAGAACTGTACATACTTACGAATAATTGTGATATAGAGCTTGTAGCAAGATGCACAACAGCCACTTTATCACCAAAATCAATGTTTGATAACCCAATATGCTGTCTCTAAAATTTCTTTATTGGAACGTGAGGGGTTTACGTGAACCATTTAAACGATCGGCAACTTTCACATTCCTTAAGAAGCAGAGGGCGGATATAGTGGCACTTGTGGAAACTCATGTAGAAGGCAGGCTACAGATGGCCCTTCGTCGCCCCTGGGTAGGATGGGCATTTCACTCGACATATACGTCCCATTCTAGAGGAGTATCTATTTTAATTGCAAAATCAGTACATTTTGAGCTAGGAGAAGTATGCACAGACACACAGGGCAGATATGTCTTCCTATCTTCTAGACTATATGGAGAACCTTTCCTAATTCTGGCTTTCTATGTTCCCCCTCCGTTATCCATTAGCATAATTCTTGAAGGTATTTCTTTTATAGCAAGATATCCAACAGTACAAGCAATATGGATGGGTGACTTCAATTCTACAATGAACGATACCCTAGATAGACTTCGTCCACCAACGCAGGTTGCGGGTAAGACGGGTGATTCTAAGCTGTGTAAATTGACTTCATCCATCCATCTAATTGATACATGGAGAACTAGATTTCCTCATACACACGCTTACTCATGCTTTTCTTCCACACATAACTCGATGTCCCGAATAGATTTTATTCTTATATCACAACAACTTTTACCTAGATTGCTGACGGTGTCCTTCGGACCTAGGTTGTTGTCTGACCACAGTTCCTACTCCATCACTCTTAGTATACCCCTCAATAAACCAACACGGGCCTGGCGCTTGAATCCATTTTGGCTGTCCTTGCTACCAGAGGATGATACACTTGCAATGGAATGGAGTAGGTTTTTTAACAAAAATGACCATTTTACCTCTGTGCCAATGATATGGGACACATTCAAGCTTCATGCTCATGTGACTCTGACCTCACGTATTAATCAGATTAAAACAAACTCTACAGAAGCTCTAGACAAAGCAATGGTAGAACTTTCCTCTTCAGAACAAACATACATAGCTGATCCTTCCATATCAAATGCCAATACCCTTAAATTACAGACAAGGGTGGTGTCCCAGATGCAATATGAAAAAGCCAGACAGAAATTATTCTTTACTAGACAGAGGTGGTTTGAACATGGAGAATACATGTAGATCAGGCGGGGTTTATGCCAGACCGAAATACCTCTTTCAATTTAAGGAAGTTATTTATTAATCTTCAGGCCTCACACGATAATGTAGGCACAAGGGTAATAGTGACACTTGATACAGCCAAGGCCTTTGACTCGGTTGAGTGGAGTTATCTGTGGCGATGCATGGAGAGATACGGATTTGGGCCCAGCTTTATCCGATGGGTGCAGCTGTTGTATCAGCACCCCACGGCTCGAGTGGTGGCCAATGGTGGCTCCTCTAGGGAGTTTGACCTGAGCAGAGGCACGAGGCAGGGCTGTCAGCTCTCTCCTCTGCTGTATGCTCTGGCATCGGAACCCTTGGCTGTGTCCATCCGTGCTAACCACGAGATAAGGGGGCTGATATGCGGATCCCTCACCGAGAAAATTTGCCTTTATGCGGATGACACCCTCTTATACCTGGCTGACTCGGGTCCCTCCCTACACAAAGCTCTTCTTGTGATTGAACAATTTGGGACGTTCTCAGGCTTACGGATTAATTGGGGAAAATCTCAAATATTGCCAATTGATAGTTTCCCACCCACTGAATCACAAAACAGCCTACCACTCCAACGGACTGATGTAATAAAATACCTCGGCATAAATATATCCAAAAATCCGGTATATTATATCTCTTTAAATATTGATCCACTATTCTCATTAATCAAATCTAAAACCCAAGTATGGTCCCGCCTCCCGTTGGGGGTATGGGGTCATATCAATCTACTAAAGATGATACTGTTGCCCAAGGTGCTATATGCCCTATGGCATACTCCAGTCTACCTTCCCCTTAAGTATTTTACAGCGATAGAAGCCCTACTTAAACCATTTATATGGGGGAAATCCAGACATAAACTCTCGTGGTAGACACTTAAAAATCCAACGGATATGGGTGGAACAGCATTGCCAGACTTTAACCACTACTATATTGCGTCACAGTTATCCCAATTATTTCACATTGACAAGACTGACAAAGAACGCTTTCTTACCCTTCTATGCCCTCGTTGGGCCCGAGACACTGGAGACCCGATAAGTGTGATTGCAGTGGGTATGGGAAACATACAGTCAAGAGACTACAGACAATCTTTACTTTACCACTATAGACGTATATGGGAACTGGCGTCCTCTAAACTAGGAATACCAATACATAATGATTACACCCCACTTTGGCACAATAACAAATTGCAGGAATTTAATTGCATCCAGAATCCTGATCTATGGGCAGCCAGGGGCATATATTATTTACACCATTTGTTCACTAACGGAACCCTTAAGACGTTTGATGCATTAAAAATGGAATATATGATTCCGTATCAAATGTTTTTTCGTTTCCTTCAGGTCAGACATGCGATCCAGACACAGTTTTCACAAGGTCTTCCACAACCCACTCCTAACCCTATAATAGCAATAATCAAAGATACAGACTCGAAAAAGCTTATTTCTTGCTTTTACAACATGCTCTCCGCTCCTATTTCCGCAAAACTAGCTTACGCTTTGAAACCAAGATGGGAGAGAGAGGTTGGGATATTAGAAGACGAAGAGTGGGAGGAAGCTCTTGAAACATGTAAGTTGGTGTCACCCAAGCTTTCAGACAGGCTGACCCAAATTTATATAATTCACCGAGCATACCTTACCCCTATCAGAGTTGCAAGATATAGAAGAAGTCAGCCTACCACATGCCTAATGTGCGGTACTGAAACAGGCACATTCTTTCAACCTATATGGTCCTGTCACAAGATACAAGACTATTGGAAACAAATAGTTACCTTTTTACATGATAACATAGGGTCTCCATTAACTCTTGACCCAAAGCAATGCCTCTTGGGAATTTTTTCAAATGTACTAGATAAATTTACTTTGATATTCCTACAAGAAACTTTATTTTCGGCTAGGAAAATTATTGCCAGACAATGGATGAGACCTGAACCCCCTCGTTTGATAGACTGGAAAAGAGACATAAACACGACTCTTCCATACAAAAAATTCCTTTATATCAATAGAGGTTGTCCACATAAATATAGCAGAATCTGGGATAGGTGGCTACAAGAATCTACAACGTGCACATAAATAGTGCTTATTCCAATACTATATATACAGAACTATGGAAATGTAAGGATTACATCAGAACTGAAACAATTAAATGTATGTAATTCTTCTATATATAAAGTGACCTTGTTTATGCAGTTCCTTCTGTATGATTGGGGGAAAAATGTGTATCAATACCCTATACATGTTATGTACGATCTTGCATATAAACAGTTTGTTATAACGTAAAAAAAAAAAAGAGCAAAATTAAAAAAAAAATCTATTTATTTAATTTGTAAATAACTTTTCCTTGTCAAAAGAAGTTTATTGAGTATACAATGTTATAAAGATACATAAAGTAAGTTTACAAGGATCTATAAAGTAAGCTCACTGTTTTACAGTAGGGTTTATATAGGTAAATATCATGAAATTTCAAATATTAAACATTGGGTTCACGTAAACCTAAATTAAAGATATATATCATTTCCTTAGTTACTTTTGTAGGTATTTAAATGATTTATGCCTACTATACATATTGTTTACAAGTAGAGTGTATATAGGTCAAATAAATTCTGATAATGAGCTTTAATCGTAAGGTGGAGAAAAGGAAAGAGAAAGAAGAAAAAGGGTTGAAAGGTAGAGGTATGGTCCACAAGGTTGTCCCGCTCGTCAGTTTATTATTCTTTTTAGTTCTCTTTGAAGCCTTAGAATGGGTGTCTCTGTAAGTCATTTAATCTGTTACCATGGCAACAGGACAGAGTCATTGAAGTTTGACAGGAACTGTTGTTTTATCCAAGGATGCCAAAGTTTTTCAAATTTTGGAATTTGATTTTGATCGATGGCTACCATCTTAGCATGGGACATTGTATTATTCATTCTGTGAATTGTTTCTGCTAGTACCAATGTAGGAGATTTCCATGCCTTGGCCACTGTTTGTTTTGCAGCCGTTATTAGTTGGATCATAAGTTTGAATTGAGAGAGTGTTAACCATTCCGGTTTTAAATTAAGTAAAGTTAAATATGGATCTGGTTGTATTATTTTTTTAAATATTTTAGATGCAATCACGAAGACTTCCTTCCAGAAGGTTTGGATTACTGGGCACGTCCACCATATGTGTAAATATGTGCCTATTTCTGGGCATCCTCGAAAACAAAGAGCTGAGGTATTAGGTGAATATTTTGCCACTCTAGCGGGTACAAGGTACCAGCGAGTTAGGACTTTATAATTTGTCTCCAGTGCTAAGATGTTGGGTGAAGATGACTTAGATGTGAGCCATATATTAGACCAGTCCGTGTCTTCTAAAGTTCGTCCCAGGTCCTCCTCCCACCTCTGAACGTAAGAGGGTCTATTAAGATTTGCTACTCCATATAATTGATTATAAAGTGATGAAATTGTACCTTTAGCAAATGGATCTTTTGTACAGATTGATTCAAAAATGGATAGTTGGGATAATGGTGTATCCCACTTTAGGAATGGTGTATAGAAATTTTTGATTTGGAGATATCTAAATATCTCAGAGTTTGGTAGATCATATTTTTCTCTAAGCGATGGGAATGAAAGGAATGATTTAGATGCTATGAAGTCATTTAGTGTCTGAATGCCTGATGTTGTCCAAGCTTTAAAAGAATTTGGGTAGATCCATGCCGGATAAAAGGCCGGATTTCTGATAAAAAAAAGGAGAGGATTGTGTGGAGATTGTAACTGATATTTGGTTTTTAGTTTATCCCAGAGAGATAAGAAGTGTTTGATAATGGGATTATGAATTTTAAAGCGGTCTTTAGGATCAAGCCATAATAAATTTGATATTAATAGAGGGTCATTTTCTGAAGCCTCTATAAATACCCATAATGGGATTTCCTGTTTTGCATGGTATTTGGACAGACTGGCCAAATGTGCTGCTCTGTAGTAGTTAGTAAAATTAGGGTATCCCAGGCCTCCTTTATTTTTGGGAAGATGTAGTGTGTGTATAGGTATACGTGGTTTAGAAGAGCCCCATATAAACGAAGTTGCTCTTTTTTGTACTATTCTCAAAAAATAGGAAGGAATTGGAATAGGGAGGACCCTGAATAGATAAAGCAATTTGGGTAGAATAGTCATTTTGATTGCATTAATCTTCCCTATCCAGGATAAAGGAAGTTGCGACCATTGTTTTATTAGATTTGTGATCTGTCTTAATACAGGAGGATAATTGGTTGAGAATAAGTCAGAATGAGATGCTGTTAAATGAATTCCAAGATATGGGATTGATTTTTCTGCCCATGTGAATGGGAGGGCAGCCCTAGCCGGGATCAATTCCATGTTTGTGAGTGAAATATTAAGCACTAGGCATTTCTTAGGATTAATCATAAGGCCGGATAGGGCTGCAAATCCATCAAGAGCTGGTATTAAGTTAGGACCAGAGACCTGTGGTGATGATAGAAAAAGTAATATATCGTCTGCAAATATACATAATTTGTGTGTAATACCTCCTACTTCAATGCCAGTTATAGTTTGGTTTGTTCTGATGTATTGGGCCATGGGTTCGAGTATAAGGGCAAATAATAAGGGAGATAATGGGCAACCCTGTCGGGTACCTCTTTCGATATTAAAGGCTTCAGATTTGTATCCAGCATATTTTATATAGGCTTTGGGTTTATTATATAATGCTTTGATCCATGTTAAAAAGTGGGGTCCAAAACCCCATTTTTGTAATGAATATTGCATATATTGCCAGGATACTGTGTCAAATGCCCTCTTAATATCGAGAGATCGAAAACATAAAGGGATTTTCCGTTTTTTAGCAATATGTGCCAATAACACTGCCCTGCGTATATTATCGCCTGCCTGTCTATTTGGCATGAAGCCTACTTGATCTCTATGTATTAATTTTCCTATAATGCTATTGAGGCGTTTTGCTATTATTTTTGCTAATAATTTAATATCGAGGTTTAACAGGGAGATAGGCCGATAATTCACACAGGAAGTATCATCAGAAAGGGGTTTTGGGATCATACAAACAATTGCCATTAGTGTTTCTTGCCGAAAAGAATATCCATCTAGAAGTTTGTTAAAAGTTTCAGTGAGAATGGGAGAGAGTATTTCTGAGAATGTTTTATAGTATAAAGCCGAGTAGCCATCTGGGCCTGGTCTTTTGTTAAGTTTTAGGTCTTTTATGGCGTTAGCAACTTCATCTATAGTTATAGGCTCATCCAAACTGCTTTTTTGATTCTGAGATAACTCAGGTAAGGTTATTTTTGAGAAGAAGGATTCAGCTTCTGTAGGATTAAATTCATTGTTTGTCTTGTATAAAGTTGCGAGATGTGAGTGAAATTTATGGACTATTTTAACTGGATTACAAGTGTAAACATTTTTTGATAATTTCAAACGTATTGGTTTGAAAGATTTGTTAGTTGAATTTAATGCCCGAGCCAAATATGTACCTGGTTTGTTTGTATTCATGTAGAAATTGTGTTTGAAGCGTTTGAGGGATTTATCAACTGACTCAGTGAGAAATAGATCGTATTCCAATCTAGATTTTTCCAGATGAGATTTTGTACTCTGAGATGGATTATCTTGAAATGATATGTAGGCTGCATTAAAACTGAGTTCTAGTTTTTTTGCTAGATTTTTGCGTTCCCGTTTAAATAGTGCCATTTGTCTTTGTATTGTACCACGCAAGACAGGCTTATGAGCTTCCCACAGTGTTATTGGGGAGATGTCTGTTGTATTATTAATTGATATGTATTCCTTTAAAGCTTGTTCAATGGCCATCTGATGTAGTGGGTGTTTGAGCATTATGTCCGGTAAGTACCACGTTGGGTCATGCGCTTTTGGTATGGCTGAGGCTATAGTAGTGTATACTGCATTATGGTCAGACCACGGAATCGGAATTATATCTGATGCAATAATTTCTGGTATCATTCCTATTGTTAGAAAAATATGATCTATTCTGGTGAAGGTTTGATGAGGGTGCGAGAAATAAGTGAATTTCTTTTTCATTGGGTTACTTTCTCTCCATGAATCTACCAGATTGTATTTGGAAAGAAGTTGAGAAAAAGGTAATCTAGAGGTTATTTTGGATGGTGTAAAAGGTGATTTATCTAGAAATGGGAGGAGGACCTGGTTCGAATCCCCACACATTATCACTGTTCCTATTTTGTGTGTATTAATCACTTGTAATATATGTGAGAGGAATGGTGTAGGTTGTTTGTTAGGAGCGTAGTAGGAAATCACTGTGATTGCTGTATCCATTATATAACCCATGAGTATCAGGTATCTACCTTCTGGGTCTTTAATTTCTGATGATAAGGTGAATGGTGTGGATCGGTGAAATGCAATTAGAGTTCCCCTTTGCTTGGTACAGGCAGAAGCCGTGTAAATTTGTTGATAAAAAGGAGAAATATATTTTGGAGTAGAATCTTTGGTGAAGTGTGTTTCTTGGAGGCATACTATATGAGCCTTCTTGTTATGGAAAGTACGGAAGGCTTTGGTCCTTTTTTGAGGGACATTTATTCCCTGAACATTCAGGGAAAGTATATTCAGTGGTGCCATGGCAATAGATCAAATAGTTTTGACTTACTTTTTGTTATGCAGAGCTGACTGCGCAGATCAACCTGTGTGGACTGAAGAGATGAATAGAAACCAGTGAATTCTGGAGTAAAGAGTAAACAAAAAACATATGAGATTAGATGATACATTGTATAAATTATTTTTTGCAAGTAATCACAATTTACCCGTGAAAGAGAATAAATATCTCTCTCAGGGGAATAAGTGCCTTCGTCACACTCCCACATAATATGGTTGGGAGAATGAGGAGGGCTAATGGGGGTACACGGATCTTCCGCTTACAGGAGAGAAGTGCTATGTCAAAAGACATCAAAATGATGTTTCATTAATTGGAGTGCAGAATATAGTTTTTGTTGAAATTATTTATTCCAGGGTGGTTGTATATGGTTAGTCTTGCCCTAGGCTAAATAATTCAGTTAGAAAGGTACTGTTAATAACCTTGGTATTGATGAAGATAGTTTGAATTATTTTGGGATTTTAACCCTTTTAGAGTAAACAATTACATATTTTATTCATATGTAACTGTTTAGATATGTTAACTCATAAAATTGAGGTTGTATTGCTTCAGATTAAAATAAACAAAAACATAATTCTATGAACTAGTTAGGTAATAATATATTTGTTTTAAGAAAAGAAAGAAAAAGCTTCCATTACTTCTGGATTATTGAACATATTTGTCCTAAAAAGTAATAAATCTATTGTTATTACCTGATAATATATAACTGAACAAGAATTTCCTTATTTCACTTATATATTCTAAGGCTATATGAATCAGAAGTAATAAGAAATATAACTGGAATGTAACATGATCCCACACAGTGTGTGACTATCAGAATGCAGTTACATTCAGTTATAAATATAGGTTTTTTATAGAGAACCATCTCTTAGTATAATAAATGAAGAGATATCAGGAATTAGGATGTCAGTCCATTGAATCTTCTTGGTCCATGGATGATGTGGCATAACGGCCTCTTTTGTGAGAATGATGATTCCCATTTTGTTCTGAAATTTTCTGGGTGCTGCCTGAAGGTGAATATGACGCCATTCTTCTGCGTGTGGGAGTGTTGCTGCTTGTGGGTTCTGTCAGATTTAATTTTAAAAGGGTTTGTTGTAGTTCATCTGCTGATCTGCTTCTGTAAATTGTACCTTGGTAGTTAAATCTGACTGAAAAGGGGAAGCCCCATTGATACATAATGTTGTGGCGTTGCAGTTCCATTAGTTGGGGTTTCATGGATCGTCTTTTAGTAAGAGTAAGTTGGGATAGGTCAGCAAAAATTTGATAATTGTGTCCTTGAAAATTAAGTTCCTTTTTTTCTCTTGCAGCAATTAGTATTTGTTCTTTCGTTCTGTAATAATGAAATTTTGTGATTATATCACGTGGGGGTCCATCTTTCTTTTTGGCTGTGAGGGCTCTGTGTACTCTGTCCAGTTCTAAACGTTCAATAGGGATATCTGGCTTTAGTTCTTGTAATAGAGCAGTAATAGTAGATTGCAGGTCTGTCACAGTTTCAGGTATTCCCCTTATGCGCAAGTTTGAGCGTCTGGCTCTATTTTCGTAATCTTCGAGCTTAGTTTGAAGTATTAAATTCTCTTTTTTTAATTGTTCCAATTCTGTTATATTTTCTTGGGTTGTAATTTCAATTTCATCCATTTTTATTTCTAAGGCTGCGGTGCGGTTTCCCAGCTCTCTTATTTCTTTGGTTAGGCTTTTTGTTATTTGGTCTGAGGTTTGTTTTAAAGCCTTATGAAGCATCTTTTCAAATTGTAATAATATTACTGGGGATACTGAGGAGGCTTGTGGAGAAGTTTGTGAGAGGATTTGTTCTGTATCTGACTCAAATGGAGAGTCTTGCTGTGACATTTTCTGTCTGTGAGAGCGCCCTGATGCTGTATCTTGTGAGGTGACTGGAGCTGCTTCAGCTGCAGTGAGTGCCTGTGAGCTCTTTGTGAGGTGATTTTTATTTCTGCCACGGTTTCCTCCCAGTACCATATTTCCTGCCCAAACTTTCACAGTTTGTTCCCTGGGGCAAAAAGATTCAAATGGATACCTTTTGAGCCTGCAGGCTCCGCTTTGTCCTTCTCTTCTCTCCTCAGCGGTGTGGAGCTCTAACAATGCATGTCTGCTCCCTGTAAATAACTTTTCAATGCTTTGTACCATTGCTGACAGCTGAAGTGAAAAAAAAACAGTTGTGGTAGGTATTGGAAACTGGTACTTAAAAAAAAGTTTCGATACTCATAGTAAAAAGATGGTATTGGTGCATCCCTAATAATAATTTTAGCATATGAATATATTGAGCTTGATATATGGTGATTTTTTTTCTTTTTGTGTAATGATATCTATTCAAATGCATGATATTTTGATATACACATTATTGTCTTTGTATAATGGTATATGGCTTCACAGCATGGGGTCCAGTGCGTCCCTGTTCAAAGATTCAGGTGCGAATCAGGTCTGAATTTTTGCCTGAATTTGCACCTGAACCTGAACCAAAGACGCACAGGACCCTTTTTAAATGTGGACCATGGCTGCCCCAGAGCTGAAACGGCTCCATTGCAGGGAAAACAGCGTCCAATTTGCATATGTGCGAACCCGGCCTATAAGGATATAAATATTTAATTAAAACCCTACTCTCCCAATTCAATAATTTATTTAAATGATGGATTAAAAAAAAAAAAAAAAGGTCTTTTGACCACTTTGTTTAATGCTGGGTCCCTCTTTTCAATAAAAAAAACCCTGTCTATATTAAAAACTGATGGACCTGCTTTACTGTTAGGTTACTAGCTGAATAAATCTACTACTGTAGATTCTCATCACATGGTGACTACAGTATATGATTCTTAAGCCATCAAGCTTATTTATTTAATTCATACAATAGGAAATAGTAAGGAGTTTCAAAGGACCAGAGGCAAGTATTTTCCACATAACTTTCCATGCACCACCATTTTGAGGACTCTAGCAGTGCTAAAGAGCCCAGTGCCTGGTTACAATTAACTACTGCTAAAAGATTGGGATCACCTCTTGTAGTACCCACACAATATAAAATGGCATGTAGGCTGGTACCAGCACACCAAGGGGTCCAATTTTGTAACATGGATACAAAAATGTATGCCTAATACTGTATACTGGGTTTGTATTGCTTAAGAAAAGGCCCGATTTTTAGAAAATAAAGGTAAAAAATCGGACATACTGTATATCAATAAGGGAACACTCCAATAACCGCTTCCAAAGGGACAATCTAATGGCAACTTCCGGGGGCAACAGCTCAACCATTACAGCCGGGTCACCTCTCTGTTAGTTGCATAACAACAGTCACCCATCCAAAAAAGACAAAACATCTCTACATAGTGTAAAACCGTAACAATGAAGATTTATTTAAACCCATCATGGATGAAATCATGGAGGAAAAAGAAATAAAGGGGCTCCACATGGCATAGGTCAAAAAAATTAAGGGATTTATTGAATAAAAAACCTTACAAATAAAAAAGTGATCACTAGATAAAAGTTAGTGGCAATGTGGGAAGCTAAAACGCCCTACGCGTTTCGACTAAAAAGCCTTCAACTGGGGCAATGCCTACTCCATGTGGAGCCCCTTTCTTTCTTTTTCCCCCATGATTTCATCCATGATGGGTTGTTTTTAACCTTTTGAACCTGCCTGGAATCAGAGAGTGTGTGAGTGAGCTGAGAACCCCCACCGGCGACTGTCCTGGCTATCGGGGACCGTGACCCAAGGTTAACTTCATCTATTGGAGATCGTGACCGTAGTGAGAACCTCTGGGGAGAGTTCATGGGAGGCCATCTCCACAAGCTCTGATAGACGTACTGTCGTATGGCAGATATGTCTCACTGGATCTGGTAAGAGTATTTAACTCTAGATGTTTATGACGTATTGCCTCTGATTGCTGTGTTATCCAGTCTTCAGTCAACATCTGGTGTCCAAGCACCTCCCTTGTCTGAGAAGACCCCTTCTATGCACACTGATTGACTTTGGTCTTTTGGCTCTAGTCTGCAGAGCTTAAATATTGCCTCTGGACATTCCTACACTTAGTGTATTTCTTTTGGACATTTTTATACACTTCACAGGCTTGTATTGTGTGGAGTAACATTATTTACAGTTACTTTCATATCACTGATTTTGTTTCTTTATATTTGATGTATTTTCTCATGAAATACCTAATCAGGAAATGTATATTTTTTCTATTGAATATCTGAAGTAGTAAATTGTCTTCAACAAGTTACAATGCGTCAGTATGTGTAACGAGTATTTCGAATCCTTCAGTATTCTCGCACATTGACCTCCTTGAATTCTGTCACACGTATTCACTATGCCTTGTGTCGTACATTTTACAGAGCCTGCCTTCTGAACTACAGAGTTGTTGAGTGAAGAAGTTTCAGGAGGTGGAGTCAATAGAACTCTCAAGCAAACCAAAGGAATGAGTAGAGGAGAAACCACAAAGCATGCAGGAAGTTGTTGAGAGAAGAGTTGTCTAGGGAAGAGAAGGCAGTGATGCTTTCCCTTCCTGGTCTCACAGGAGACCATAGCCCATTGGCTCTTGTTATTTCAGTCAAATCCCGTGAGGAGGGAGCGGGTTGTGCGGCTGAGTTGTGTTGTGTGTGTCTATGGATGAACACAGCCTGGCTCAGGAGCATGCCAGCATGGGGGCCCCCTCAGCACATTACTTTAATATCACTTTAAATGCTCTTTAAAGCAGAGTTCCACATATTTTTGTGTTTATTAAAAGTCAGCAGCTACAAATAGCGTGGCTGCTGACTTTTAATAAACACACACTCACCTGTCCCATGATCCAGCGATGCAGCCGCCCGAACCCTAAGTCCTCTCCCTCGCCTCTCCCCGGCACTGGCACTGCAAGGGTGGGCACCTGGCTGTGACAGTTTGCGTCTTCACAGCCAGGTGTGCACTGCGCATGCGCGAGTCGCGCAGCACCTCCCCATTGGTTGGGCAATCTTCTGGGATCTGTGACGTGTCCCAGAAGATTGCAAGGAGAGAGGGGGAGAGGAGAACTTCTGCTCAAGCCACCTAGGCGGCCCGAGCAGAAGTGGGAGCAGGTACCTGTCAAAACTAGGTACCTGCCCCCTCCAAAAATGACATGCCAAATGTGGCATATTTGGGGGGGAGTGCTTAAAGCAGAACTTCCCTTTTCGGTGGAGCTCCGCTTTAAGTGATGTGTGCAAACACTTGTTTTTTATTTTATTGCCAACAGTTTCATATGACTTGGTTTCTCCATATTTATCATGCTAAACATCTTTTATGAAACATAACAATGATTCACTGAAAACAAATATACTGTATTTCTTTGACCAGTTTACTCAGGAGTGAAAAGACATCTGTATTGAAAGTAATGCATATGCTATCCTTGCCGACCTCTCATTATAATAAAAGCTAGCTGCCTGTGTGTAATGCTGATCCTCTGACTTTATTGCTTTCAAACTTACTGACCTGTATCCAGATTAATGACTCTGCCAAAGAAAGCCAAGCAACTAAAAATTCAAATGGAGTTCATGATTACAGCTAGGGATGGGCCGAACGACCCCCTGTTCGGTTCGCACCAGAACGTTGCGAAAGTTCAGAACCGAATAAAAAACCCCATTGAAGTCTATGGGACCCGAACGTGAAAAATCAAAAGTGCCCATTTTGAAGGCTTATATGCAAGTAATTGGGCATACAATGGTTATGGAGGTCCGGGTACTGCCCTGGGGGACATGTATCAATGAAAAAAAAAGTTTGCAAAAAACATAATTTTCAAATAAACAGTGATTTACCGATGCTGAAAGTGAAAGCATAAAAATGAAAAAATCCATTCAGTATAGTGCCCTTAGTCCACCTGTAAAGTGGCACATCTGTACTGTGTATAGAAGTTGCTGCAGCAATAATTGCATTTATAAAGCCCAAAAAAAATCACACCTACCCTGCAAGCTTTCTTTATTTTGTAGGCTACGGCTTGGGTGTGTGGTATTCTCAAAAGGTGCAATCCATTTGATGGGGATGCCCAAAGGTTACTGTTCAGGCATCTTCAATTTAAATTTTTAATATGTTTATGTTTTTTCCAGTACTGTCATTATAGATATTCTCTACTAAAATGAAAGCCATTAGAAGAAAAGCATGATTTCACAATTTCCCATTTGTCTTCATCATTGTGTTCTGTATTCTACGATCTGCAATTTGCTTTATCTGTCCCTTATTGCGGTCTGTCAGAAGGACAGAAGAGTACATTATTTGTGCCTCCGCAGACATGCTGGATACTCTGTAATTGATTATCTTTCCATTATGTTTCTGCACTACTATCTCTCTGGAATGAAGTAAGATCCAGTTGCTCATTAGAAACATTATCCCTATGACTAGGCTCTAATTTCATTGATATAGGTGCATAAACATACTACACCAAAGTTCATATTAGGGCTTGTGTAAGGACATCTTGCACCTACAATATTTTCAGCACAAATATAGTAATATAAAAACAAATAATTTCATAAAATTACCAGTTGTGCAAAACCATTGGCATTCATCAGTTATCTTGGAACAGGCACATACAATTTATTAAAAAACACACCTGCTGTAAAAAAAAAAAAAAAAATCTATATATACATACATTAAGTCTAATATATATATATATATATATATATATATATAGTATATACTGTATACTATATATATATATATGTATATATATATATATATATATATATATATATATATATATATATATATATGCCACCTTTTAATGCTATACATGTGAAAATACCAGGGTGGATAAAAATCAATGATTTAAACAAAAAAGAAGATTTTTTGGATTTTTGACAAATTTATTTTAATAAAATGCGTTTGGAGTAAAAATCTATCTAAAGATAGTTTTCTATTTAAGATACATTAATAATTTAGTTTATGCAGCATGAAATGGAACTTAGTTATGTAGCATGAGGCTGTATATTCTGCAATATTTACATTTTTTGTAAACTCATTCTTTGAATCCAAGCTCTGCTAGCTGAGATAACATGCACTAAATTGATGCATTCACACAATTTCACAGTAACCATGAGATAAACCAAAGTTCAAGAACATTTCTTTATACCATTGTTTTGCAAATCTATGTACACTACAAACTATATGATTAAATTGGTTCTGATATCGCTGTTTTACTAACCTGACAGCTCATTATTCTAAACCTTCATTTTGTTTGCATATATTAAAGATTTTAACTACCAGCAAGAATAAGTTTACATTCCTTACATTTAAAGATCACCTGTCATTTTAGATCCATCATGGCAGCGCCTGTTAGTGGGCATCCACTCACTTGCTGCCTCCACGTTCCTCACCTTGCTGTGTCATTGCCATTAAAGTGAATGGGACTGTTGGTGAGTCAACAGATTTTGAGCACAAAACTTGTATATTTCACACTTTACAAAAGTATCAGGTTTTTGGTAAATTTCTGTAGACAGACATTTATTGTATCCAAAAACTACTAAATTATGGGTCAATATGAACTTGAAGCAGAAGCTCCTCTGATGCTCAGATAATATCCTAGGCTCTGCTACAAAATTCCACCCTTGGCGACAACAATCTAAGCACCATAATGTTAAGAGTGACAGTTATTGGAGTAGGTCAACTGGGCAGTCAGCCCTTTACAAGTGGCTTGCTATAGGGGCACTCGGCACGGGGGAGGAGCCCAGAGCACCAGGAAGTCTATGGGTCACATAATCACACTGGATGAGACCAAAGTAGCACAGGGCCTTTCTCCAAGTGCGCATCAGAGTTGTGTTGCATTGATGTGAATAGGCACCATTAAAATTAATGTGATTCCATTGACATAAGATTCTGCGTGACCCAAGTCACAACTGAAATAGCATTGGTA
The DNA here is from genome assembly GCF_042186555.1 of Aquarana catesbeiana. Classification (NCBI taxonomy): domain Eukaryota; kingdom Metazoa; phylum Chordata; class Amphibia; order Anura; family Ranidae; genus Aquarana; species Aquarana catesbeiana. Next base: position 455,108,100 of record NC_133327.1, read on the forward strand.
TGAACCATGCCTTAGACCCCAAACACTATTAGATTTTATGCAGATTTTTGTTTTCAGATTTACCAAAAACATATAATATGAGGTCAAGCCTTAAGGCCCCTTTCACACGGTCGGACCGGTCAGGTCCGCCTATCAGTTTTGATGGCGGACCTGAACGGGCGCTCCATGTTAGCCTATGGAGCGATGGATGTCAGCAGAGACATGTCCGCTGACATCCGACCCGGTCCGATCCGCAAAAAGCAGACGGATGGCCCTACGTCCAGATGCGTCGCTGGCGGATCGGATCGGGTGAGATCTGATGAAAACGGACAGGCTGTCCGTTTTCATCCGATCCCTCCATAGGCAGCAGCGGCGCCTGACAAGCCCCTCCCCACTCAGTGAGCAGAGAGGGACCTGTCATCCGCCGGCTCAGCGGAGATCAACGGAGAGATCTCCCGCTGAGTCGGCGGACCGAGGCAGAGTCCGTGGAAGCGGAGTCCGCCTCGTGTGAATGAGGGCTAAGAGTTTCAGTTTGTATGCAATCAGGCAGGCCCTTGCACTACATGGTTTTGGTAAATCTGAAGACAAAAATCTGAAGAAAATCTAATAGTGTGTATGGGTTCTTAGGGATGTACAAAATAAAATGTATCAGTGTGGAAATGTTATGCTGAGGAATGTAAACAAATTGTGACATTTGGGTCAAGTCACAAAATGATATTGTATGATATGAAAAATGTCATTTCACTACAGGTTTATGCGAAATTTACAGCAGAAATTAAAAAAACGCTCTTTAAATACTACATAGACCTGTTTAAAAGTAAATTCTCAAAAAAAAAGTAAACAAAAACATTTGTTAAATAAGGGGTGGTCTAGTCACATGGTATTTAACAAATACTAGTTTGTTGGTAAAGTTGAAGTAAAGTCCAGTTTTTAACTTGTACCTACAGGTAAGCCTTGGGTGTAGGTACAGTGAATATCTCCTAAATGTGCAATTAGGGCCATCTTTAATATTGATTGGACCCTGGGCAAATATTTTCTTGGGCCCTCACCTTTGAAGAACAGACGGATGTTAAGCTTAATGGCCACAGTTGTAGGCAGGACTTTCAAGCATGCCTCTTTACCTCCCCAGTGGGCAGCATTCAGTATAGGTGATGGTGGCTATGACCTCAGGGGGCCATGATATACATATGAATGCTGCCGCTCCGTGGCTATTTAAATATGAATGTTGCCATTATTTACATATCAATGTCGATATTTACAGGAAAATACTGACGGGACTAAAACTTCAAGGGACGAGGGAATTTAAACTGGGACAGTTGCCAAGTATGCGGCAGCTGCTTTGGGCCCCACAACAATGACAGGGCCCAGGGCAGCTCCCCCATTTGCCCTGCCTTAAAGACGGCCCTGTGTGCAATATTTAACCCCTTCCTGACCAGCCGCCACAGTTGTACTTCGGCAGGTTGGCTCCCCTGGAGCTGTACGTCGGTTCGCCTTTTGACCACTAGGGGGGCACATGCTCGATGTCGGAGGCATGCACACTCGCTCGCAGTGCGACGCCAAAGCTGATGCGTGTGTGCGCTGCTTGCGCGATGTCGGAGCGACGCCAGAGCCGATGTGCGTGCCTGCCGGTAACCCGCGATCGCTCCACACAGAGATAGAATGGAGATCTGTCAATTTAACCACTTCAAGACCGCCACACGACGATGTACGTCCAAACTTTGAATGGGGATATCGTTGTTATGGCAGCAGCTAGCTGCCATAACCCTGGTATCCCCGTTTTCGTGCGGCGGTCGGCTTTCAGATAAAAGTGGTCCCTGCGGCGGATTCGCCGCGAGATCACTTTTATTGGTGGTGGGAGAGGGCCCCCCCTCCCGCCGCGATCCGGTGCCCTCCGCCGCTTACCGGAGCCGTTGGTAGCGGCGGAGGCGATCGCGTCCTTCTGTGTGGTGTGTCTGGAGACGAGTAAGGCTAAGATGGCGGTCACTCATCTCCAATACACTGCTGGGTGGAAGCGACGTCAATACGTCACTTCCGTCCACGCCTCTTAAAGGCACATTTTTTCAAATGTCATTTTTCTAAATGACTTTTTTTTTTTTTTTTATTGCATTTTAGTGTAAATATGAGATCTGAGGTCTTTTTGACCCCAGATCTCATATTTAAGAGGTCCTGTCATGCTTTTTTCTATTACAAGGGATGTTTACATTCCTTGTAATAGGAATAAAAGTGACACCATTTTTTTTTTTTTTTTAAAAACAGTGTAAAAATAAATAAAATATTGTAAAATAAATAATACAAATAAAAAAAAAAATTTTAAAACCCCCCCTGTCCCGGCGAGCTCGCGCGCAGAAGCGAACGCATACGCGAGTAGCGCCCGCATATGAAAACGGTGGTCAAACCACACATGTGAGGTATCGCCGCGACCGGTAGAGCGAGAGCAATAATTCTAGCCCTAGATCTCCTCTGTACCGCAAAATATGCAACCTGTAGGGGGCGTGGTCTGGACATGGCCGAGTGAAGACGTGTGCTTGAGGAGCTCCCGGTCCGGCCCGTCCTTAACCAGCTTTTATTCAACATATACCTCCTCGGTACACCTGGAATGTACTCCGCTGGGAAGCGGAGAGGAAAGCAGAAGAAGAAGGAATCCCCCAAACCGCACAGAAATACCGACATACAGCGGTATCTTTTAAACAACCAAGGGGCCTCCCCGATCACCAAGATGGCGGACGCCACGAGGCCTGGTCCATCTGCTGCTGCACAGTCGCGGGCCTCCTCTACATCCCTATCGGGACCAGACAGCCTGGATGTGGACTGTAACATACCGGAGGTGTTCCGATCGGGCACCACAGCACAGTCACAGCAATCCCCCATGCCACTGATCCTACAAGCTGATGCTGAGTTGAGAGCTCTGTTACAGGCTCTCCCGACCCGTTCGGACATAGAAGCCATAGTCAGCAGAATGGAAGCAACTCATCGCAAGGAGATAGCTGTAGTGAGACAAGAAGTGCACTCACTATCGGAGCGAGTGGAGACTGGAGAAGCCTCAGTGACGGCAATGGAATGGAGGATATCGGCGGTAGAGGCAGCACAGGCATCCCAAGCTGAGACTATTCTCAATCAACAACTCCATATGGAGGAAATCGAAGACCGCAGCAGGCGCAACAATCTGCGCCTGAGGGGCCTGCCAGAAGCCACTGGATCGGAAGACTTAGCGGCGTCTGCCCTCGCCATCTTCAGAGATCTAACAGGAACCTCGCTTCCTCCTAACTTGTCCTTCGATCGAATCCACAGAGCCCTCGGCCCGCGCTCCGCCGACCCAGACAGACCGAGGGATGTCATCTGTCGAATCCACCAGTACTCACACAAGGAGCTAATACTCCGTTCAGCATGGGAGAAAGGAGAACTGGAGTTCGACGGCGCTGCTGTGCGTATCATGCCGGACTTATCTAGAGCGACACTGCAGCGGAGGGCCCTGTTGAAACCAGTCCTGGAGGCTGCCAGGCACAGCGGTCTCACATACCGATGGGGCTTCCCTATCTCGGTCACATTCAAGAAAGCCCAGCACTCTTTTACCCTTCGGACCCCTGCAGACCTCCCTGCTCTGTTCTCCTTTATGGACATGGAACCCATCGCAGTGCCTGACTGGCTACAGCTGCTACAGCGCTCCAACCCCCGTTCCGGAATGTCGGGCATAAGAAGAGCCAGATCACCCAGACCACAGAGGAGCCGGAGCCAGCGCAGATCTCGTCTCAACCCTGCAGAGGCACCAAGAGAGGACTGATCGGTACCTGTATTGCGGTGAGATACTAAAGACCAGCGTTCCCCCTGATGTTCCACCTACCCCGTTTGTGTTAGACTGGATTTTGTGGGCCCCCCCGTCCCCTGATGGTCCCTCTTTACCAGGATGATAACTCATCGCTGCCGCCTGGGAATCTCCCTCATGGTCTGGCTGGCCTCCGCCCCCCCCCCCTGACTATGGTGTTCGTTATCACCAACCATGGAGAAGCATTGACGGCTGACGGGGAGGGGAGATGGGGGAGCTCGCTGTGTGGGACCCTTGCATAGGCAGAGAGGTTTCTGAGTGCTCTCTGCATCTCCACCTGTATGGGTACACATACTGTTGAAATGATCTGTGGAGGGTTCTGGAGGGAGGGGCTGCGTGCAGGGAGGGGGGAGGCCATTTCCCCATGCTCGCTATACCCACTGGGGGAAAACCTGCACGTCTCCTTTGAGTATTCGCCCACCCCCTCACCCCACCAGGACTATCTCCAACCAAAGCCTGCTGTCACAGGTTTTGAACACACTTTCCTTATACAGATGGGCTGAGGGGACACTCTGGTAGTCACTCAGGAGACCCTGGTACATAATCTGGAGGACACCAGGTGTTCCAGCTTACCCTACCACGCTGAGGACACAAGGAATATGTGCCTGACCCAGTGGACTGGAATGGAGGAACTTCACAGTTAGCTGCTATATGTATTTACCTAACACTGGGAGCTGAAGTTATGTGGGGTGAACCATGCGGTGTGATTGTAATGTGATATACTGAAGCTGCTGCAGTTGTATAGCCTAGAGAATGCCCACTGTAGAAAGCTAGGATTTGAGCAGTACCTACCAGAATGAGCCGTACCCATAATGCCACCAATATACCCGGAGGACCCTGGGAGATCTGCGGGGGAGGGGGTGACGGGGTGGGAGTCGTCCGGAGGGAGGGGGAACACGGCTGTGTTCCTTACTACTGATCCTCGGGTTCACTTTAACACAGGTGGACGGGGGGATAGGTAACTAACTAGGTCTAAATGGATCCTTTAGTATATCTCCTGTCTCCCCCTTCTGGGGGGGGGGGGTTGGTTTTCTTTTTTCTTTAGAAACATTTAAGTTGTTATGGAGTTAATTATTAATTTACGTTATCAAGCTGGGTGGCGTGGAGGAGATCGGGAGACTCCCTCTCGGTCAACTCTTACCACTTCCCACTTAGGACGGAGCACCTCCCTGGTGTAAACAGGGACACGCTTCTTAGCAAATAAGTTTATTTGCATTTAGGTATACGACAGTCAGATTCAACTGTCAGTTATCTGTCTTCCTGGACAGTTACGTACTCAACTCTTCTATTTTTTCTCTCCCTCTTTTTCCTCCCCTTTTCCTTTTTTTTTTTTTTCCCCTCATCTACCCTCTCCTTTACCCAACTTATACTGATATCTACTTGTTCCTTCCCCCCTTAATTCTCCCCCACCCCCTCTTTTCAGCCCACCCTCTTTACTAACACCCCTGGACCCGGGTGACAATGGACACCATTACCATCCTCTCACTGAACGCAAAGGGTTTAAATGTACCAGAAAAGAGACGCATGCTATTACATGATCTTAAAAGAGCACATGCAGACATAGCGTTTCTCCAGGAAACGCACTTTAAGACCGGTAACCCACCCTGCCTTAAAAACCGGTACTTCCCACATTGCTATCATGCCACCAATGTAGCAGCCAAATCTAAAGGAGTATCCATACTTCTATCGGGAGTGGTGCCGTGGACATGTAGTGACACTTTGGTGGACACTGACGGCCGCTACATGTTCATTAAGGGCTGGATAGGAGACAAGAAGGTCACGTTAGCCAATATATACGCCCCTAATGACCGACAGGATACCTTCCTGCACCGCATACTGGCGTTATTAGCAGAATTCAGAGAGGGTCAACTAATCCTGGGGGGTGATCTTAACATACCCCTAGTCCCTACGGTAGACACTTCCTCGGGCGCCTCATCCGTACGCAAGAGCACACACAAACGCATAATCCGAGATCTGCACGATGCCCAACTATTGGACATCTGGAGATTACACCACTCAGGCGACAGAGACTACACTTTCTACTCGTCCCCGCACAAAGTGTACTCGAGAATAGATTACTTCTTTATCCCCCACAGCCAACTAGAAGCTGTTCACAATGTAGAAATAGGCAATATAACATGGTCGGATCACGCGCCTATCACTCTGCGTTATAACCTGACATCCACTCTGAACATTAGATCCAAATTTTGGAGACTAAATGAAAGCTTGCTCCAGACACCAGAGGTAATGACAGACGTCACAAATGAATTGAAATGTTACTTTCAAACTAATGACACCGAAGACTGCGACCCTGGTATTCTATGGGAGGCCCACAAAACTGTGATAAGAGGGGTATTAATTAAACACGGCGCCCGCATTAAACGAGAAAGGGAACAACAACTGCTTCTACTCCTTCGTAAGATTCATGTAATTGAATCACAACACAAACAGACTCCAGTTCCCTTATTAGAAGCAGAACTACTCTCCCTCAGAAGACAGACAGTAGACCTACTACACTATAGAGCTAAAGCGGCACTACAAATATGTCAAAAATTCTCCTACGAATCCGGGAATAAGTGTGGGAAATTACTAGCCAAAGCAGTTAGAAGTCATAAATTAACCACATATATCCCCCATATCACAGCCTCATCGGGACAGAAAAAGACCACTCCAACCCAGATAGCGAAGGAATTCAGGGACTACTCCTCGTCCCTATACAACCTTCCAGTTCGACCCCCGAACAACACGACGATAGATGATTACATATCGACAGCTCAAATACCCCACATATCGACGACAGTAAGTACAGACTTGGAAGACCCCATTACCGTAGAGGAATTACAGCGAGCGGTAGGTGGGATGAAACCTGGCAAAGCTCCGGGCCCTGATGGGTTCACCCTACAATATTACCAAACCCTCCTGCCGCTACTGGCTCCTCATATGGTTCGGATGTTTAACTGTCTGGGAGAGGGAACCCCCCTACCCAGAGACACTCTGAGGGCACACATCTCCCTTATACCGAAAGAAGGTAAAGATGCGTCAGCATGTGGAAGCTATAGACCTATATCCCTGTTGAACGTAGATCTCAAACTCTTCACGAAGATCCTGGCCAATAGACTGACCCAACACATACCGGAATTAGTTCATGCAGATCAAGTGGGGTTTGTCCCTGGCCGAGAGGCGAGGGACAACACTACTAAAGTACTCAACCTCATCCATATAGTCTCGACTACTAAAACCCCATGCATCTTCCTTAGTACAGACGCGGAGAAGGCGTTTGACCGGGTTAGTTGGACTTTTATGTCTTCAGTCCTCAAAAAGATCGGCCTGGGGCGTAAGATGCTACAATGGATCCTCACCTTATATTCCAACCCCACCGCCCAGGTCAAAGCCAACGGAATACTTTCAGACCCTCTCCCTATATCAAATGGTACCAGACAGGGCTGCCCGCTCTCCCCTCTTCTGTTTGCCCTGGCCCTAGAACCCTTTCTATGCACTATACGAGCTAACCCGGATATATCGGGCGTGACAGTAGGGGACTCCCAATATAAGATTTCAGCATACGCTGATGATCTGATGTTCTCCCTAACCAACCCGGTAGTGTCCCTACCAAACCTACTCAGGGAATTTGATAGATATGGAAGTTTATCCAACCTAAAAATCAATTTTGATAAGTCAGAGGCAATGGGGATTAATATCTCATCGCCTAGATTAAGCTCTCTAAAATCACAGTTTAGATTTAAATGGTCCGATGCTTCCCTCAAATATTTAGGAACCCAGATCCCTAACGACCTCAAACACACCTTCGGACTCAACTTCCCACCATTACTAACAAAGACTCGCGTACTTCTGGAAGAGTGGAACAAGGGCCTACACTCCTGGTTCGGCAGGTGCAATTTGCTAAAAATGTCTATACTACCGAAATTTTTATACTTATTTCAGGCACTACCGGTCAGGATCCCACCCCAATACTTTAAGCAAATACATTCCCTTTTTATTAAATTTGTCTGGGCGAATTCAAAACCTAGGCTGCGCAGGAGTTACCTGACATTACCCAAACAATTCGGTGGACTAGCTCTTCCAGACTTGCGGAACTATTACCGGGCAGTTCACCTAGGTAGAACAATAGACTGGAACAGACATGGTCAAAACAAACTCTGGACGCAATTAGAACAGGCTCAGTCCACAGTCCCCTTGAAGGGTGCGGTGTGGTGCTTTGACCAGCTCCCACCAGACTTGAAGACACACCCGGTAATAGGCACAACCCTTAAAATAGGCACATATATTCTCTCTACTACCTCCATCTCCTCTAGAGACTCCCCTCTCTACCCGATATTGGGAAACCCGTCTTTCCCCCCTGGTCTAGAACAATCAGAGTACAAGACACTTGCAATGACTGGTAAGGACCGAGCATTACGTTTTCTGGTTGAAAACCAATGGCCCTCTATTTCAAATCTAACTGATGCGGAAGGACAATTCCAACTACCGTTCTGGAAAGCAATTAGAATACACCACTTCTTACACTCGATCCCTAACCCAGCACAATTTAACCGAGATTTAACGACCTATGAAGAGTACTGCACAGACGAGGGAACGTTGCCACGGGTACTGTCTAAAACATATGAATTGCTCAATTCCCCTATTGAACAACCTGACCTGGCATTTATACAGCAATGGGAAACAGATTTACAATGCAAGTTTACTAACACACAAATTCAAACGATTATCAGATTCTCTCTAAAAACATCTATCTGTACAAAAATACAAGAACTCAATTATAAGATCCTGACCAGATGGTACTACACACCTCAAAGGCTACACACGTACTTCCCTAATACTACAGACAGATGTTGGAGATGTCAGACTGACATTGGGACGCTCCTCCACATCTTTTGGTCTTGCCCTCTGCTTCAGCACTTCTGGACAACAGTCCGGACGATCACCCAAAAATTTACAGACCATGTGATAAGTGATGACCCAGCTTTCATCCTGCTCCATGCCACTTCAATACCCGCACGGAGATACAAAAAGTCCATAATCAGACACCTACTGGATGCAGCTAAATATTGCATCCCACTTCTGTGGAAGAAATTCACACCGCCGACCATTGGGTTATGGCTATGCAGAGTGGAGGAGATCAGGAGGTTGGAGGACTTGGTCCTGACGACACATAACAAACAAGAACAACATTCCAAGACATGGAGGCTATGGATGATGTTTATATTCTCTGATGAAGGGATGGCGCTACTTGCCACATGAATAATAAAACCCCACAGATCTGAAGATGGCGTGCCATGTCGCCCGGGCCCAAGACCAACCCCCCTCCCTCCCTCCCTACCCCTTCCCCTCATCTCCTCTCTGACTCCCCTTCCCCTCCTTCCCTTTTTTTTTTTTTTTTTATCTCCTACCTCACTGGAATTTCTACGCTCTTTTCTTTTTCTTTTCCACTTTAACCACCATACTTTAGCTTGCCCTGCCTCTCTCTTAACATATCTATGATTATATGTCCTTTGGTCACTCAGGGAATGGGCAGTAGAAACAGATGTGCAACCACAAGGACGTGGTGAGACCTACTGTACACCGTTTTATCTTGTAGATGGAAAATATGGAAGACGTCAATCCTATTTTGATTATAGCTGGTACAGATGTTAGGATTACCACTGTCGCAGCTTACTAAATGTGAACACCAGTTGTTAAGAATGGCACTGTACAGCAGTATCTGTCGCTTCCATCCTCTTATTTATTTGAGTTTTGCTTTGTTTTCTCGGCTCTTATTCTTTGTCTTTGTATATTTTTGTATATTTTTGTTGTTTTGTTTTATTCTTTGGAAAATAATAAAACTTATATTTGAAAAAAAAAAAAATATGCAACCTGTAGAATTTTTTAAACGTCGCCTATGGAGTTTTTTTAGGGTAAAAGTTTGACGCCATTCCACGAGCGGGCGCAATTTTCAAGCATGACATGTTGATTATCAATTTACTTGGTGTAACATTATATTTCACAATATAAAAAAAAATTGGGCTAACTTTACTGTTGTCTTATTTTTTTATTCAAAAAAGTGCGCTTTTAAGACCGCTGCGCAAGTACGGTGCAAAAAAAAGTATTGCAATGACCGCCATTTTATTCTCTAGGGTGTTAGAAAAAAACCATATATAATGTTTGGGGGTTCTAAGTAATTTTCTAGCAGAAAAACCTGTTTTAAACATGTAAACACCTAAAATCCAAAATGAGGCTGGTCCTTAAGTGATTAAACAGACAGATCTCCGTGCTGTCAGGGGTGAGGAGAGCGATCTGCTGTTTATACTAAGTATGAACAACTATTGGTCTCCTCACCCAGGCAGTCCCATCCCCCCATGGTTAGAATCACTCCCTAAGGAATACAGTTAACCCCTTGATTGCCCCCTAGTGTTAACCTTTTCCCTGCCAGTGACATTTACACAATAATCAGTGCATTTTTATAGCACTGAATGCTGTATAAATGCCAATGGTCTCAAAAATGTGTCAAAAGTGTCCGATGTGTCCGCCATAATGTCGCAGTCCCATTAAAAAACGCAGATCGTCACCATTACTAGTAAAAAATAATAATAAAAATGTCATAAATCTTTCCCCTATTTTGTAGATGCGCAAACCAATCAATATACGCTTATTGTGATTTTTATTACCAAAAATATGTAGAAAAATACTTATCGGCCTCAACTGAGGAAAAAAATTAGCTTTTTTTAAAAAAATTGGGGATATTTATTATAGCAAAAAGTACAAAATATTGTGTTTTTTTTTCAAAATTGTCGCTCTTTTTTTGTTTATAGCGCAAAAAATAAAAACCGAAGAGATGATCAAATACCACCAAAAGAAAGCTCTATTTGTGGGAAAAAAAGGACAACAATTTTGTTTGGGTACAGTGTCGCACGACCGCGCAATTTTCAGTTAAATTGACGCAGTGTCGTATTGCAAAAAATGGCCTGGTCATTGAGCAGCCAAATCTTCCGGGGCTAAAGTGGTTAAGTGATATTTACACGGGATACAGCCGATGACGTCACCAGTGCATGCACTCCAAAGGGACATTCAGAACTCAATTCCAGGGCTCAGTTGAAGCCCTCGAACCTAGAGGGAATATGGGAAGCGCTGGGAAGCCATGACAGCGCTGTGCTGGAGGCCTCCATGTGCAGGTAAGTCTGCCATAATGTGCTAGTATGCGGACTATATTAGTACATTATGACTTAAACTTGCAGGGGTTTACTACCTTTTAAGGAGCTGGCACCTGCCACATCCTTAACCTCCCTGGCGGTATGATTATTTCGGATTTTAGGTGCTGAAAGCGGTACAATTATTTTGCATGGAAATTTGGCGTTTTATATTGTAGGTCTGTAATTATTAACAATAACATGCTTAAATCTGTCTAAACAAGAGTCTAGTGGACATCCCGGGTATGATAATGTTTGAAACACAAAAACATAAATTATAATATAATAAATAAAAAAAAATAATTAAAAAAAGAAAAAATAATAATAATAAAATACATTTCCCCACGATTCACTTTTGCTCAATTCTGCAAGTGTTCTAATTTACTATCGCTGTTTTCTAGCTGGTCTAAAGCCACTTTTGATGTAAAGGGACACTTTTTGGTTGCTATGGACAATCTCAAGTTTCCAGGCAGAAACAACAGTATATATAGCATAAAACTGCATGCAGGGCATAGGACAAAGCACTGGGGACAAAAGGGATGTGAAATAAATACATACAGTACTGTAATCTGTAAGATTACAGTACTGTATGTGTTATGGTTTTTACAATTTTTTGAATTTGCCGCCAGGCTCCGCCCCCGTGCGTCTCGCTGCTCGCAGGGAAGGGAGCCTGGCACAGAGAGGCTTCGGAGGAGGACAGAGCCCGCAGACACTGCGGGGGACATCGCAGGATCCCGGGGACAAGGTAAGTAAAGCCACACCAGGATCCTGCGATGTAATCCCGAGTGTGGCTCGGGGTTACCGCTAATGGTCCTGAATTTTAACCCCGAGCCACACTCGGGAAAACCGCCAGGGAGGTTAACAACCAGTGATTCATCTACTGTCAGCAGGGATTCCCTACTGACAGCAGAATGTAAACAAAACAGCCAAAAATTAGAAACAAAATGATATGCAGTCCCTCCCAATCTATACCAGGCCTTTCAGGTCTGGTATAGATTTTAGGGGGGCCTCACACCAAAAAAAAAAGTCCCTCCAAAATCTATATTAGATCCTTATCCAAGCATGCAGCCTGGCAGGACAGGAAAGGGGAGGGGGGAGTGTGAGCCCTGCCTCCTGAACCATATTAGGCCACGTACTCTCAACATGGGGGTTGCTTTGGGGGGACATACCCACAAAGTACCTTGTCCCTGTGTTGTTGAGGACAAGGTCCTCTTCCCCTCAACCCTGACCCAAGATCCCGGCTCCCCCATGTGAATGATTATGGGGTACTAAAAAATACTAGTGTAAATAAAAGATGCAGACAGATTTTGACAAGTCCTTTGTAAAAATGTCCCTCAATGTAGATCCATTGTTAACCATGATAAATGCTGCCCACAGCCCACACAAAAAAAAAAAAAGGCACTCCTGATGCTTGGCTCCTGACAAATGACAAGCTGCTTCCCCCCACGGCTTAAATAAACCAAGGGGGCTTGTTAACGATGTCACAAGGGTGAGGCCACCTAGTGGTGACATTAACTCCTTGTGGTTCCCTCCCTTGTAACATCACTGACACCGCCCTATATTTTACATAAACAGCAAAGGGGAAGCTGTTTGTCAGCTGGCAGGTGCGCCATTTTTTGTTTGCAGGCGGCGTTCATTGTGATTGACAATGGATCTACAACAGGAGATATTTTTTACAATGTTTTTAAATAAAGGACTTGTTAAAAAACATATTTGTGTTTTTATTTAATACTGACTGTTTTTTCAGGGAATGAGTAGGGGTGCTATGTATGGGGGGACCCTCTTGTGAATTCCGATTCCGATGACCTCAAGCCAATTTTTTGACATGAGATTCCCCCCAAAATCCATACTAGACCTGGAGGGCCTGGTATGGACTGGGGGATGGGGGGGGACGATGTTTTCGTTTACGTTTTGCTCTCAGCAGGGAATCTTGGTTGTTAAGGAAGCCGTCGGGTACTGGCTTCTTAACAACCAGCTGCTCTGAGCTACATAGTTCACTTCCCATTGAAGTTTGTCTGAGGTAAAATAATGTGCAAAAACACACGTTAAATGTCGCAAAATAAAAAAAAATTAACTCATGTGGTATTTAACGTTTTTTATGAATATTACATTTATGAATGAAATTTACTGCATAGGTTATTTTTACTCAAATAATCATGCAATATTTAACTCTTAGTGAATTAAATCTATTAGCATTAGAAGGAGATCATTCTGTGAATGAAGGCACAATAAAGATCTTTTCATAGTTTCACAATATTTCTGCCTTCATTTATAGTACTGTCTTCCTCTTCCTACAGTTTTAGCCAGTGAAAAAAATTGCAATATATCAACGTAAAAATAACACTAGATTTACTGTAAGTGCTACATTTTGTAAAACATAAATCTTTACAGCATTTGTAAAAAACACATTTCTTTTTTTTGTGAATTGACTACTTTTGAGATAAATACCACAATAGTTTTTTTTTAAGGCAAAAATTCATGCAGTATTTATCTATTAGTGTATTAGTGAATTGACCCCTATATCCCTTACCCAAGGTATCCTAGCAGGGCAGGGTTGGGCTGGCAATTAACTCGTTGCTCTAAAACAAAGGTTCACAGGTTGGTGAAAGGATATTTAGTGACCAAACTGGTGAACTACACCAGCTGTTATACGCTAGAGCTGCATGTTGGGTTCAGCTCATGTGATATACATTTTGATCTTATATGAGAAGCTTATATTTTCCTTTGGTAGGCCTGTGACAGGGTAATTTGCAGGCAGTAGATTGTGGAAAACAGGAGCAGAGCATTCTCACCACATAACACATATTGACTAAACAAGGACCTTTATAGCAGTATCACAGCTGTTATTTTCATGAAATCTAGTGAAAATCGGTTTCCCATATGAGATTATAATGTTAAAGAGGTTGCAAACCTCCCTGCGTAATTGGTACCTATGGGTAAGCCTAGAATAAGACTTACCTATAGGTAATGTAAATATCTCCTAAACGTGCGCCGTTTAGGAGATATTTACTGTATACTGCTCCAATGATGTCATCAGCGCATGCCCTCTGAAGGAATGTGTGCGGGAGGGGGCAGAGTACACAGCACAAGCAATGTGGGACCAGAATCTACATTTTTTTGGGGGGGTTAACAAACACTTTAACCACTTACGGACCGCCCGCCGCAGTTTTACGACGGCTGTTTGAAGGAGGATATCGTTGTTATGGCAGCAGCTAGCTGCCATAACCCTGGTATCCTCTTCTTCAGCGGGCGGTCCGCTACAAGATAAAAGTGGTCTCTGCTTCGGATTCGCTGCAAGATCACTTTTATCAGCGGCGGGAGAGGGGCCCGCCCCTCCCGCCGCGATCTGGTGCCCTCTGCCGGGTTACTGGAGCTGTCAGAAGCGGCAGAGGCAATCGTGTCTTGTCTCCTGCTTCGTATGGGGACGAGGGGAAGATAGCCCCCACCCGTCTCCATACAATTGCTGGACGCCCACAAAATTTTTTTTTAAATGACAATTTTTTTTTTTTTATTGCATTTTAGGGTAAATATGAGATCTTTTTGACCCCAGATCTCATATTCAAGAGGTCCTGTCATGCTTTTTCTGTTACAAGGGATGTTTACATTCCTTGTAATAGGAATAAAAGTGACAATTTAGAAAAAAAAAAAAACAGTGTAAGAATAAAAAAAAAGGTTAAATAAATAAGAAAAAAATGTTTTTTCTTAAACGCGCCCTGTCCCGACGAGCTTGTGTGTAGAAGCGAACGCATACGTGAGTAGCGCCCGCATATGAAAACAGTGCTCAATCCACACATGTGAGGTATCACCGCGATCGGTAGAGAGAGAGAGCAATAATTATAGCCCTAGACCTCCTCTGTAACTCAAAACATGCAACCTGTAGAATTTTTTAAACATCGCCTATGGAGATTTTTAAGGGTAAAAGTTTGTCGCCATTCCATAAGCAGGCGCAATTTTTGAAGCGTGACATGTTGGGTATCAATTTACTCGGCGTAACATTTTCTTTCACAACATAAAGAAAAATTGGGCTGAAGCAGAGCGCACTTTGCGCTGGGCCCGCCAGAAATGGTATGCCAAGGCGAACAAACCCAATGCGATGTTGGCCAACAGATTGCGTACCTTCACCCCCAAATTTACTCCTATAACTCAGCGCACCCGCCATAACATCCTCACGGGCAACCCTCAGCGGGTCTTGGATGAATTCCGCTATCGTCTCACCAAGCTTTATTACCCCTACTCACTCCTCAGGCCTGAATGCTTTCTTGAAGAAGTTATCTTTACCATCCCTATCCGACACTCATATGTCCCTTATGGACCGAGATATACAGGTCTCGGAAGTTCTCCAGTGCATTAAAGAATTGAAGGTAGGTAAGAGACCAGGCCCGGAAGTCTTCACGGCTTTGTACTATCGGAAACTAGCAGATGTTCTCGCCCCACATTTGGTGGCTATTTATAACTCGGTAAAAGGGGGTCATTCATTTACATCAGATTGGCTGACTGCCAACATTGTAATGATTCCTAAGCCAGATAAGGACCATTCTTCCTGGGCTAATTTTCTGGCCAATCTCCTTAATTAATATTGATATGAAAATTTTGACAAAGATTTTGGCCAACCGTCTGAATTCCTTTCTCCCGCGTCTGATAAAAAAAGATCAGGTGGGATTTGTCCCCTGTAGACAGGCAGGGGATGCCATTAGACGCCTCCTCCAAATCCAGCATATAGTACACGATAGATCCTTGGAGACAATGTTTCTGTCCTTAGATGTTAATAAGGCCTTTGACACTTTGTCTTGGCCCTATCTAACACAGGTGTTTAGCCACTATGGTCTTGGCACCTCCTTTATTAGTTGGATTTCAGCTATTAATGATTCGCCCCATGCCAAAGTACAATACTATGGCTACGAGTCGCCCACCTTCCCTATTAGGAGGGGAACCCGCCAAGGTTGCCCATTTTCCCCACTTCTATTTATCTTGGCACTCGAACCCTTGGTGGAGGCCATCCGATCCCACCTGGACATATCAGGAGTAAAAGTAGCAAGTACCTTGCACAAATTGTCATTGTTTGCGGATGACATTTTGTTGACCGTCACTAAACCCAGAATTTCCCTCCCCAACCTACTGTCTCTCTTAAATTCCTTTGCCACACTCTCAGGCCTATCGGTCAACCCAGCGAAATCTAAAGCAATGTCTATCAACCTTCAGCCCTCGGAATTGGAATCCCTGCGATCTGCATTCTCATTCCAATGGTTAACCTCATTACCCTGAATGGAGGAGAAGATTCGGATGCCGCACACCGGATGTAGTCAAAAAATTTTCACTTTATTGAAAAAATGGGATCATCAAAATAACAAGACTGTCATGCAGAAAGTACAGATAAGCTGACGCGTTTCGCACTCAGGACTGAGTGCTTACTCATACACCTGGGTCAGTGTCAGCCTGAGCGGTGAAAACACTTTCTTTGCTTGTCTGCATCTAAGGATACATAACCTCATTACCCTACCTGGGCATCAAACTTACTCTGAGATACTCAGGATTATATCGAGCCAACTTTCCCACACTTTTTGGGAAGCTGGAGGCTATGCTTACCTCTTGGTCCACACTCCCGATATCCTATATTTGGCAGAATCGCGATGATACGCATGACTTACCTCTCGAAACTGCTCTATTATTTCAGAGTTTTGCTGGTCCAGGTACATCCCCGCATTCTCTGAATACATCAACGTAAAATAATGCAATTTGTCTGGGGCTCCAAGAAACCCAGGATCAAGAAGCAAGTTCTATACGCGCGCAGAATCAATAGTGGCCTTTCAGTCCCCAATCTGCAAGCTTATTACACAGCAGCGGGTATCACTCCACTGTCTCATCTCCACGAGAAACAACAAATGCCATTGTGGGCCACCGTGGATTTAGTGGATTCGCACCCAACGCCACTTTCTTCCCTCCCCTGGCTCCTTAGGGCACATCGCCCATCTACCATAGGTCCCTGTTTGGCCCATTCCCTTTGGTTGTGGGATGTGGTCAAATACTTGGCAGGCCTAATTTGCCCCCATCTTCCATTACTCCGCCTCATCCATTGCCCATTATTTCCACCAGGTTGCGACAACCCATTGCGGTTTGCATGGTGGTCCGAAAACGGCTTTGTAGACGTCCATTCTATGTTCACTCCAACCAAGATTATCCCATTCACGCCCCTATGTTCTTTTCATGACATCCCCCTTAGGGAGCATTACAGCTATTTACAACTCAGACATTTTCTCCAACAGCTTATAAAAGCTCAATCCCCCCCTATACTATGACCTCGTTCAAAAGTCTTTGTAGATCACGCACCCAGTCCTCGGGTCTGATATCTCTCATATATGCTGCTATAATTAGCTCTGAGAAACCACCACTGAGACCTTATCACCTCCAATGGGAGGCTGAGCTTGGGAGACAACCAGACCCTGAGGACTGGCAGATCATGACTATTGCACTATCCAAATGCTCCAAGAATGTCCTCTTTCTGGAAAATGCATACAAAGTGTTCTATAGATGGTACTATACTCCGGCTAGATTAGCAAGTTTTATTCCATCCTACCCCCTCCAATGTTTCCGTGGGTGCTCTCAGGAGGGAACAATGGCACACATTTGATGGACCTGCCCCAGGGTATGCAGATTATGGGTCAGAATATATGCATTACTTCGCAACCTTTTCAACACCACTATAAAGAGGGACCCTTTCGAGGCTCTTTTGTGGAAACCGATTACAGAACTTCTCTGTCCTGAACGCCAACTGGCAGGACATATCTTTACTGCAGCTAAATTGACCATAGCAAGGCCTGGAAGACCCCGGCCCTTAGCTTTGAAGCAGTTAAAAACTGCGTGAATGACATCATGGTAAATGAGAAACTTACTGCCATATTATCGGACACTCATGACAAGTTCCTCCGGGTATGGCAATCCTGGGTGGCTCATAACCACCCTTCACGTTTTGTTCCAGAGCTCCTTTCTCTTTAATGTGTCTCCATTCCTTCCACCGCGGGGGCCTCCCTCCTTCCCTACCCCCCTCTTCCCTCTTAATTTCCTTCTTTTTCTTTCTCCTCTTCTGCATCATATGGTTAGGCTATTCTTTTCTCTGCTTCTCTTTCATCACAATGTCTTTCTAGTTCTTCTCTTTTCCTTCTTCTAATTGCTCTGGCCCTCAGGCTCAGCCCTGCTGGGATTGGATATTTGATATGACGCAGTATATCTTACATATAGGTGAACGTTACCCCTTTTTGAAGTATTCAGTCTAGTTTGTTTTTTTAATCTTTGTTCTTTTTTTTTGTAATGTTACCTATTATAATATCATCTTGCTATATGCTTAATATATGATCTTGAGTGTCAACTAATGCACAACTCTGCATCGCTATAATGCCACTCCATCAGAACTCGCGAGATGCGGACATTCCTTGGCATGCCACCTGGGCTCATCCTCAGACTATTGAGACCTGGCTCAAGTTCTTGAATGTTAGTTTAACTTGCTTGAAGCTTGTAGTCTTATATCTGTTAATCCAAGATGTATCCATCACTGTTTTTGTACTACTCTGTTGATGTATATCTTCAATAAAACCCTTTGTACAAGAAAAATTGGGCTAACTTTACTGTTGTCTTTTTTTTTTAATTCAAAAAAGTGTATTTTTTTTTTTTAAAGTGCGCTTGTAAGATCGCTGCACAAATACAGTATGACAGTATTGCAACAATTCTCTAGGGTGTTTAAAAAAATGTATAATGTTTGGAGATTCTAAGTAATTTTCTAGCAAAAAAAACAGTTTTTAACTTGTAAACAACAAATCCCAGAAAGAGGCTTGGTCGTTAAGTGGTTAAAGTGTTACTAAATCCACAACAGTAAAATCAGTCTGTATATGCAGCATAGCATGCTTGTTATACTCACTGTGGAACCTAAGGGATTAATCCTCTGCAGTGTGTAAAAAGGCTGTTTTATCGTGTATGCACAGATCCTCCCCTCCCTGTACTGTCTATCTGGGGAAGGCCAGCTAACACAGGCAGGGTAGCTGACCTGCACATGCTCAGTTGCGTCTTTTATGCTGGAGAGACCATTTACTTGTTCTCAGAGCTAGCCAGGTCACATGATATTGTCATCACACATATGAGTGTGTATACAGGCTGTAGTGGAAATCTCCTCCTACCTGAACTCTCAGCACTGGAGAAATTGTGCAGTTTATCATGTAACCGTGGTATACAGATCATCCAAAAAGGTATATAGTGGCAGTATTTTAATGTAATAGATTTATAAGCTGTGGGCTGTGTAAAAACACATGCACCCAAAACACTGCACATCCTTACTCCAGATGTACCACCACCTCCCATCGTATCTCCACATACCCCATACAACCAAGAATATCAGAGCTACAGTATATCCCTTAGGAATGGTTTTGTAAAATTGGCAAGCAGCAGTACAGTATGTATGACTCTGAGACCAGATTGAATAGGCTAAAATGGTTAAACACAAACAATTTCTACACAAGAATTTCCCTTATATCATCTGAGGGACACAAAGGGAAAAAAACTGACTGGCAGCAGGGCAGTTTTGTGAGTGAATTAAAGAAGGAAGAGCGCTTACACAGAAGGCAGTTTTGTTATACTAAATGTAAAATCATAGGGGTTTATTTACTAAAACTGGTGCACATGGAATCTGGTGCAGCTGTGCATAGTAACCAATCAACTTCTAACTTCAGCTTATTCAATTAAGCTTTGACAATAAAAGCTGGAAGCTGATTGATTCATACACAGAGCTGCACCAGATTCTGTGTGCAACCGTCTTAGTAAATCGCCCCTATTGTGTCTTAGAGAAACCTATAGACTCTTCAGGAAAAATATGATCAGAAGCAAGGTGGTAGTTTAACATATCCAGGTAGAATAGTTAAAAGTGTACAGACACAAAAAAAACAGGTTTGTTTTCTACAATAAAAATTTAGATATACTTGTGAAAAATAAAGCAGAGGTAGGACAGTAAATGCGCTGTTCAAATAGGCAACAATGTGTGAACACAAGTCAGTTTTTTTTGTTGTTGTTGTCAGCAAAACATATTTTAGGCTAAAAAAGAAGATGCTAGTCTTAGGGACATAGTTGCCTTTTGCCGCCAGAGCAGTTTTTGAGTTTGAGGTTAAAAAAACATTTTAGGCCTGAAGAACGGTTACACCTTCCAAACGTTATTTATTTTCTAGAAGCAGACACCTTGAAGAGTAAAATAATGGTAGATCCAATTTTTTTTGTCACACGATATTTGTGCAGCTAGCATATCAAGCTTTATAATGTGCTCCCACAAAATTAAGGGTTTCTAAGTTCTTGGGCGTAACTTAATTTTTTAAACTTTTTTTCTACTAAAACTTTATTTAAATCCTATAGGGAACAAAAAGTTCCTTTGTGATTTAAACTTTTTGTGACGGGTTCTCTTTCATTAGACATCAGGGGTCTTTCAGGCCCAAGTGACGCTATACATGTCTCTTCTGGGTTCTTTGCAGCTAGGGGAGACCAGTGAATGGATGTTTGTTGAGCTTCCTCCCCTACACCCAGCGACAACCACCATGTGGGTCCTAGGCCCGCAGATGGGTCAGCAGATCCTGGGAAGCATGAGAGAGGGTCACAAAAAGCAATGTGTCATTTTCTATGGCTGCTTGGCATGAACCAGAGATCTGATCAACATGTTACCAAATGTTTGAATGTTAGTGCAGTCTGACATATCATTGACATACTTCTCACTGAGGTCCAGCTTGCAGATATCGCTGGCTGCTGTACTTTCGAACCATGGTGCTGCTGCACGGCTGCTGTCCCGCTTGCAGCATGGACTCTTCAAGAGCGATGACAGACTCTAATCTCACCCTCTCTTGCTCCACTCTTTGAATCAATTTGTCACTGCCAGTCCTGCTCTTTAGAACAAAAAAGAGATATGCATGGCACCACATGCAACAAGGATGAAATAGTGGGCTCAATCAATTCCATATTGTTCAGTTGTTTTCTCCAATGTAGGTGGTGATCGAAGGCAATGGCATTGCAGTTGGGAGAAAGTCAAGATCTGGATGCTGCCAACCCATGCTACTCTGGCAGCCATCTTGAGTCAGGCAAAGCCTATTTAGGGCCCTGGCTCCCAGGTTTGGCCGGCAATTTGCATGTGGGTAGTGTAGGGACAGGTCACCCTTCTTACTCGGACAGTAATTAACAGCAGGGAGAGGTTACAGGTGAGTAGGGAAAGGGTAGGGATACACCATCCTTCCTGGAGACCTCCCCATTCGAGTATAGACTGCCCAAGCCGCATTCCGCCCCTCAAGACACAACTGATACATTCTGTGAGTGTCCCTGGTTGGACTCATTCCTGCCAGGCTTGTTGTGAATTTTTGAACTCTAACATTGACACAATTTCTGTTCTCTGTAACCAGACTATGAGTGTTTACTACTGTAGCACTATGGTGCACTTCCCCAAATGTGGACAGTTTGATGGGGCTGGCTGGATAAAGGCATAGTGCCTTCTGTTTCTGGGGAGGTACTATAAACTACATTTTCCCAAACTTTTAGGGGAATTCATTGATGGGCTAGGCATGGATGTGGACAGTGCTTTGGGCTGTTCCTTGTATTCTGCGCCACTTTCATGTAATTTTTCTGTGCATTAAAGTGGTATTCCACCGAAAAAAAAAAAAGCATGAATGTTCCTAAAAAAAATTTTTTAAAAACATTTGGAAACATTTTTTTTTTACTCACCTTTAAATGGCTGTTGCTAGGGGGTCCCTCGTAGTCTGCCTCCTTCAGTGCCTGGGCTGGTGACATCACTTCCCCTTGGCGCAGGAAGGGCTCAGCTCTGCCCCCTCCCTCTTGTCAATCATCTGGGACACATTACAGGTCCCAGATGACTGAGCGGCCAATCACGGCGCGCGGCGCTGCTCGCGCATGCGCAGTGGGTGCCCGGCTGTGAAGCCACAGCCGGCGCCCACAGTTGCAATGCCGGCGCCGCCGAACGGAGGGGGAGACGAGCGGAGCTTCTATCCCCCGCATCACTGGACCGTGGGACAGGTAAGTGTCCGATTATTAAAAGTCAGCAGCTGCAGTATTTGCAGCTGCTGACTTTTAATTTTGTTTTTAAAATGGGAACTCCTCTTTAAGTTGTATTTTTCATTGATATGTTGACATCTAGTGGCAGTTTCGGACCACTGTAAATTGTTCATTTGATTTTGGTAATTTCATCTGTCCTCCCTTGCTGTTTAGTTATAGTCAGTTTAGTCCTAGCTAGAACCTCCCCACTTCTTTCTTGTTCCCTCAATCAGTGTGGAGATCGGACCCACCCACAATAAGAAGTGTGATGTAGGCACATCACCTGTTCATTCTACAAACTAATGTAAGTGATCACAACTTATTTGTTTAAAGAGAGAAAACAGCAGTGCCCAGATGTACAAATGCAAAAAGCAAAGAAACAATAGGCAAAAGGGAGCATTCTTGGGGTGCACAAAAGAGAGAAAGAATGAACTTTAAAAGTAAATGAAAAGCATTTTGTACAAGTCAAGAAAGCACCTTATTAATGATATAATCTTCCTCCTGGCTGGAGTTCAACTTAAACATCAAGTAAAAAGATTTTTTGCCTGTAACAAATTGGTTTACTCTGCTACAGCAATCCACTCATTTCTGCATGGCTTAGTTAGTATACCCCGGTACATCCCATGGCTATAAAAAAAAATTAAAAAGACAAATTTTCTAATTTTATTGATCCAGTTGTAATATATTGATGATATATGTATAATATATTATGACTATCAAAAGAGGAAAGTGAACAATGTGCTTAACTAGGCCCTGAACAGTGTGACTTTTCCCACAAGTCCAGATATGGTTAGGATATGTATTACTTTCATGACATAATTTTCTTGTTCTCAGCATGTAAAGCGTATCATTACCCTCTTCGACAGATATCAATGTGGCAGCAGCTGTCAATAAAATGTATTTTGGTATAAGCTACTAAGTATGATGCTTGCAACTAAATCGATAGGTTTCACTTTTTACGATATTTTACTATAATGTCTAATTGTTTTTTTAAACACAAATTGTCATTCTAGCAAGGCGATGACAATAAAAATGAGAAGGGGGATTTACAGTTGAAAATAAAATCAGCAAAAAATTCAATTCAGCATAAGGTTGAATATTAATACAGAATAAACGCCAGTATTGTACATTACAGCCCTTTAAATGCAACTCTAAAGCCTGAAATCCTGAAATAAATGGAAGGAGTATCCAAAAATAGATTGTGATCCAAATCCTGCTGTGTAAAATCAGTCACATGAATCCATGAAGATAATGGAGCTGAGCAGGCTTAATGATACGAACTTCACTATTGTAGGGAATGCAGGTTGACACCTGTTTCTTTTTTTGAAATATAAGAACTGAAAAACAAATCTTTCATTTAAACAGTATGCCATGGCCAAAACCATGTATTGCAACTTGGAGCACTTATTATGGAAGAAAAACTGAAGTGGCAATTGGTGGCATGGTTGATGTCAGGGGTGGGGTAAGGGTAGGCAGGGAGGCAAAATTGTGAGGCAAGTAGTGGCAGTGTTGGACTAATGTACTTGAAGGCCACCAGAGAAAATGAGGCCGGACAGCCTGCAAAAGATCAATGCAATGATGGAGACTGGGTGCCACTTACTTTAAATAGCCACCGTTTAACTGAAATGTCTTATTCTTAGCACAGAAAATATTTATTTTCAGAAGCAGGATGACTGAGTCTACCTGCTATCCATTGTACCTGTGTCTGTCAGGATCTTTGGAGCCTTGCAGGAGTCTCCTCTACATGAGTTCTTCCATTACGAAAACCAATGTTACCTGTAGCCGTTAACAAATGCGAAACACACAAGCGGTGTGAGAAGAACAGAGAGCGAAAGCTACACATCTCGTTCTCCTCCACAGCATTGGTTGACAGTGGCTCCCGAGCTGTCACTTATCGATGTGGAGGAGGAGAGGAGGCTTTGGTTTTGTGTTGCTCTCATGCTGCCTGTGAACAGCTGCATGGAACATTGTTGTTCCAAACAGGAAAGCACACATAGAGGAGACTCCTGCAGGATGCTTTAAGTCCTGGAAGGCACAGGGGCACCAACAAAGCAGGAGTCTGGCAGAGAAGCTGGGGAAGAGGAGTTCTAAAAAGAAGCTCAGAAGAGAAGAATTTAAAAAAAACAGTAAATGTGTGTATGTTCTCATTTATCAAAAAATTACTTTAATAACACTTTAAAATTGTACAAAAGATTATAACACTGTCAAAGATTTATATGTATCATATATTGATGTAAGTCAATAAGGGTTGGATGAAAGTCGAGATTAGCGCAGGTTCACAATATTCTACAACATATATGTAATCTTATAAATAATTATATACCTTATTGTGTAAATACTACTAATTAAAACAACAGTGTACAAACAAAACCCCAACAGCTACAAAATGTGAAAATCAATACTGTATGATTTATGAAAAATCAAGTTAAAATAAATAATATTAGCCTACTAAATAAATGGCAAATAAAGTGCAAAAATGCAACACTACCCTCTCCCCAGACTGTCAATGCTGCTGTACAAATGTACCTGCTTTACTACTACATCCAGAATGCAGACACCCCAAAACAAACAGTGTGTTACTGAAAAAATATATAAAATTTTTTGTTTCTTGAGTTTGATACAACTTTAAAGTAAAAATCAATACTGCATGATTTATGAAAAATCAAAATTAAATAAATAATATTAGCCTACTAAATAAATGGCAAATAAAGTGCAAAAATGCAACAATGTGCAAAACACCAAATTATATATGGATACAAAATTGTGTAAAAAAACAAAGAAAAAAATGCTAACATTGCAATGTAAGCATCAAAATTGTAGAATTAGTGCAAGTCCAAAAAAATATAAATAAAAATATAATCACAAATATATAAACATTGTGAGTGATACCGCTCCCATATGTATCACAACAGATTTATAAAGTGACAATGTGCATCAACCTATCATATATATCTCTGATGTAAAAATATGCAAGCAATATTAAAAAGATGCAAGCAATATTAAAAAGATTTAATATTGCTTGCATATTTTTACATCACTTTAAAGTTGTATCAAACCCAAGAAACAAAAAATGTAATACATTGTAACTTAGCAATCCATTTAGTGTTTTTAAACATTTTATTTCAGTAACACACTGTTTTATTTAAACTTTTTTTTTTCAGTAACACACTGTTTGTTTTGGGGTGTCTGCATTCTGGATGTAGTAGTAAAGCAGGTACATTTGTACAGCAGCATTGACAGTCTGGGGAGAGGGTAGTGTTAGATTAGCAGATTTAGATGGATTTGACTTGAAGCTAAACGCCAGTAATCACTTTATAAGCAGTTGCAATAAACAGTTTTTTTCCATTTAAGACAAAGGTTTTACATAAATAAATAAATACATAAAAGCTGACCATCGTAATCACCTCTATCAGTGTAAAAGGTTTGTCTCAAGCCCCTAACTGCTACTTTGTTGGGACAGCTTGGCCTGTTAAAGAAGGTTGAAAAATAACAGATTTACTGCCTAGATCACCAGGTAAAAAAAAAAAGAAAAAAAAAGAAAACTAATGCAGCCACCACATTTAAGAATTGGTGAGCTGAAATGTAATACATTTTTGTTTTGCAAATTCTACTTTAGGTTTCTGTTTTATCCTCAATTTCTGCTCTGCTTTCAAAAGTTTTACCAGACAGGAGGTTCTAAGTCCACAACAAGAACAAAGATAGAAATAACATTTTGGGTTCTAGGCCTCCCCTACTCTATCCAAAACCAAGAAAAAATATTTTGGCTATATGCACAATTTAACTGAAGGTGGAAGGTGAAAGCGGAAGGTGAAAAGTATAAGGGCACTTTCACTCTGGGGTGGTGCCGGGATTAGCGGTAAAGCACCTCTAGTTTTAGTGGCACTTTACCACTGTTATAGCAGCGCTTTTCGGCGGCTAGTGGGGTGCTTTTAACCCCCGATAGCAGCCGAGTAAAGGGTTAAAAGCACCTGTGTTGAGGCGCTGCCGAAGTGCTTTGCAGGCGCTTCGGCAGCGCTGCCTATTCATTTCAATGGGCAGGTTGTTTTGTGAGCGCTGTATTCAAAGATGCTGCTTGCAGGACTTTTTTTCCCATCCTGCAAGCGCACCACTCCAGTGTGAAAGCACTCTGGCTTTCACACTGGGGAGGCACGAGAGGGGCTTTTCAGGCTCTTTACAGGCGCTATTTTTAGCGTTAAAATGCCTGGAAAGCGCCCCAGTGTGAAAGGGGTCTAAGCATATAATTGTTTACAATTATTGCACCATAATAATTTATATATCAGCAATTGTTATTACAGAAATAGACAGGTCATAATCCTTTTTTGCCAGCTGGCATGTCTAATAAAAAAAAAAATAGATGTGTGTGACTGTATGTGTGTACAGTGCATCCGGAAAGTATTCACAGCGCTTCACTTTTTCCACATTGTGTTATGTTACAGCCTTATTCCAATTCATTATTTTCCTGAAAATTTTACAAACAATATCCCATAATTACAACGTGATGTTTGTTTGAAATCTATGCAAATTTAAAAAAAAAAAAAAAACTGAAAAATCACATGTACGTAAGTATTCACAGCCTTTGCCATGATACTCAAAATTGAGCTCAGGTGCATCCTGTTTCCACTGATCATCCGTGAGATGTTTCTACAACTCGATTGCAGTCCACCTGTGGTAAATTCAGTTGATTGGGCATGACTTGAAAAGGCACACACCTATCTATATGAGATCCCACATTTAACAGTGCATGTCAGAGCACAAACCAAGCCATTAATTCCAAGGAATTGCCTGTAGACCTCCGAGACAGGATTGTATTGAGGCACAGATCTGGGGAAGGATTCAGAAAAATTTCTGCAGCAATGAAGGTTCCAATGAGCACAGTGGCCTCCATCATCCGTAAATGGAAGAAGTTTGGAACCACCAGGACTCTTTGTAGAGCAGGCCACCCAGCCAAACTGAGTGATCGGGAGCAAGGCCTTAGTTAGGGAGGTGACCAAGAACCCGATTGTCATTCTGACAGAGCTCCAGCATTTCTCTGTGGAGAGAGGAGAACCTTCCAGAAGAACAACCATCTCTGCAGCACTCCACCAATCAGGCCTGTATGGTAAAGTGACAAGACGAAAGGCATATGGCAGCCCCCCTGGAGTTTTCCAGAAGGCACCTGAAGGAATCTCAGACCATGAAAAACTAAATTCTATTTCACTGAATGGCAAGCGTCATGTCTGGAGGAAAGCAGGCCCCACTCATCACCTGGCCAATACCATCCCTACAGTGAAGCATGGTTGTGGCAGCATCATGCTGTGGGGAATTATTTTCAGTGGCAGAAACTAGGAGACTAGTCAGGATCATGGAAAAGATGAATGCAGTAATGTACAGAGTCAGAGACATCCTTGATGAAAACCTGCTCCAGACTTAGTGGTGAAGGTTCATCTGCCAACAGGACAATGACTCTAAGCACACAGCCAAGATAACAAAGGAGTGGCTACGGGCCCAGCCAGAGCCCAGACTTGAACATCTCTGGAGAGATCTGAAAATGGCTGTGCACCGATGCTCCCCATCCAACCCGGTGGATCTTGAGAGGTCCTGCAAAGAAGAATGGGAGAAACCGCCCAAAAATAGGTGTGCCAAGCTTGTAGCATCATACTCAAAAAGACTTGAGGCTGTAATTGGTGCCAAAGGTGCTTCAACAAAGTATTGAGCAAAGGCTGTGAATACTTATGTACATGGGATTTTTTAATTTTTTTGTTTTTAATAAATTTGCAAATATTTCAAACAAACTTCTTTGGCATGTCATGTCATTATGGGGTATTGTTTGTAGAATTTTGAGGCAAAAAATTGAATTTAATACATTTTGGAATAAGGCTGTAACATAACAAAATGTGGAAAAAGAGAAGCACTGTGAATACTTTCAGTTTCAGGGTCTTGGCAATCTTCTTATAGCCTAGGCCATCTATATGTAGAGCAACAGTTCTTTTTTTCAGATCCTCAGAGAGTAATTTGCCATGAGGTGCCATGTTGACCTTCCAGTCACCAGTAAGAGAGAGTGAGAGCGATAACACCAAATTTAACATACCTGAGACCTTGTAACACTAACGAGTCACATGACACCGAGGAGGGAAAATTGCTAATTGGGCCAAATTTGGACATTTTCGTTTAGGGGCGCACTCATTTTTGTTGTAGCAAAGTGTAATTTCCTTATTTTTGTTGCATGAAAAGATATAATAAAATATTTACAAAAATGTGAGGGGTGTACTAACTTTTGTGAGAGACTGTGTATATATATATAGATATATATATATATATATATATCTATATATATATGCTTTGTCCATGGGCGTTTGTCACAAAGTTCAACTTCTTTAACCTTCTTTAGATTTAATCTGCTTTTGACAGTGTAAATGACAGTATACGTCAGTTTATCCTGTAACAATCTTTTTAGAATCTCCACCAATCTCATTTGCTATCTCTGGATTACCTAAAATCATCCAACCTCACTTTAGTGTTCTTATAACAAATGGTCTGTAATTAAACAACAAAATAAATCAGTAAGTATGTGTGTTTGATCAAATGCCTACGCATGAAAGGCCATCATTTGTTGATGTGGAGTTTTGCAAAAATATAGTATGACATTTGAGAAGTACTAATACAGCATTTAGAGTGTATATATAGCCAAAAAAAATTAAGGCCACAAAAATTCAAAACTAAGGAAAGATTGTAAAAGCGTATAGGACAAACCCCCAAAAATTTGTCAAAAATATTACTAGCAAAAAAGTCTGAGTATGTAGGCCCTTTACTAGATAATTTTGAGTTGGTTACTGAGGACATGGAGAAGTCAAATGTAATAAATCTAAAAACGAAAGTAAACTGCGCTTGTGTAAACATATTAAACTTGTGTATAGCAGCACCACTGATCACATAAATAATGAATGTATAGCAAAAGTGTTGCACTAAATAAAAATATAAATATACATATAAATATAAATGTAAAATAATGAGTCCATGTGTCTTCCAACTGACATCAGTGTAATGGCTTCACTCTGATAAAAAGTGAACAAACGATTATACATTCAATTCCTCCACCTTGTGATAACCACCACCATAATAAAGGATGTACTCTTACCAGAGCGTATTGACCACCTATTACGGGGGGGGGAGTCAATTCAGGCTTGTGTATCTTATATCTTCCATCCACGCTTGCTGTTCTACATCAAAGAACAAGAGGAATCCTCCAGCAGTCACCTCTGAGCGGTACTCCTCCCTTCCTGAAGCAAAATGTCCAGTGGGATGTGTCAATATAAAGATAAACGCCAATAGTGTAAAATCCTTAAAAATCGGCTTTATTTAAGTAACACATAGAATGCCATTACATGAGTACAATATTCCTTGGTCCAAAGACAAGGACGTTGGTTCAAACCAAATGCGATGACAGGAGATAAACCTTTTACACAACCAGTTTCGTTACAATAGAACTTCTTCCGGGGCATTTCTAATGTTTAGAGACTTTTTCATGACTGGCGTGGTACCATTGGATTGGCGTAGGGCCAATGTTGTACCAGTTTTTTAAAAAGGGATCAAAGTCTTTACCAAGTAAACACAGGCCAGTTAGTTTAACCCGTATAGTAGTGAAAATACATGAGCATTTTGACAAAAGACCAAAAGAGTTTTTGCTAGAAAATAATATTATAAGCAATAGACAGCATGAATACATGAAAGACCGCAGCTATCAAACAAATCTGATTTCTTTTTTTTGAGGAAGAAAGCAAAAACTTAGATAGATGCATAGGATTATGTATATGGAGGTTTTCTGTATGTTTGTTTTTTTCTATTGGTTAAGCTAATGCTATTGGTTAAGACATGTGTCTATGTATAAAAGTTTTTTAGTTTTAGACAGAGTTTTAGTTTTGCCCTGCGAGTCCCACATCCATCCTACTTCAATGAACGGGGATCTGACTTTGATCCCGACAATGCAGGCACTGGTATAAATCTTTAGGGGGAACTCCATGTCAAATAATAAAAAAAAAGGCATGGGTTCCCCTTCCAAGAGCATACCAGGCCCTTCGGTCTGGCGTGGATTTTAAGGGGAACCCCCAACGCTGAAAGAACGGCGTGGGGTCCCCCCAAAATCCATACCAGACCCTTATCCGAGCATGCAGCCCGGCAGGTCAGGAAAGGGGGTGGGGACGAGCGAGCGCCCCCTCTCCTGAACCGTACCAGGCCGCATGCCCTCAACATGGGGGGTGGGTGCTTTTGGGCAGGGGGGCCCTGTGCCCCCCACCCCAAAGCACCTTGTCCCATGTTGGTGAGACGTGCACATTTCTCCCATTGAAATAACCAATAACCATCACTTCTCCAAATGTAGATTCCCTGCATATAGAGAACCTTAACACCAAGGGTTAATGTTGAAGTTATTTTTTTTTTAAACAGCACTAAACATGCTAGTTACACGTTATTATTATTATTATTATAATTATACAGGATTTATATAGCGCCGACAGTTTATGCAGCACTTTACAACATACAACATGTGGCGTGTATCCCATTTACTGCTCTTGTAAAAAATGCCCCCTCATTGACTCTGTCACAGCTGCTGATTATTGCCCTGAGTAGCTATTTTCGAAGCTGTAAGAGTTAACCACTGCCACTGCTAAAAAAATTGCACAAATTGCTGCCTCCCCTTCTATCCTCACCACCATTTAGAGAGTTCATATTATTCTTAGCACACAATACATTGCCTTCTGTGAATGGGAGAAGGAGATACTGTCGTTCAACTGATCCCGCTTCATTCAAAGTATGCTTTGTATTGTGCAATAATAATATGCTTTCTGAATGGCAGAGAGGGCAAGAGTGGCCGAGCGAGAGGTACAACTTTTCAGACTAGCAGCGGTGGTTGTTAAATCTCATAGCCCCAGAAGATAGCAACTATAAAGGAGGCACTGAGGGGAAGATTTTTATTAAAAAAAGCAACCCGCAAGTAATAAAGGCTATGCTCCATTACACATAATTAATGTGTTTGGTGCTGTATTCCAAAAAATACATTGGGCTCATAAACTTGGAATATTACCCCATTTAAATCTATGGAGCTCGCTGTACAGACATGGCCAGTGCTGAATAAGATTTCTGCCTGAAAAGAATCATGTTAAGGTAGGTAAGCAGCTGGATGAGGGATTTCTAGGTTTAGGGGCTGGGGACAGAGGACTAGTGCGCTTTTTACTGGAAGCACACTCCTTCTTAAAATGGTATTTAAGTCTCATTTAGACCCCTTTCACACTGAGGTGCTTTTCAGGCACTTTTTAATCCTAAAAAAGCACCTGAAAAGCAATTTCCATTAAAATCAAATTCAATTTCCATTAAAATCAATTAATGCTTTCGCACTGGGGCTGTGCGCTGGCGGGGCAGTGTAAAAACTCCTGCAAGCAGCATCTTTGGAGCATGTTTGAAGCACTAAAAAAAAATTGCCTTAAAAGCACCCCTCTCTATTGAAATGAATGGGGACCGCCTCAAAAGCGCATGAAAAGCGCACAAAAAGTACTTCAAAAGCTTCTCAAAATGGTTCTTTTGAGTCATGTGACCTTCAAAAATGTGCACCTCTAACGCCTCAAAAGCATTTGAAAAGTGCCTCAAAAGTGCTCAGCATTTTGTGGGCAGTTTTCAAGCACCTCAGTGTGAAAGCAGCCTTACAAAAGCCACTGACAGGCAGGGTTTTTATAACAGAAGAGACCTTAGTGATGTCTTCTTCCATAAATGCCTCCCCCTTACCTGTCAGCAGTAATGTGATCTGAGCTACATGTGCGCAGCTCAGACCACATTTATGGCACCCCCTGTGTGCTTTGGTGATGCGACTTCTGTGAGCATGTGTGGGAGTGAGGTCACCGTGGCCTGGCCATTCAACTGGCCAAAAACACGGAACATGGAAGGAAGGCCGGGTGAAGATGAAAGCACAGGGATCGGTAACATAGCAGTGTTGGAGGGCTCAGTTTGACAGGTTAATCTGTCATAATGTGCTAGTATTTCTCTTACCTTTGGCTGTCAGACATTATGGTGAAGAGTCAGTAAGGGCTCAGTGAAATTATGAGTGCATGTTTACTTAGTAGTTAATGCCATTTGGAATAGAAACCATGAACTGAAAGGTGCAAAGGAAAGTCTTTTTTCACATCTAAACATCTAGATCACTATTTGGTAAATGTATAAAGCAGTGAATATGACATCCACCAAACATTCATTTCAGATGAATCTTCTTTCTGCTTTTGTTTAAATTACAGTGGCTAATTCCCTTGCTTTATACATACGTCCCGAGATGAGAGGCTAATGTGAATTCAAAGAAAAGTGGGAAATGTGATGTGTAGACTGTAGCGTTTTGAACAACTGGAACCTTTTTATTCATTTTCCTGGTACTTACCAGTTTTACAGAAACCTCTGATAATGAACAAAAGGTTTAAGTTGTTGAAAGCACTACTGTCTCGGTCACGGCATGGTCAGTTTATCACTTTATTACTATATTTGTGTTTTGCCAATTTTTTTTCCACATTTTTTAACACGTGGACATTATCACAATGTTTAATTTTTTCATAAGCATATTTGTACTTTGATTGCTTTTACATAGCTGTGCCAAATAAGAAAATTAAATTTGTGATCTTAAGTTACATTGGCATTCTCTGGGAAACATTGTCTTGTGGTATTCCATGATGCAACAGTGACATCCTGTAAATAATGGGAAGAAACTAGGTTAATATTTCCAATGCTCTCTGCGGTTTGTTAAAGAAATCCTATTCACTGTATGCTTTATATATTATTTAGCGTACAAATACTAGGTATTGATGCTATATCTGTAATTAATGTTAATATTTTAATACAAAATACAAATTGCATAGTTGCAACACTATATATGATATTCTGTAATTCACAGCACTTTTTTTTTTGCCTATAGGGTACACTGGTCTGTATTATAGGGTGCAAACTACTGTACTTTTCCACATGGCATATTACTGTACTTTTCCACATGGGATAAACTAATCAAAGGTAAATAAACAAATCCACTTGTGAATATTGTTTTTAATTTTTATTACAGCTAAACACAATAGACCTCAGTGGCAATCACTGACTTTACAAAGGGGAATACCAAGCCAAGAGAAGAAAATGTGGGGACACCAGATGGTAGATTTTCACAATGGATGTCAGCACCACCCACCCTTATAAGTCAGCTAGGACATCTCCTTGGGGCACCCTAATGCTGAAGGACATTGGTCTGGTATCAGTGTAAGTAGTGTCAAATCCTCAGCAGCCCTATAGCTTAAGGGTACCAAACTCTATGACAGTAGGCTATTTTTTTTTTGCAAGCCTTTAACTGTGTATGTAGGTAGTCTTTTGTGATTCTTGACGCAATGGGGTTGATTTACCAAAACTGGAGTGTGCACAATCTGGTGCAGCTCTGGAGAGAAATCAGCTTCCAGTTTTTTTTTTTGTCAAAGCTTAATTGAACAAGCTGAAGTTAGAAACTGATTGGCTACCATGCACAACTGCACCCAATTTTGCACTATCCAGTTTTAATAAATCAACCCTAATATATTAATTTAGCTCAATTTATAGGAAAAATTGGAACATTGAATATACTTCTGTGACAACAATTACTTTAGTTACTTAAGAGTCATTAAACTGGAATGTTTAAAAATGGAGAATAAATATTAATTAATCATGAGGTATGTAGGTCATGAAGAGGCCTTGAAGAGGCCTTGCAGCTTATGCATGCATTTGCAAATGTGTGCTAACTAAACCCCTGTTTTTGATGTAGACTGTTGGACAGGTTAATTCAGTTGGTAAGCAGACTGGCTGGTGAGTTGAGCTGGGAATTTTCTCTGGTTTTGTCTTTCATGCGTTTGCCCTTCCATGTGCTCCTTGCTGTGAAGGCCAGTTATAGGTGAGGACAGGGGCCATCTCTTTGTTACTGGTGTAAATTTGGTCAGGGGGCACACTGGGTACCTTTGCTGCCATTGTGCTGGGTGTCCAATATGCCCCTTGTACCAGTAAGGAGGACTAGGCTACCTCCAGGCCCACCTGCCCCTTATCTATCCATTAGAATGCATGTGCTTCCACTGTGGAGAAGCTCATATATTTAGTAGTGTTAGGGCTGCAAGCAAAGCACAGGGTGCCGTGAAGAGGCCTTGCAGCTTACATATGCGTTTGCAAATGTGTGCTAACTAAACCCCTGTTTTTAAGACTGTTGGACAGGTTAATTCGGTTGGTAAGCAGATTGGTTGGTGAGTTGAGCTGGGAATTTTCTCTGGTTTTGTCTTTCAGATATGTAGGTCCTACAAGAACAAGGACCTGCACTGCAGCATTTATTCTTATTTCTGTTCTTGTTGTGCTTGTTCTTATATTGCAGCATACTTCTAAACTTTATAAAGGTAAAAACTGTAATAAAGTAAAGCCAACCCCTATTCGGATTATACCTTTGATTGTGGCCACCTGAGAGTGTATAACCTTCAAAAACAACAGTACATCCAAGTACTTAGGGTGTGCATCATATATTAAACAATGTTCTCCCACTGGATACACAGCAATCTGTGTAGGCACTCTGCCATTCTGTGTGTAGGAGAGTCTAAAAGTATATTTAGATCAATGATGGATACAATATATGGGTTTAGTTACATTGTGACTAAGTGCAGCTGGCGGAAAGCAGCTAATTATATTATAATTACTTTGTTATATTGCAACCAGTTGCTACAAAACTGTGTACGTAAAAAAATGGCTGTACTTTTTATTCTTTTTGTTTAATAAAAATTATATACAATAAAAAAAAAAAAAAAAAAAACTTGCCATGCTTTGTATCAGAAACATTATTTTGGTGTCACAATAAAAAGAAAATTCACAATAGAATACGTATTTGTTTCTACATTAAAGTAGGGTTCAGGTTCACACTATGAGAAAATCTGGCAAATGATTGTCCGATTTTCCTCATTGTTTCACAGTAAGTCCGAACCGAGGAAGAAAATAATGTATGAAAATTCTCGTATGACAAAGACTTTTTTTTTGTTGTTTATTGTTTCTGATCATGCGCAGTCTTTCATGTCAGATTTTTCACATACAAATATTGTGCGAAAACGGTACACATTAAACAAAAATTGTTCATTCTGTTCATGTACGAGAAAGATTTAGGAATCTATCCCTTCGGAAATTTTCGTCTGCAAAGTCTGAATCGGATGTCGAAAGTGTACCCCCCCCTTAACACTTGTTGCACCACACTTGTTGAGATTTTAAAGGTTTAATTAGAAAAATGGAACATTACATGCAAACAACAGTACTGCATGGTAATCAAAAGGTAAGAAATGTAAAAAGAAACAGAAAATGAAGAACATAAACAAGCAGTTTCTTCTTTCAAGCAGTGTGAATATTATAATCAATAAAAAGCAAGGTAACAGGGGTAGAACATGCTGGAGTAGCATTGAAATTGACTTGGCATTCCATTATGAATATAACATTAAAACTCTCTGGATGTTGCTCCTAGATTCAGATTTCCATTGTCATCAAGCCAGGTATGCCAATTATTGGGGAAATCTGCATAGCACAAATTCTTAAAGAAAAGATTAAGTTGACTTTCTGAACAATCGCGTCACATGAAAGCTTTACGTTCTCAATTTAAATTTTAAATTGTATCCATTGGTTCTGCGTGACCTAAGGAAATAAGACACTTGTAGTGTGTGATAAAGCACACTAAGTGGGATATTTTATATATAAAATATTATATATATATATATATATATATATATATATATATATATAGTTGTGGATAGTTCTCAAGCAGTTGTTAACCCACATTTTAAAATCCTCTATAATTGCCAGGAGCAGTTAGGACTGCAAAGGGGGCTGGTTAGGGGTAATAGAGAAGAATTGCATTTGCATTTAAAAAGTGTTCCCATTCAGGTATATATAAAGTGATAAGAAAATCAGGGACAAAAGTCTACAGTATCTGAAGAAGAAAAGGTAAAATGGCATGTACAGACAATCGGACATTCCGACAACAAAATCCTGGATGTATTTCCGATGGATGTTGGCTCAAACTTGTCTTGCATACATACGATCGCACAAATGTTGTCAGAAATTCCAATCGCCAACAACACGGTGACGTACAACACATACGACAAGCCAAGAAAAATGAAGTTCAAAAGCCAGTGCGGCTCTTCTGCTGGATTCCGAGCATGTGTGGAATTTTGTGCGTCGGAATTGTGTACACACAATCAGAATTTATGAAAACGGATTTTGTTGTCGGAAAATTTGAGATCCAGCTCTCAAATTTTTGTTGTCGGAAATTCCGACAATAAATGTCTGATGGAGCCTACACACGGTCAGAATTTCCGACAACGAGCTCACATCGAACATTTGTTGTCAAAAATTCCGACCGTGTGTACGCGGCATAATACTCCAAACATCCATATAGGAGCATGGCTATTTACATTAGCGAGTGAGATGCAGACTAGTTGAGAGGTCAAATATTATTTAGTAAAATTAAAATCACAAAGACGTTCAGTTCTCTTGTGGTTGAGCATAGTTTGTGGATCATTTGATTCTTTTCGCCAGATTAAGTCATTTCGTAAGTGTGCAGTGCAAGGGGCTTCATTGAGAAATACAAGAATTCATCAGCAGTTGATCCAAATAGGGCATAAAAATTAAACTCCTTCCAACGTTCTGATTAAAAACAGAGTTCCTTTTTTGCATTTATTTGCAAGTATATGTGATGTCATACTGCTGCCCCAAGTGTGGTCTTTAACTCTACATTTTCTAACTTTATTCAACTTAGGATAGAGATATGTATATATATATATATATATATATATATATATATATATATATATATATATAATAAATCCACTCATATCTGAATTGACAATTATCACTACTTTGTCTGGAATGATTATGCCTGTCTTGTAATCTTTCTTCAAGACTATATGAAATAAAGTAACAGAGATTTTTTTAAGCGCAGCAACCTCTTGGATTTCTTCTTTATATATGTAAGGTCGGTGGGAAGACCTGCTTGCTAGTACTAAACCTAAGGCCGGGTGCGGTTCTCCTCTGAAAATCAATATATATATATATATATATATATATATATATACACACTGTATATTGCAATGAATACACTTAATACATTTAGACCATGCATACTTTGGGAGTTTACATTGAAAGAGCTGTATATATTATTATATTACTTTGGCAGACATGACAGACTGATGAATCCTTAGGTCCATTAAATGTAAAGATTGCTGTAGTCTATAGGGTTAAACAGGGACAGGCTGCCTTTCCCTGAATAGTGCAACTTTAAGTAAAAAGGTCAACAAGAAAGTACAATACATATTTCATATATATTTTCATTTTTTGCTTCAGGAAGTCTACTAAAGATATGATTAAATATTTTCAAAGTCAACATTTAAATAATCTAGGATACACAAAGGTAATTCAGAATTTTCTTTTTCTATGACAGATCATTCAGGTTTGATCACTAAAAGTGTTTTTTTTTCTATAGAATTTTTAAATAAAGCATGTCAGCTATTTACAAATGCTGGGAAAGGTAATAGGTTCTTTTGTTCCATCCCAACGGTATTTTTTAAATTTTTTTTGGTATGCCTACTCATAAGAAATTGTGTTTGTGAAAAGTAAGATATGAAGAAATCCTCCAATTAAAATTGGTGGACCACTAAAGCTAAGTATCCAGTCTCAGCTACTAGGTGGAGATTAATAGTGCTATAATAAGGGGTGGTGGAAGAGATCAGTGATACTGTAGAGAGAGTAGAGGGAGATGGATTACACTAGGGAGATGATGCTCTGATAGTGCCCATGTGAAATGGACCTTGCTGCCAGTTGTAAACTTCTACAGCTATTGCTGGTTCTCATATGCAGAAGGCATTCAAACTACAGGCAAAGATTTTTACCACAGAAAGCGTACCACCCATATAGTATGTACACCTACTTCTACATTCCTATATGTTCTCAAGGCTCTGCTTCAAAGTCTTTCCTGATGTCTCAATTCTCAAATCCAACAGATAAAATAGCAGATCTTCCTCAAAGTCCCCCTTTGTGTATTATTTTACCACCTCATGTCTGAGGCAATTTGTAATTTTCACCCACATGATAAAATCTGCATTATTTGCTCGAAAATTACTTGAAACATCCAAACATTATATATTTTCTGAAGCTTGAGGCCCTGTAGAATAACATGGTGGCAGTTGCAATTGTTTCATTTTAGTGCACATAAATAATACTTTTTTTTTTTTTCGTAAAATATAAATGATATGGTTGTGTTGAGTAAATAGATACCAGACATGTCAAGACTCAAAACTGCACGTGCCCATGAAATGGTAAAATATTACAGTGTCTAAAATTTTTCATAGGTAACCACTTGGAATCCAGAATGTTTTAAAATGGCCTAAGGATGTCAAGTGGTAAAATGCAGGGATATTTTGCTTAAAATTGTACTCACACTTCAAAACACTTGTATACAAGTATATTAATTATTTATCACCATGTTACTCCTTTACACAGTTGTTCCTCTATCCAAAGTACCACCAGCTGGTCCCCATTCCCTTAGCAACTGAAAACTCAGG
Organism: Aquarana catesbeiana; assembly: GCF_042186555.1. Taxonomy (NCBI): domain Eukaryota; kingdom Metazoa; phylum Chordata; class Amphibia; order Anura; family Ranidae; genus Aquarana; species Aquarana catesbeiana. The sequence continues at coordinate 455,146,718 of NC_133327.1, forward strand.
AGTTACTTTCATATTAAATACTATTGAAATTATATAAAAAAATCCTAGAGAGAAACATAGAACTCCAAATTATGAAATAAACGTAAAAGATCCATGCATAGATCAGTCATTTAATGCATTTCGGACCACCACTGTGTCCTACTTCAGACGTAAACGGTCTATGACTGTCTCTAAACCTCCTTCCTTTAATGACACATAAAGAATATTGAATATTTAGTGCAATGCTATGAATGCATTATATGATTATTTTCGGGCCTTTATGGATCTATAGACAAACTTAATAGCATTGGTTAACATCTGAAAATGAAATACCATAATTTTATTGTGATTTTGCTAGGCTGTTCACTGATATAGACCTTTATCTATTTTTGTTAATGGAGCACCCTTGCTAAGGTAGGGATCATTGGGTGCCTAGGAGTGCACTGAAAACATTCTCTTTCTTTGTAAATACAATAAGCACATGCATTTTCCAGTATATTGCAATACAAGTATTTTAACAATAAAAGCAACAATTTTACAAACTCTCCACTGTTTTAAGACATATTTGCTAAGATCTCAAACATATAATAAAGTAGCTCACATTTAATGAGCTTGAAACTTCTTAAAACATATGAAGAGCACATACTGCCCACCATTTTGGAAAGCCCCCTCCTAAGACCGCATAGTCTACACATCACATGGCCAGCAGTGGAGATCAAAATAATAAGGCTCTCTTCACTGTATGTCTTCACATTGCAGTGTGCTACTGCATACAAGTTCTCTCTAGTATAAGTCTACTGTGTAGATCAAATCAGTTGTGGATAAGCCTGCCATATTATACTGTGAACTATGTTTGGACTCTAATAAAATAGGATTGTTACCTCCATAGCACCAGAATTGTATTGATTGTATTTACATGTACAATTATTTTACTTCACTCAGAGTTATGCTTATTCTAGAGAATACTACTGAGCTGACTTACCTTAAGTAATATTAACAGCTTTGATGAAACCTCTTTGGATTCCAGTGAAAGTGCATCCCTTGGGCAACACAATACAATAAATACTACTAGTCTCTTTGGTATTATATGTTTATTATTTGATTCATGCTGACAAGCCCACTCATAAAGAAACTACCACCCTTGCACTACTTGGCCATGAACAACATATTCTGGAGGGATCCCTTTTTTCTCCATAGAAGATGTTTGCTGCATAGGAAAATGGTCAAGGGTACTACATATGGGTAGATATTTTGTTTGAACACTGTTTACCATGTTGTAACCATATATAATTGGGAATAGTACTGTTTTCAAGGTTATCCTTGAGAAAGTCACGTGTTCAGTGACGCAACGCGTGGGAGGAGCCTGGGACGTTCACTGCTGTCTGACACATCGAGCTGAGCAGCAGCGGCTTTCTTGATAAGCCTCCTCCACATCGGCTGACTGCGATCTGCATGCCTGTATGCCTTAATCAAACCGGGCGCACGTGAGTGTATCACTGTGCTGTTTGCTTTTGTCCTTTTTTTCCAGTCCATCACGCAATGATCTATTTCTTTGTTTATTTTTCATAAATTATCCTGTGGTGAGAATCAAACCATCAACAGTATTTCGGCTGATGCTGGATGTAGTTAAAGTTATGAGCAACAATCACTACAGAAATTAAATCGCCTTATTGTAATTAGGAATGAACTGCTGGGCTAATCTTATTAATTACCTGGACTAGTCTATTTCCGTTGAACAATCTCCCTAATAATCGTATTGTATTTGTACTATTGTTTCACTTGATCTGAATTTATTTTTATTACTATTATCACTGATTGTAAACTGATCCTCATGGGGATTTCTTGTATTTATCAGTATTGAGCAATTATTAAGGAACTTTAGCATTTGCGCAATTTTTATGTCATATTTCTATTTTGTATAATAATTTTTGCACAGTTGCCAGGAGCGTAACTAGAAATAGCAGGGCCCCATAGCAAAATGTTGTACGGGGCCCCCCTGCAAACAGCCCCCCCCCCCCACAGCTGCCCTAGTGTCAATGCAGCGTGAGCTGTGCCACATACAGTGTGACCTGTGCACAATGCAGAGTGACCTGTGCCCAATACAGCGTGACCTGTGCCGCCTACAGCCTGGTCTGTCTGTGCCCCATACAGCCTCACCTATGCAGAGGAAGAGGCAAGCCACCCGGATCAGCAGAGAGCGGGATTGCCCGCTGTAATAGCTTTCATTTGAATTTCCCGTCTTCCCGGGGCTCATCGTCACATAGCCCCACCTCTTGGCCCAATGCCTTTGATGACGTCACATGTCCCGCATTGGATCAGCGTTCTGTCTATCAAAGGCGCCAGGCCAAGAGGTGGAGCTATGTGACGTGAGCCCCGGGAACACTGGAAGTTCTAATGAAAGCTCTTACATCGGGCAATTCAGCTCTCTGATATGGACAGCTCGCCTCTTTCTCTCCTCTCTCTTTCCCTGGCTGGGAGACTGTGCCGGTGGTGCTCTCATCCTCACTGGGCCCCACTCGGCTGCGGGCCCCATAGCGCCCGCATGGGTCACTATGGTGGTAGTTACGCCCCTAACAGTTGCAATTTCACATGGTGACAGATGCACATTGATTGACCACTTATTAGAGCGCATCAATATATTTATATTTCTTTTATGTTTTATGGGATTCTGATCACCTTTTAATTGATAGCAGCTTTATTTATGTTGTTCAATCAATTTTTTTACATATCAATTTTTTTTTTTTTTTTTTTACATACCAAATTTATTCACAATATTTGTTTATATCACGGTTTATCCATTTCAGCTCTTGGTTTTTATAATTATCACTATCACTGTTTTCTATACTTTTATTATTGCATTAAATAAATACAAAATTTCAAAACTATTGAACCTTCTATATTATTTTGAACATGCATCCTCTAAATCCAGCTGATTCTAAACGGAAAGCAAACACTCAATTTGACTTCCATTCTTCTTTTAAAAAGGGATAGTATATTCTTCTAATTTTCTGTGAACCTGATAAATGAATACAATAGTGGACATTTCATATGGTCTATGCATAGTACAACACCTTATTTGCTGTGTCTCTGTATCTTCTACTCAGGAATGGAGCAGGATCTTTCATATGGTTACTCTTCTCCACCTTAACCACTGTGCCCTGGACCACTCCACACCCCCACCAAAGTTTAACTGTAGCATTTATGTTAAGAAACACTACCCCATCAGGATCCTCAGATGATAATGAAAAGACAAATTACAACAAGAAGAGGCATTGGCACAGCCAGAAACACTAACCTAGGAAGGCCTGTAACTCATAGTTTCCATTGAAAATAATATTTGGACCATTGGCAGCAAGAGGCAGCATTAGTACACTTAGAAGAACAGACTGCCTCTGCTTTAATTAGAATTTGTTTTCACATTATTTCCATCAGACAGACATAGCATAGACTAGCACTATGTAGATGATCAGGACCCCACTGGTTTAAATGCAAGTGAACTTTCTAGATCATTTCCAGCAGACACAACATCAGCATCACTTGTTGACAAGAACCCCCACCCCACATGTAATTTCAGTTCCTAGATAATTTCCAGAATGCATAACGGATGGCAGCATCTCTCATTGACCAGCCCCCCACTGGTAATTTAAAAAAACACTGACAGAACATAAACACAATGGCTTTGGCACCCCAGGCTCTACATGACCCAATGATTTGATTATGATTACATTTTTATACACACGTTACAGTAAATGAACAGTAAGGTAGTAGTAATATGTTGACCAAACACTACTTGTTACAAAACAGTAACATTTAATGAATACTTTCCAGAACACATACCAAAAAGCAGCAGATAATGCCAACACTAGGAGAATGACTGGGCCCTTAATGGTTCAAAGATAACGGTACAATTTATTAGGAGTTTTCCCATACAAGACAGGCTGTCTTCAGGCAGCAGCACTAGCAGCCATCAGTCTCCCAAAAGTTAAATATATAAAATATCAAACTAATAGCATTCAGTAACAATTAAAGACCCCAGTGGCAGCTGTACCAGCAGCAGGAAGCTGAGCAGGCCCAAAATAGTTTTAGTTCATAAAATTTTAACTGTTTTTATATAGATGTTTTGCACCACCTTCACGGGAATCAGGCGCTCATATGTTGTAATAGAAGACACTAGCTGCCAAACAAAATACTGCACCACAACAATGTATTGTGAGCCATACAATAGCTGCCAGACAAAATGGTACACCACAGAAGCAAAATAAGGAGAACAATGCTCCCACTAATTTAACCTTGACTGAGAATAGGGAAAGCTACCTGGCAGGAACATTCATTAGAGATTTTAGCACAGTTTAGCCTGTAAATAGTAATAAACGATGATCAATTCCGTATGGGTGAAATGTCTCTGGCCAAGTTTAACACAGAAAAGGAAGAAGGACTGGAGTGGAGTCTCACATTGGAATACTGCCTGTGTTTTCTATGCCCTGAAGCAATATCCATGCAGCTTCATGCCTTGTTAGATCACCTATAATTTAGGATCTAACGATCTGGTAAGAGGCTATGGTTTTGGTGGTGGGCGCACTGATTACACACCATTGGGTCTAAAGGCCATGATGAACACAATTTCTTTGCATTTAATTTATATGCATGTGGACATTTCATACATATGGGCTTGATCACCGTTTATCACTAGTTCACAGCTTTGGTGATCACAATTTGCACCTAAGGAGGAGCACCTGATTGTTTAATTGGTTTATATTTATATTTGTTTTTATAATTTTTGATATTCACACACAGCAGAACAATATTAGGTTTATGTTGTTCAGCGTATTTTTATGCTTTCTAAGTGCAGCTGTGCAAATTTGATATTTTGTTTTTAGCACTAAGGTGTCTGTTTATGAAGCAGTGATCCCCAGGATCGGCGCTGATCACAGTCCATAAACAGTTTATGAAACAGAGATAATCGGGGGGAGAAGTGTTTGAACTTGTTCTCCCACTGATGATCTCTGCACATGGAGACAATTAGTGATCAATAATAACATCTAGTTAACATCATTAATTTTACAACAAGAAATATGTAGAACAATGCTATATCTGGCTCAAGCTGGGCTCCTCCACTTTTTCCTGGCCGGAAGGCCCAGGTTGGACGTCAGAAGCCTCAGCTGAGGTGGAAGGAAGTGTGGAAGGAAGAGTGGAAGGTAGGGTTGAGAGTGATTGCCTGACTTCAGTCTGGTCCGACAGAAAACAAAGTCTCTCATAGTACCAGAGCTTGGGTACATAAATGTCATCTGCTGCTCCTGATCTCTGGGAATCCTGGACCTTATTGCGCTCCCTATTATAAGTGCTCCTCAGGCCATCAATTTTGGCCTTCAAATAGGGGATGGCTGCCATGGGGATCTGTGGCTTCACCAATTCCAGCAGTTTCTCCAGCACTGCCTGCCTCTTTTGTTTATGATTATAATGTGGGGGTTTCCCCTGCCACAGACAGGGCAGCTCCCTGTACTTGTCTATGAATAGGGGGAGGAAGTTGTGATCATTGAAGCCATCCATTTTCTCTGCAAGACACAACACAAGACAAACCCTAATGGCAGGCTAAACTCTCCTAATCTTGTCCCAATATAGGCCTCAATCTATAAGCAGTATAGGTCACTGATGCACCAAGTTAAAATTGTAACCTTTGTTATCATGATCGACGCTTCCGCTACTCCTTCCTCCACTCACAGATCGTACGTACGACTCACGCGTGTTGTGCTTTATATACACTGCGCATGCGTGAAACTCCGCCCGCCCCTGACCTTCTATCTAGTATATTCCCCGCCCCTTCTCTTTTAGCGCAGTGGGAGAGCACATGGCAGAGAAATAACAAGTGCATGAAGACAGCAGCAGCGATGATGAAAGCCTGGAGCCACGAATGTCTCGATCCCGGAGGAGATTTAAGGCCTCAATTATGTCCTTTGTAGAGATGGTGGAGATGGTGGACATCTTGTAGAGGGCCAATTATGATGGAAGCAAGGACCTTACCCAAACCCAAATGTGAGAAAGGCCAAGATCATGGCTAAAGTTGTGAAAAGCCTGCACAGGAATTTTGGGGTACGACGATCCAAAGATCAACTGAGAAAACGATGGTCAGACCTGAAATTGAGGGAGCAGGATCAGTACAGAAAGATCAGGAAACTGCTTCTAAAAAGTAAGTATTTGTCCTGTGTTTCTATTATTATTATTACGTTCGTGCTGCTCCATGTGTTTTTCTTTACTGTAGTACAGTTTAAAATAGCAACTTTCAGATTCGTGGGCACAGTAATCGTTCGTAGTAAACATTGTTTGTTCGCCCACTAATAAGATGTTTTTGGCAGATCCAGGTTAACTACATTTGTTCAAGCCTATTTGTATTAAAAGAAGTGTAGTACATTGTTGTCTAGATGGGTTTGTAACTAGAATGAAATGTAAACTTGATTCAGTGTAAGGAGAGGACACTCAGCAGCTCTTTACACATCTGGACGCAGGAGCACTAGTGTGAGACACCAGAACAAACTTTTTAGGGTGTCCCACACAGGTGCTCCAGTGGATACTAGGGGTGTCTCCATGTGTGAAAATTGTACAAAAAAGGTAAGTATTCCTGCTTTAGAAAGGGAAAAAATAATGTCTTCAGCTTGGAACGCTGCCCAAAAAGACAATTGTATGACACTTCCAAGCAATGTTTCAGATTTCTATTTCTGCCCTCAAATATCTGTGTGCTAAGTATACCTTTCTTTTATTCACATAGGGGAGAAAAGACTCAGGACATCAGAGGACATGAGGGACCCCCAACCTCATAAAGAAGGGGAAATACCAACACCACAACCAGAGGATGTGGAGGATAGAGAGGTTTATGAAGTGGGCGAAATAGTGACCACAACAGGTGAGTGTCTGAGACCACAGCTTCAAGTAATAGATGTATGCCTGCATATTTATAATACATGGTGTGTTTTTTTTATTTTAGGTGATGTGGATGTTGTAGAAGAAGAAACTCATTTCACAAGTGCAAGTGCACACGTCCTCATCAGGGAGATCATGGTGTGCAATCGGGATTTACAGAAGATCAAGGAAGACTCAAATGTTGAAAAAAAACTCAAAAACATCATTGATGTTTTAGGCAGAATCTAAAACAGACCTAAATTCTTCCATTTTTGATATTTTTAAAATTTTTGAATCTTTTTTGAAGTATATTGAAAGCCAAATTTTGAAGATGCACACAGTGTGTTAACATGTGCTATCTGCCATCACGGGATATCAATGTACGCGTTTTGTGGGTGCAACCCCTTCCTTGCAAATCAAGTAGCTGAGAGGAAGGGGTTGTACCCCCGAAACACGTCCATTGATGGGAGCTAGCACATGTTGACATTAGGCATGGAATCAGGAGGGAAATCCCCATTTTGACTCTCAATTTGTGTGCATCTTCAAAATTTGTCTTTCACAGGGGTCACATCACCCTATATGATCACCCCATCTAATGAAGGCAAGATCAACACAGTTTGGAAATACTAATGTCTGATATTGCCTTCAATTTATCAAAGTTGAACTTTGTAAGTTCCTGAGTTGTGTATTGTTTTATGGTTTTAAACATACCTGTTTAACACAAAAAAGGCTATTTGTACTGTCAAAAGCAAAAATGTTATTACAAAAATATGTTGGTATTTTCAAAAACCCTTTTCTAACGCACATGTGAATGTGCGCAGAGTAAAACGATTTCTACTCAACAATGTGTGGCTTCTTCTTTCAATGCTCAATAGCAGTTTTTGGACTAAGTTGGTGTTTACAGTGACAATTGGGGTTACTTACTAAAGGCAAATCCACTTTGCACTACAAGTGCACTTTCAGTGCAGTTTCAAGTGCACTTTTGCAGTGCACTTGGAGTGCAAAGTGGATTTTCCTTTAGTAAATAACTCCCACAGTCCTTTATAATTTGCAACAATCAGGCCATTTTCGTGACTTCCAAAAATTAGTTCATGGTGCTGAAAATGATGAATATTTTTATCAGTAATGCATTACATACGTTAACAACAAAAACAAAGTGTGTGTGTAGCAGACCCACAACATAATAGTTCGCTGAAGAAGAGATTGTCACCTCACGTATCAAATAAATACATTTGCACTATTGAAGAAAATGGCCAAAAAGAAAAGCCCATTGAATAATCTAGGAGACAGCTAAAAGAAACACAAGCAGTAAATCAAAGGAAATCTTATTTCAGTTTAATTAAAAAATGTATTTTTAAAATGTTTCTTAAACATTTTCTGGCATATCAATGGCCCCCCTACCCGCAAAGTACTCAACATACTTGTGTCTTACTTTGCGGGCGCTTTGGGGGGAGGGCAAGCCAGGACGGCCAGCTTTAAGCACCGTCAGGGTTTCTTCTTGAAGTCCGGCCTCAGGCCCAACTGAGGCCACATAGTTCATTGAATTTCTCCTTAAATAGTTGTGGAGAATGCAGCATGCAAGGATTATATGGTTAAGTTTATATTCCACCATGTTGATTGCCGTAAGGAATAGGTGGAACCAGCTGGCCATTAACCCGAAAGCGTTCTCCACCACTCTTCTGGCTCTGGCTAGCCGGTAGTTAAAAAAACCCTCTGGTCCCGGGTGAGGGTCCTCATGACTTCAAAACGATCGGCTGGTCAGAACGAACTAACAGAAAGCACTGAGAAACAGAAAGGCCTGAGAAAAGCGAGCTGAAAATCAGAAATGAGCGGACAAAAACCCACTGAACATCAAATACGTACTATAAAATATGCACTGAAAAACAAATGTGATATGACTACACGCACTGAAAACCAGATACGAACCCACAAGCACAAACTGAAGAGCAGTAACGATCTGAAAATCATGAGGCTGAAAAGTGTGAATCGTCTCTCACCAAACTTCTACTAACAGGAGATAAACACAAGATTAGCAGAAGGAGCCCAAAGGGTGGCGCATTTGGTATTGAACTTCCCTTTTATAGTGCCATCGTATGTGCTGTACGTCACCGCATTCTTGACATTCGGAATTTCTGACAACATTTGTGTGACCGTGTGTATGCAAGACAAGTTTGAGCCAACATCCGTCAGAAAAAAAAACATGGATTTTGTCGTCGTAATGTGCAATCGTGTGTACGCGGCATAACACATGAATATGGTTTAATCTAAACCATTCCATTGTAGCTCTGGCTGTATGTTTAGGGTCTTTGTCTTGCTGGAAGGTGAACCACCACCCCAGTCTCAAGTCTTCTGCAGACTCTAACAGGTTTTCTTGTAAGATTGCCATGTATTTGGCTCCATCCATCTTCCCATTAACTCTAAACACCTTCCCTGTCCCTGCTGAAGAAAAGCATTCCCATAACATGATGCTGCCACCGCCATGTTTCATGGTGGGTATGGTGTTTTCTGGGTAATGTGCAGTGTTAGTTTTCCACCACACATAGCGTTTTGCTTTTAGGCCAAAAAGTTCAATTTTGGTCTCCCCCACATGGCTTCTCGCAAACTGCAAACAGGCCTTTTTTTGGCTTTCTTTCAACAATGGCTTTCTTCTTTCCACTCTTCCATAAAGGCCAGATTTGTGGAGTGCACGACTAATAGTTGTCCTGTGAACAGATTCTCCCACCTGAGGTGAAAAAATATTGAGACTTTATAACCCCTTTAAGTCTGGGTAACAAATGTCCATCAGTACAATATTACAAACAAGGTGCAAAAACGTGTCAAAAAGAGAGCATTTATATTGACTAGATTGGAAAATCATGACCCAGTTCCCATGCTCTCAGTGGTAAATAATTCCAGTCATTAACCAAAAACCTTTTTAACCTTTTTGGGATGCAGGGGGCCCCAATTTATGATACAGCCAGCTAGTGCTAAAGAGCATACAGAATATTAACTCACCACCCTTCAGGCCATGGAGAAATCAGCTTGTACCAAGTTACTTTTTTTTCAAATACAAAGGATACCTTATCCTGTAACATTACAGACCAAAACTTTGCATATTTGGAGTTATCTATAGAACTCTCTTATGGTATTGCAGCACATCATAAATGTACAAATTACCAGCCATGTTCAGTAGTTGATAATATATATATATAATATTGGATATATGGCCAAACTGCTACAGTGCCTTGAAAAAGTATTCATACCTCTTGCAATTTTCCACATTTTGTCATGTTCCAATCAAAAACGTAAATGTATTTTTATGTGGTTGACCAACACAGTGGCACATACTTGTGAAGTGGAAGAAAAATTATAAATAGTTTTCAAATTTTTTTTACAAAAAAATATGTGAAAAGTGTGGTATGCATTTGTATTCAGCCCCCTTTACTCTGATACCCCTAACTAAAATCTAGTGGAACCAATTACTTTTCGGAAGTCACCTAATTAGTAAATAAAGTCCACCTGTGTGTAATTTAATCACAGAAGAAAAACATCTGGTCTGTGAAGCCCTCAAGGGTTTGTTAGAGAACCTTAGTGAACAAACAGCATCATGAAGGCCAATGAACACACCAGACAGGTCTGGGATAAAGTTGAGGAGAAGTTTTAAGCAGGGTTAGGTTATAAAAAAAATCCCAAGCTTTGAACATCTCATGGAACAATATTAAATCCATCACCTGAAAATGGAAAGAGTATGACACAACTGCAAACCTACCAAGACATGGCCGTCCACCTAAACTGACAGGCTGGGCAAGGAGAGCATTAATCAGAGAAGAAGCCAAGAGGACCATGGTAACTCTGGAGGAGCTGCAGAGATCCACAGTTCAGGTGGGAAAATCTGTCCACAGGACAACTATTATGCCGCATACACACGAACGGAATATCGGTCAGAAAAAACTTGGATGGTTTTTCCGACGGAATTCCGCTCAAGCTTGCCTTGCATACACACGGTCACACAAAAGTTCTCTGAACTTTCAACCGTCAAGAATGCAGAGACGTACAACACTACGATGAGCCGAGCACATGAAGTCAAATTGTTTTCAAGCATGCGTGATATTTTGTGCATCCGAATGGCATACAGACTAATGAATTTTCGGATGGGAACTTTTTGTGTGTGGAAGAAGGTGCTCTGGTCAAAGGAGACCAAAATTTAACTTTTTGGCCTTAAAATAAAAATGCTATGTGTGGCGGAAAACTAACACTGCACATCACCCTGAACACACCATCACAACCGTGAAACATGGTGGTGGCAGCATCATGTTGTTGGGATGCTTTTCTTCAGCAGGGACAGGGAAGCTGGTCAGAGTTGATGGATGGAGCCAAATACAGGGCAATCTTAGAAGAAAACCTGTTAGAGTCTGCAAAAGACTGGAGACTGGGGTGGTGGTTCACCTTCCAGCAGGACAATGACCCTAAACATACAGCCACAGCTATAATGGAATGATTTAGATCAAAGCATATTCTTATGTTAGAATGGCCCAGTCAAAGTCCAGACCTAAATCCAATTGAGAATCTGTGGCAAGACTTGAAAATTGCTGTTCACAGATGCTCTCCATCCAATCTGACAGAGCTAGAGCTGTTTTGCAAAGAAGAATGGGCAAAAATGTCACTCTCTAGATGTGCAAAGCTGGTAGAGACATACCCAAAAAAGACTTGCAGCTGTAATTTCAACGAAAGGTGGTTCTACAAAGTATTGACTCAGGGGGGCTGAATACAAATGCATGCCACACTTTTCAGATTTTTCTTTCTAAAAATTTTGAAAACCATTTATCATTTTCCTTTAACTTCACAATTATGTGCCACTTTGTGTTGGTCTATCACATAAAATCCCAATAAAATACATTTAGGCTTTTGGTTGTAACATGACAAAATATGGAAAAAAAATTGAAGGCACTGTATGTTAAAGCGAAGTTCCACCCAAAAAATGGAAATTCCGCTTTAAGTACTGGTGACCCTCTGACATGCCACATTTGGCATGTCATTTTTTTTTTTTTTGGGGGGGGGGGGGGGAGCGGGTACCCAGTTTTGACAGGCACCCAGCTCCCACTTCCTCCCCTGGTGCTGGAAAGAAGTTCATCTCTCCCCCCTCCCTCCCTCCATTCACAATGCTAGCGCGCGCCCGGCTGTGAAGCCATAGCCGGGCGCTCACCGTTACAATGCCGGCCCCGTAGGGAGGAGGGGGAGAGAAGCGAAGCTTGGTATGCCCGCATTGCTGGACTGTGGGACAGGTAAGTGTCTGTTTATTAAAAGTCAGCAGCTGACCTTTAAATGGGTGGAACTTCGCTTTAACGCTAAAAATTCTGAATGAATCCTCTGCATGCTGCTCTTTTTTAACTACATTCTTTATTTCATTTGTACAGATGGCCAGGAATAGGTCAGAGTGGATAAACATCAACTGGCAAGTGCAATTGAATGTGAGCAGTAGCACATGTTTATAAAAAAATGCAAACAGCAACCCCGATTAAAAGCAACAAACGGATGGTGTAAAATTGAAAAAGGATAAATGAATGTAATTGTTTCTCATTTTTAAATAGGTTCCTAAAAATGTGTACAAAACATTTTTTTATGCATACCACAGTTTTGCTACAAAGTAAAAATACTGTATATTTTCAAATGAAAAAGAATCAGACTTAGGGCCTGTTCATACTGTAATGTTTATAGCAGCATAATTGTGAATGGCACCCTAATGCATGTTTATAACATACGTGTGCTGCAACACACTACAGAGCAGCACAAAGCACAGTTTGTTGTGGGTTTGCACTCAGCTGCAATAATATGTAACCAGCACCTACAGTATTTGTTCATGCATTGAGGTGTGTTAAAGGTCATTCATGTGTGATGTGCATCAATGAATGAATATGCATGTGCTGTAGTGCACTGTGTTGTGGTATGAATGAGCCATTAGAGACCTTTGATTCTTATTTTTATGAACAAATGTGTTGTCTGTGCACAGGGGAGAAGGCCAAATTAAAAAAAAAATCTAGATCACAATTGGTGCATGCTCAGTTACATTTTATTATCACTGCATACTAAATACCACTGTGACCATTTATAGTATTGTTACTAAATACTGTGACTACAGTCTTATTTGACAAACAGTCCATACATTTCACATTACCATTTTTTCCTTTCCACACATAGTTCAAACCATCAAGTTCACTGAGGATATTATGCAAACGTTTAGGATAACGACATCTTAAAAAGAGGTTCATTGAAGCTAGGTATCCCAATCAATAAGCCAGGTATTCCAATCAATGAGCCAGGTACAGTATTCCAATCGATTCCAACCCTGTATGACAGAAGCACTCAGAGCAAGTAGCACAGTGAAGATATCAAATTAAAGCGGTATTAACCCTTTCGCTGCCAGAGCTGTTTTTGCGGGTTTTTTTGCACATATGTTTAAAAAATCATTTTAGGCCTGAAGATTACACAAAACCCACAAATATTATATATTTTCTGAAAGCAGAGAATAAAATAGTGGGAGTTGCAATTTTTTATGTCACACGATTAGGGATGAGCTTCGTGTTCGAGTCGAACCCATGTTCGACTCGAACATCGGCTGTTCGATCGTTCGCCGAATTGCGAACGTTATGGGCCGTTCGCGCTAAATTCGTGTGGCGCGTCACGGCCCATAATTCACTGCGGCATCGCAGTGCATTGCTGGCTGATGATTGGCCAAGCATGCACTATGACCCGCATGCTTGGCCAATCACAGCGCCGTCAGTAGAGAGAGCTGTAATTGGCCAAAGCCAGGGTGGCTTTGGCCAATTATGGCTCAGGGGATTTAGTACACACCCCACACTATATAAGGCCGCCTGCACGGCGGCCCTGTGTAGTGTGTGTTCCGGTGTGCTGAGAGATAGAGAGAGAGAGAGACAGTGTCATTTGATTTGAGTTAGATAGATTAGGCAGAACAGTCAGTCAGTTAGCTGCACTTACAGTGTATTGTGTATATATATGCATCCCAGGTGTTGCATATATATATATACACTGTATTCAGTTTAGCTAGATCCGTTCCTGTTATCTTCTATCTAGACTATTTACATTTAATGCAGTGCGTCCTGCTCACAGTGTTCAGCTAGATCCGTTCCTGCTATTTACATTTAGTGCAGTGCGTCCTGCTCACAGTGTTCAGCTAGATCCGTTCCTGTTATCTTCTAGACTATTTACATTTAGTGCAGTGCGTCCTGCTCACAGTGTTCAGCTAGATCCGTTCCTGCAATTTACATTTAGTGCAGTGCGTCCTGCTCACAGTGTTCAGCTAGATCCGTTCCTGCTATTTACATTTAGTGCAGTGCGTCCTGCTCACAGTGTTCAGCTAGATCCGTTCCTGCTATTTACATTTAGTGCAGTGCGTCCTGCTCACAGTGTTCAGCTAGATCCGTTCCTGCTATTTACATTTAGTGCAGTGCGTCCTGCTCACAGTGTTCAGCTAGATCCGTTCCTGTTATCTTCTAGACTATTTACATTTAGTGCAGTGCGTCCTGCTCACAGTGTTCAGCTAGATCCGTTCCTGCAATTTACATTTAGTGCAGTGCGTCCTGCTCACAGTGTTCAGCTAGATCCGTTCCTGCTATTTACATTTAGTGCAGTGCGTCCTGCTCACAGTGTTCAGCTAGATCCGTTCCTGCTATTTACATTTAGTGCAGTGCGTCCTGCTCACAGTGTTCAGCTAGATCCGTTCCTGTTATTTACATTTAGTGCAGTGCGTCCTGCTCACAGTGTTCAGCTAGATCCGTTCCTGCTATTTACATTTAGTGCAGTGCGTCCTGCTCACAGTGTTCAGCTAGATCCGTTCCTGCTATTTACATTTAGTGCAGTGCGTCCTGCTCACAGTGTTCAGCTAGATCCGTTCCTGTTATCTTCCTACTGACAGGCAGGCTTGTCTGGTTACAGTATATAAAGCTACCTGAAGAAAATTACAGGTGTTCTATTTGATCCTATTAGTACCACGGTCAGGCAGCTAGACTATTTACATTTAGTACAGTGCGTCCTGCTCACAGTGTTCAGCTAGATCCGTTCCTGTTATCTTCCTACTGACAGGCAGGCTTGTCTGGTTACAGTATATAAAGCTACCTGAAGAAAATTACAGGTGTTCTATTTGATCCTATTAGTACCACGGTCAGGCAGCTAGACTATTTACATTTAGTACAGTGCGTCCTGCTCACAGTGTACAGCTAGATCCGTTCCTGTTATCTTCCTACTGACAGGCAGGCTTGTCTGGTTACAGTATATAAAGCTACCTGAAGAAAATTACAGGTGTTCTATTTGATCCTATTAGTACCACGGTCAGGCAGCTAGACTATTTACATTTAGTACAGTGCGTCCTGCTCACAGTGTTCAGCTAGATCCGTTCCTGTTATCTTCCTACTGACAGGCAGGCTTGTCTGGTTACAGTATATAAAGCTACTTGAAGAAAATTACAGGTGTTCTATCCCAGCTTAGTGCAGCTACAGGCCATTAGTATGTCTGGAAGGCCAAGAAGGAGAGGCAGACAGTCACAAGCCAATAAGAGAGGGCAAGCAGGCTCTGTGTCTAGTGCTGGTCGTGGAGACGGTGCATCCTCATCAGCACGTGGCCATGGGACACGCTTGGCCTTTTTTTCGGCAGCTGGCCGTGTTGAGCCGCAACATGCGGAAGACTTGGTCGAGTGGATGACCAAGCCGTCCTCATCCTCCTCATCCTCTCTCACCCATGCCCAGGGTGCTTTGTCTGGCAAAGCAGCGGCCTCTTCCCTCAGCTCAATGTCATCAGTGACTCCTTCCCTAGCTCCACCATGTCCTCATGAGGATTCCCTCGAACTGTTTGACCACAGTGTTGGGTACATGCTCCAGGAGGATGCCCAGCGTTTGGAAGGCTCTGATGACGATACTGAGCTCGATGAAGGCAGTAACATGAGCACGGACAGAGGGGGTGCCCAAGAAGGACAGCAATCTGGCAGTCATGCTCCCCCTGCTGCAG
This sequence comes from Aquarana catesbeiana, assembly GCF_042186555.1. Classification (NCBI taxonomy): domain Eukaryota; kingdom Metazoa; phylum Chordata; class Amphibia; order Anura; family Ranidae; genus Aquarana; species Aquarana catesbeiana. Next base: position 455,162,582 of record NC_133327.1, read on the forward strand.
CATACTGCCAGGTTTGCTCCAGTGATGAGGAGGGAGGGGATGATGAGGTCACTGACTCAACGTGGGTGCCTGATAGGAGAGAGGAGGAGGAGGAGGAGGAGGAGGAGGAGGAGGCGGCGGCACATCACCAACGAGGCAGGATGCCCTCCAGGGGCCAGCCTAAGGGCAGCACATTGACTGCATCACACCCCAAAGCTCCACATGTGCAGGGCGCTGCAGTCTCTACGCGTTATTCAAAAAGTTCTTTGGTGTGGGCCTTTTTTGAGACGAGTGCATCAGATCGCACCGCTGCTATTTGCAACATATGTCTCAAGCGTATCTCGCGTGGCCAAAACATCTCCCGCTTGGGTACCACATGCTTGACCAGACATATGTTGACCTGCCATGCAGTTCGTTGGCAAGCGTATCTAAAAGACCCACACCAAAGAACAAAGAGGATCTCTCCTTGCTCCTCATCAGCTGAGATTTCCAACCCCACTAGACCTTCAGTCCTCTCTGAGACCTGCAGTGAGAGGAATGAAGGTGTAGAATTAGGTGTGTCACAGCCAAGTACTTGTGGGCAATCTGCTTTTGGTACACCGACGTCAGATTGTACCAGGCAAATTTCCCTGCCCCAGCTGCTGCACCGCCGAAAGAAGTTTGCTCCCAGCCATCCACATGCCCAGCGGTTGAATGCTAGCTTGGCAAAATTGCTAGCACTTCAACTGCTGCCTTTTCAGTTGGTAGACTCTGCCCCCTTCCGTGAGTTTGTGGAATGTGCGGTTCCTCAGTGGCAGGTACCCAAACGCCACTTTTTCTCACGGAAGGCGATTCCGGCTCTCTACCGGCATGTGGAAGGCAATGTCCATGCCTCGCTGGACAGGGCGGTCAGCGGTAAGGTGCATATTACCGCTGACTCATGGTCCAGCAGGCATGGACAGGGACGTTACCTAAGTTTCACGGCGCATTGGGTGACTCTGCTGGCAGCTGGGAAGGATGCAGGACAAGGTGCAGTAGTGTTGGAGGTTGTTCCGCCACCACGCCTCCAAAATGCTGATTGTGACACACCTCTCTCCTCCACCCCCTCCTCTTCTTCTTCCTCTATGGCCTCTTCCTCGGAACCAGCGGTGCTCCGTAGGCGTTCAAGGGGCTACGCAAGTACGCAGGCCAAAAGATGCCATGCGGTGCTTGAGCTGGTGTGCTTGGGGGACAGGAGCCACACTGGGGCAGAGGTTTTGTCAGCTCTGCAGGGGCAGGTTCAGAGGTGGTTGACGCCACGCCAACTTAAGGCAGGAATGGTGGTTTGCGACAATGGCACCAACCTCCTCTCTGCCCTCCGACAGGGACAAATGACCCATGTGCCCTGTTTGGCTCACGTCCTTAACTTGGTGGTGCAGCGGTTCTTGGGCAGGTACCCGGGCTTACAGGATGTCCTGAGGCAGGCCAGGAAAGTCTGTGTGCATTTCCGCCGGTCATATAATGCCAGTGCTCGGCTGACGGACCTCCAAAAGGAGTTTAACCTGCCCAAGAACCGCCTAATCTGTGACATGCCCACCAGGTGGAACTCAACGTTGGCCATGCTGCTGCGGCTGCACACGCAGCAGAGGGCCATCAATGAGTACCTGTGCGACTATGGCACCAGGACAGGGTCAGGGGAGCTTGGTTTTTTTTCCCCACGCCAGTGGGCCATGATCAGGGATGCATGCACTGTCCTGTCACCATTCGAGGAGGCCACGAGGATGGTGAGCAGTGACAGTGCATGCATCAGTGACACTGTCCCCCTTGTCCACCTGTTGGAGCACACGCTGCGTGGAATAATGTACAGGGCACTTGAGGCAGAACAGAGGCAGGAAGAGGAGGACTTCCTTAGCTCTCAAGGCCCCCTTTATCCAGACAGTGTTCCTGCGTGCCCGCCGATCACACAGGAAGAGGACGAGGAGGAAGAGGAGGAGGAGGAAGATTGTGTCAGTATGGAGGTGGAGCCTGGCACTCAGCATCAGCAGCAGTCTTTAAGGGATCAGTCCCAAGAAACACATGGACTTGTACGTGGCTGGGAGGAGGTGGCTGCGGACCATGTCGTTCTTAGTGACCCAGAGGACTCCGGACCGAATGCCTCAGCAAACCTACGCTGCATGGCCTCCCTGATCCTGCAAAGCCTGCGTAAGGATCCTCGTATTCGTGGTATCAAGGAGAAGGACCAATACTGGCTGGCAACCCTCCTTGATCCACGTTACAAGGGTAAGGTTGCGGACCTTATCTTGCCATCGCAGAGGGAGCAGAGGATGAAACATCTTCGGGAGGCCTTGCAGAAAGGTCTGTGCAACGCGTTCCCAGAGACTGGGAGGTTACAAACTCCTGTTTCTGGACAACGTGTTGCTGAGGCTTCGGTCAGTCAAAGAAGGAGCGGTGGAGAAGGTGGCCGTCTGACCGATGCGTTCAGACAATTTTTTGGTCCGCAGCCCCAAGGTATGATCGGTTCCAGCAACCATCGCCAGCGTCTGTTTTATATGGTGCAGGAATACCTAGGGGCAAGATCAGACTTGGACACCTTTCCCACCGAAAATCCTCTGGGTTACTGGGTCTTGAGGATGGATCACTGGCCAGAGCTTGCACAGTATGCAATTGAGCTACTGGCCTGTCCTGCATCCAGCGTTCTTTCGGAACGCACATTCAGTGCTGCTGGAGGCGTGGTAACCGATCACAGGGTGCGTCTGTCCACCGACTCGGTCGATCGGCTGACCTTCATAAAAATGAATGAGTCTTGGATCACCACCAGCTACCAAGCACCTGATGCTGATGTAACCGAATAATTTTTTTTGAAATCTCAGATCCCTTCAAAGACTGCCTATGCTGATGCTGAGTGACTATCCCTGAGTAATTATCCTCTTCCTCCTCAATCATCACGCTGATAGCTTGTAAGAACATTTTTGGTTCTGGGCGCCACCACCAGTGCCTAAGGCCCAATTTTTCAGCTCCTGTTTAACAGGGGCGTGTAATTACAATTTTTGATGTAATACTTTGCAGCAGGGCTCGTTCCTGCGTTCCAACTAGAGTGTCTGTGAGGGGTTGCAGTGTTGTGGCACCAGCACCAGTGCCTAAGGCCCAATTTTTCTGCCCCTGTCTAACAGGGGCGTGTAATTACAATTTTTGAAGCAATACTTTGCAGCAGGGCTCATTCCTGCGTTCCAACTAGAGTGTCTGTGAGGGGTTGCAGTGTTGTGGCACCAGCACCAGTGCCTAAGGCCTAATTTTTCAGCTCCTGTTCAACAGGGGCATGTAATTACAATTCTTGATCTAATATTTCACAGCAGGGCCCTGTGAGGGCTTACAGTGTTGTGGCCACAGCAATACCTAAGGCCCAAATTTCTGCTGAGTATATAGGGCAGGACCCTACTTTCAAACATCTAACTTACAAATGACTCCTACTTGCAAACGGAAGGAGACAACAGGAAGTGAGATGAAATCTACCCCTAGGAAGGGAAATTCTCTCCTGTAAGAGTTAATATGGGAAAACAATTTCTCCTTTCCACTGATGCTTTCCAATCCTTGTTCCACAAAAAAACCCAAATTTTCAAAAAACATTTTTCATTGGGACAAAAAAGTGAGGTGAAATCTTCTGAAGAGGAGGAAAGACAGCAAAACAAATGTCACAGGGGTGATAACCCTTCCCTATGTTTTCCAAAAAGCTTAGAAAAGATTTTTTGGCTGGAGCTAAACACGTTAAAAATGTTCAAAATTACAAACAGATTCTACTTAACAACAAACCTACAGTCCCTGTCTTGTTTGCACTGCTGTTCAGAGTATATAGGGCCTGGTGGCCCCACACCTTTCCTTATTTTAATTTGGGTGCGGGGTTCCCCTTAATATCCATACAAGACCCAAAGGGCCTGGTAATGGACTGGGGGGTACCCATGCCGTTTGTCTCACTGATTTTCATCCATATTGCCATGACCCGACATGACATTAAACCCGCAAGCAGTTTTAAATGAGATTTTTTCCTTTAAAAATGACATTTGGTGCAGGGACTGTTCTAAACATGGGAAACACGCGTCACTTTACAGGCATACTATAGACACCCCCCAGGTACGATATTTAAAGGAATATTTCACTTTTTTTTTTTACTTTAAGCATCATTAAAATCACTGCTCCCGAAAAAACGGCCGTTTTTAAAAGTTTTTTTTGCATTGATACATGTCCCCTGGGGTAGGACCCGGGTCCCCAAACCCTTTTTAGGACAATACCATGCAAATTAGCCTTTAAAATGAGCACTTTTGATTTCGAACGTTCGAGTCCCATAGACGTCAATGGGGTTCTAACGTTCGTGCGAACTTTCGGTCCGTTCGCGGGTTCTGGTGCGAACCGAACCGGGGGGTGTTCGGCTCATCCCTACACACGATATTAGTGCAAAGGTCTAGGAAACGCAAAATTTCTGTAAAAAACACACTGACGTGAATTTTAGGGCAAACAAACACAATAAATTAGCCAAATGTTTGGTAAAATATAAAAGACAAGGTTGCACTGATTAAATAGATACCCAAAATGCCAAACCTTAAATGTACGTGAGCCCGTGAAGTGGCGACAAACTTCAGTACCCTATATTGTCTATAGGCGACGCTTCAAAAGCCCCCTATAGGTATCAGTTTAGTGTTACGGAGGAGGTCTGGTGTTAGAATTATTGCTCTCACTCCGGCGTACGCAGCGATATGTAACATGTGCATCGCAATCAACGGTTTCACGTGTAGGTGCCCTGACGCATGCGTTTACAGTCGTGCATGTGTATATGTGGGGGACTCAAAAACATTTTTATGGGGGGGGGGTTATGCGCTGGAGTGTAACTTTATTTTTTAGCAAAAAAAATTGAAAACTTTTTTTTACACAACTTTTTTTTTTCCATTGCATAGGGGACAAACGTCGCTTTCCGGGTCACAAGAAGAAGGGGAGGAGAGCGGACGTGTCAGCTCTTCTCTTTCCCCTCTACCCGCCAACACCCGCCATTTAGATCCCGGACCTGCCGCTGGGCAAGTGGAGCCCGGTAAGCATGGCGGGGTGGGGTGCGGCGGGGAGGGTAGGTAATGGGGATGTGTGCGAGCGATCGAGTGGTAGCGGAGCCGCCCGAATGCTCTCACTTGACAGGCAGGAATTTGCCTGTCAGTTTCACACACAATCCCGGTGCTGCAGCCACCAGATTGTGTGTGATACCTCCTGCCATTAGGTCTGTACAACATACGGACCTGGCGGCGAAAGAGTTAAACCCAAAACCTAAAATGTAATATATTGTAGCTTACCAATCATGGTACCTTCTGTATTAGTGAGACACCACTCTGGTTGAATGAGCACAGAAGGCAAAACAGACAGCAGCATTGTCAGTCTAGGGGAGGAAGGGGAGTGTTAAATGTCTTAGCCCTTGTTCACATTGGAGCGACTTGTCATGCAATTTTACAGGTCAAATCGCATGACAAGTCGTACCCTGCTGTCGGCAATGGCACTGTGCAAATCAGTGTGATGCTGACTTTGTGGTGCCAAATTGGCGACTTTTGGCGATTTCGGGTGCCACTTGCATGAAGCCGCACAGATGTCTTCAAAGTCGCACCTGAAGCCTCACTGACATGTGGCTGTGAAATCATGCAACTTCATATGAAATTGCACAATTTTAACCCCTTCCCGCCGACCGTACGCAGATATGCGTACTCGGCTTTCCGGGGTTATACCGGGATGATGCCCGCAGCTGCAGGCATCATCCCGGTACCGTTGTTTACAGCGGGCGATCGGCTACCCGTGTATAACAACCGATGTGGCTAAAAGCCGCTCGGCTGTTATACCGGAGGAGCGGGAGGGGACATCCCCCCCCTCCCACCGCCTCCCGCCGCTGTTACCGGGCCTCCCGTGCGATCGGGAGGCCCGGTGTCCATTCGGCTGCCTTCGGCGGCTGGGGGTGGGCTGGAACGAAGCTGCGAGCGGCTTCGTTCAAGCCTTCTTGTTGTAAACGCGGAAGCGACGTCATGACGTCACTTCCCGTTTACTCGGCTGCCAATGGCGCCGAATTTAAAAAAGTACACAGTCTTCAGAATCGCCGTTTTCGCCGATCTGAATACTTTGAAGTGTAAAGGAGGGATGGGGGGTCTTTTAGACCCCCCCCATCCCTCCATAAAGAGTACCTGTCACCACATATTACTGTCACAAGGGATGTTTACATTGCTTGTGACAGCAATAAAAGTAAAAAAAAAAAAAAAATTTTAAACACAATTTATAAAGTACAAAAATAAATAAAATAAATTAAAAAAAAAAAAAAAAATTTTAAAGTGCCCCTGTCCCTGCGAGCTCGCGCAGCGAAGAAAACGCATACGGAAGTCGCGCCCGCATATGTAAACGGTGTTCAAATCACACATATGAGGTATCGCCACGATCGTCAGAGCGAGAGCAATAATTCTAGCCCTAGACCTCCTCTGTAGCTCAAACCTGGTAACCGTAAAAAATTTTTAAAGCGTCGCCTATGGAAATTCAAAGGTACCGTAGTTCGTCGCCATTCCACGAGTGCGTGCAATTATAAAGGGTGACATGTTTGGTATCTATTTACTCGGCGTAACATCATCTTTCACATTATACAAAAAAATTGGGGTAACTTTACTGTTTGGATTTTTTAAAATTCATGAAAGTGTCACTTTTCCAAAAATTTGCGTTTAAAACACCGCTGCACAAATACCGTGTGATAAAAAATATTGCAACAATCGCCATTTTATTCTCTAGATTCTCTGCTAAAAAAATATATATAATGTTTGGGGGTTCTAAGTAATTTTCTAGCAACAAAAAAAGGATTTTAACTTGTAAACACCAAATTTCAAAAATAGGCTTAGTCATGAAAGGGATAAAGCTGCATTGCATGTGTGCGAGGGCTTAGCCCATTTAAAGTAGAACAATAGGCAAAACTTTTTTTTCATTTTGGATAGAGCAAAGGAATGTTATAACCTCTGTAATATTTTTTTTTTTCGCAATCTGTGTCCCATGGAGGAGATTTCTCTTCACGTCCTGTTCCATAGCCAAACAGGAAGTGAGAAGAAATCCCTGCAAGTTAAAGAGGAGGTCCGCCCGTCCCTTTAAAAATTAAAAGTCAGCAGCTACACGTATTGTAGCTGCTGACTTTTAACATTAGGGCACTTACCTGTCCTGAAGTCCAGTGATGGGGGCACAGCAGGCGATCTTCAAATCGGATGGTCGGGTGCTGCCGCCGCCATTAATATTAAGGGAACCCAGCAGTGTAGCCTTTCGGCTTCACGGCCAGGCCCCTACAGCGCATGGGCGAAATGCACTGCGCTCTTTCACTCGCCGGCAGAAGAGGAGGGAGGAGGAGGGGGACCGAGCTGCTGATGTAGATCGCCGCGGCCCAGTCTCCCAGGAGTGGGACAAGATACCTGTCAAAGACAGGTATCCGCTCCCCCCAAAAGGTTCCAAATGTGGCTCCGGAGGGGGGGAGAAATCAGATGAGCTGAAGTTCCACTTTCGGGTGGAACTCCGCTTTAAGGGAACTCCTTGGGGACACCCTAGTGTCCCCATTGGAAGATTTCCCCTCAATTACTTTTCTGGGACAGCCCAAAATTTGGGATTTTTTTTTACTTTTACTTTCAAAGATAATGGTAAAGAAGTGCGCATGCGCGGGACTCCCGAGGAGACGCTCTAATCGAGAGCTCCGCACCGCTCCGGCCCTTCTCTTCCCCCAGAGCACTCAGATCAAGCGGGATCGGCACCGAACCATCCCCTGGGCTCACCGAACCTTCCTAGCCCAATCCTACATGACGGGCGGCACACAAAAGAGCAAGGTGAGTTGCCAACTAAACTTCAATCAACCCGTCCAAGATGGCGACCGCAGCTTTTCTGAGAGACGGCATGGAGATCACAGAACACCCATCCCCCATCCAGCAGCGCGCTGACATGCTGGCAACAACAGTGAGTCAAAGCATACCTCAAGGGATCCCCCCTGCTATCACAGACTCCCTCCTCACAGGACACTAGGTGACCTTCTCAACCCACCTAGGCTCCATTCTCCTCTAGGCCTAGCAGGGCCCCTTCATCCCTCAGCCTCACAGCAGCCCCAGACCCAGGACATGCAGCTCTTACTACAGAGCTTTTCTGATATGCTGGCAGCAGGTCTGGCTCAAAATGCCACTCAGATTACAGCTGTTATTAAGGCTGACCTACAGAACTTGGGCTCTCGCATAGATGCGATTGAGCAGGTGGTGGACAACACTGCTGCACGCACTAACCAGAACACGGCCTGTATTCAGTCTTTACAAGACCAGCTAGATTCTGCCTTATCCAAAATAGACGATTTGGAAAACAGAAATAGACGTTACAATTTCCGCATACGTGGGATACCCGAAACAGTAACGGATATACCGAACACCGTCCAATTATTTCTCAAAGATCTCATTCCAGACATCCAAAGTCACAGACTTGAACTTGACAGAGCACACAGAGCCCTCCAGCTTCCCCGCCAAAATGGCCTCCCGAGGGACATCGTGGTCAAGCCCCATTATTATGGCGTTAAGGAGGAGGTCATGAGAAGAACCCGCAACATGGACAACTTGTCCTTTCAAGGGCATAAGATTCAAATCTTTGCGGACATCTCGCCAGCCACGGTTCAAAAACGAAGAGCGCTCAAACCACTGTTGGTAATACTCTCCCAAAACTCCATCAAGCGCTTGCTCCTGCAACTAGGCCTGATCTCACAGACCCTGGCTCCTCTGCACAAGACACCTACCCCGGGTTCTTCCAAGCGTCCCCCCCTACGGGTAGCCCCCTTACTCCGCTGTGGAACAAGCAGCTACCAAAGCGGCTACGTGACTCTCGCTCTACAAGATGAACGTTTCTCCTCATGTCTGGAATGGAATTGCTTCTTCCAACTTCCCTGTTGGACTGAGGACCATATTTTCCGTTTTGAGTAGGGGCATCCCTACGTTGAACTACCTTCTGACAATCTCTCCAGGCCGGCCCTTGCCCGCAGTTAGGCCCCTCTAGCCCTATTAATGGCTATTGGGGATTCCTTTCCGGGCTATACCGTATCCTCCCGACGGGGATATATACCTTGCGACATGGCATATTTTATAATACAATTGCCACCCTTTTTATTTATTTTTTTATTTTTACCCCCCCCCCCCCCCCCCACAGTGGCTCTCCTTTTTTTTTTTTTTTTTTTTTTGCATTATTGGTCTCGGTTACCTAATTTATGCCTATTGTTCTCCTACACTTACAAATTGGTTAACACTTCTTCCTTGAGACCGATCTCACATTTTCTCATTTCACCATAGGGGGATCCAGACGGCCGGAGCGGCCTTGCATACCACCCTCTCTGTGGTGACTCGAGGGGACACAGTGCCCCTCTGGTGACATCGGGTAGACAACCCAATTTGAGGTTGCCCTCTCCTTTTTTTTTCTCCGGGCTCCCCCGCAAAGGGGAATCCGGACTAGGACTAGTAGTCCTAGTCCGAGTTTTGGTTATTTCTTTTATATATTTTTTTTTTCTCTAGTTTGGATTTCATTAATTGTTGGTTTTGCACTTAATGTTTGCGGTATTATTATACCTGATTAATCTTCATGATCTACATTCTTCTTATTCTTCTCTTTTCTCCTCCTTTCCTTTCTCCTCCTTTCCTTTGTCTCTTCCTCACTCCCCTCCCTCTCTGTACCACTCTCTCCAGGAATCCTCGCGGAGCATGCCTACCAACCCAGCCCTCAGGAAGTATTGTGAATCCATTCCTCTTCGAACTGACGTCCACTCCCTGGTGGTGCAGGTAAGCTCCCTTTGCTTCATATCGCTCCATACTCCTTGCACCCATGGCTGACCCGACCACCCAGATACATTCGTTAAAAATAGCTTTGCATAATGTCCAGGGACTCAATTCCCCCTCTAAACGCCGCAAGGCTTTTCAGAGCTACCACTCTAGAGGCCTCGATATTGTTCTACTCCAGGAAACCCATTTCCCAGCCAGTTATACCCCCACCTTTCTACACCGCACGTTCCCGACTTTTTTCCTGGCGAATGCTGATACCAAAAAAAGGGGTGTCGCCATTCTCCTATCTAAAGGTACTCCCTTCTCTCTTACACACACGATCAAGGATCCGGAGGGCAGGTAAAAGGAAGTATAGGGGGGGTTCTGTACTCTATTATCTCCTATTACGCACCTTATCAAAGACAGGCATGTTTCTTTACCTCTATGCTGTCGATCCTATCCCCTCACCTGGAAGGCAGGGTGATCATGGGTGGTGACTCTAACATCACCTTTGATCAACTGCTGGACAAATCCTCTCATGGGAGATCTCGTCTAAAGAATCCGCCAACTCAAAGCCTCAGAACTGCCCGCCTTCTACGTGACATGGGCTTGATAGACGTGTGGAGGGAACTAAACCCCACGGCAAAAGACTATACCTATTTCTCGGCACCTCATAATACCTATGCCAGAATTGACCATATATTCCTTCCAAATTCGGATATCCACACAGCATCCCATGCCTCCATACAGGAAGTCCCCTGGTCAGACCACTCCTTAGTGACACTTCTCCTGCTCCCTCTTGCCCTCTGGGCCTCCACAGTGGCGCCTAAGTAAATCACTACTATCCAACTGTCCACTGCATATTTTTAGAAAAAGAAATTAGGGAATTTTTTCCGTCTCAATGACACAGGAGATATTTCTCCAAGTGTCCTCTGGGGAGCACACAAAGTCGTCCTGAGAGGGAAAATGATCCAAATGGCGTCTCAACCCAAAAAGGAAAGGAAAGCGGATATTTTGCAACTGGAAAGGGAATTCCATTCCCTTAGTAAGTCCCATAAAGCTGACCCATCTTCCGCAACCCTGACCAAGTTGGAAGCTTCCCGAGTAGCACTCAATCTGGCCCTTACATCCACTGCAGATAAACATCTGACTTGGCTAAGCGGCAGATTCTATATTCAAGCAAATAAAATTGGTCCCCAGTTGGCCGCTAAACTATCTCCCAAAATAAAAACCTTCTCACTGCCCAAGATCAGATCCCTGTCGGGAACTCTCACCCAAAACCCCCAAAAGATCTTGAAAACCTTCCAGGCTTTTTATTCCAAGCTATACTCAGCCCCTAACCCTAACAACTCCATTGATTCCTTCCTGAATAGCCTCGATATTCCTACACTTTCGGACTCTCATCGGTCCATTATGGAATCTCCCTTCAGGGTGGAGGAAATTCACGAAGTCATAAAGAACCTCAAAACAGAATCAGCCCCAGGCCCTGACGGCTTTTCCGTACATTATTATAAAGCTTTTTCAGATGCCCTCTCTCCTTATCTGGCCCGTCTCTTTAATTCTCTTCGCGCGGGATCCCCCCTGGCATACATATCAGTAATCCCCAAACAGGGCAAGGACCCCAGTGATGTTTGCAACTATAGGCCAATCTCGCTGATTAATAATGATTTAAAGATTATGACGAAAATTCTAGCAAACAGACTGGCCTCCTTCATTGCTAACTATATCCACAAGGACCAGGTGGGGTTTATCCCCGGAAGACAGGGGCTGGACCAGATCAGGAGAGCGGTAGATTTAATTTCCCTCATGCAATCGTCATGGGATGGGGGGCCTTCTCAACCAGGGTATGTCCTTTCAATAGACCTCCAAAAGGCCTTTGACACGGTCACTTGGCCATACCTCTTTACTGTTCTACGGAAATGGGGCTTTGGCCCGGACTTCATTACCACCATATCGTCCCTTTATTCCTCCCCTAAAGCACGCATTAAAATACAAGGCCATCTTTCTGAAGAATTCTCTATTTTGCAGGGGACTAGACAAGGCTGCCCTCTTTCGCCGATCCTATTCGCAATAGCGATAGAAACTTTGGCTCTGGCCATAAGACAAAACCCTGACATTCATGGAGTGCAATGTGGCCAAAAGACTCATAAATGCACCCTCTTTGCCGATGACGTCCTCCTGTTTGTCACCTCCCCCCTCATCTCCACCCCCAACATTCTACAACTACTTAACTTGTTTGGCTGCATTTCGGGACTTCAGGTCAACATGGCCAAATCAATGGCTCTGAATATTTCTACCCCCACAACCTGGTGGAGAGGCTCAAGACCCACTTTCCCTTCTCCTGGTGCGATTCCTCCCTACCCTACTTAGGTATCTTCTTATCAGCGAAAATAGAACGTCTCTACCACCACAATTACCCCCCAATGCTCAAGAAACTCTCAGATGATCTCTCGCATTGGGCCCGGTATAAAATATCCTGGTTAGGTAGAATAAATTCGGTCAAAATGACATTACTCCCTAGGATCCTATATCTCTTTCGCTCCCTCCCTATTCCCATCCGAAAACACACACTGGACAAACTACAGGCTTCAATCACAAGATTTATCTGGGGGGGAAGGGACATCGCTTCTCCAAAAAGGTGCTATACCGGCCAAAGAATAAAGGGGGCCTAGGACTCCCTAATTTATGGTGGTATTATCAAGCAGCACAACTTTGCCAATTTTCAGCTATTTACTCTAAAGGCCCTAGGCCTGATTGGGTGGATATAGAACGCCAGGCCACTCCCAACCATACTCTAGACTTCCTGGTTTGGAGACCACAAAAGGACAGACCTCCGATTCTCTCCCCCTCTTTGTCTCACTCAATGGCTCTGTGTGATACACTATATAAAAGACATTACCTGACCTCCCCTTGGCTACCCCTGGCACACATTTTCCACAATCCACAATTCTCGCCGGGTATGAACATTGAGGCTTTTAGGTGGTGGCTCGACAAGGGCCTTTACAGAATAGGGCAATTCTTCATTAACTCTGGTCCTATTTCACTTAAGTACTGCATTTCTAAACTGGAGATGCCAGCATCAGAGACTTTCCGCTATTACCAATTATCACACTTTTTGCGTGGGGTCTGGAAAAGCTCAGCAACCCGGCTCTCGGTTACTCCCTACGAATTCTGGTGCTCCTCAGCCATGGGTGTAAGGGGAGGAATTTCCCTAATCTACTCTGCACTAGCGGAGCCCCGGGAGAAAGCGAATTATATGTTGCAGTGGGAGCGGGATCTGCTACTGGATTGGGACATGGATACTTGGCATACTTGCTTCTCCCGATCCTTTAAGGGCATGCTTAGCTCCTCTCTGGTGGAGGCGGATCTTAAAGTCATGACTAGGTGGTATCTGGTACCCACTCGTATTTCTAAATTTTATCCACATTCATCGCCCCTCTGTTTCAGAGGTTGTGGCCATATAGGCTCCCTACTTCACACTTTTTGGGAATGTCCCAAAATTAGAGGGTTTTGGAATGGATTTTTTTCTCTCATCCGCAAATCCACAGGCTTTGCAGTCAAAGAAAGCCCCACCATAGCTCTCCTAAATGACAACATCCCGAAACTACCTAAATTGTCTCGGTCTCTGATTCACTTCAACCTGCTTGGGGCCAAGATAACGCTAGCTCACGCCTGGAAAAAACCTTCGGTATCCCTTCGCCAGGCCAAACAGAAAATTTCCTGGATTATGATGCAGGAGAAGGCCTCGAGCAGAATTTTAGACACCTCTGATAAATTCAGACTCATTTGGGAACCCTGGGCTCGGTTCTTGGGTATATCACTTCTTACCTGATTCTAAATAATGTCTAGGTAGCCCCCAAGTACTAGGCGGCTCCGGGCCCTCCTCTTTCTCCGCGAGGATTCTTGCTCCTAACATTTCCCTACCTCTTCCTCTCTTCTCCCACTTATGTCCCTCTGTCCTTCCTCCTTCTCTCCCTTTCCTCCTACTGTCTTCTTTCTAAACCCCACTAAGTGTTATTTGCACAGGTTAAGAGTAACGGACCTTGCAGAACTCTCCTTCCCTTCTTTCTCTTCCTTTAACTGCTTGTTAAGGCTGTACACTCTCGGAATGAAAACATCCACAACATAGTGGTTCAGCATGTACCACCTCCAATTTTTGGGGATAGTCCCCAGTATAAGTGATATTATTTCTTACATTATTGTTGGGCTCATAATGTTACTAATCGTTACGACAGAGTTTTTGTCTTATTCAACGATGGGTGGTCCGTGAGTTCAGGATGGGACCAGGGAAGGTCTTTTTGAACCCCCAGTGCTCCACTCGGTTGGTCCGCGCACAGCAGGTTCCCTGGTACCTGCGAGCTTTAGCTTCCCTATCCTGACCTCCGGCAGCCATTCTCTGGGAGATAGAGTGTTTGATGATGCCCTAGAGTTTATAGGTGTTTACACATTTATTTTGAGCCAGACTCTGCTTCAGGTACATGTATACCTCCCTTCTAATGTTATTAATATTGTTGTGATATCTTTTTTGGTGATTGCCAATTTAATACTTTTTTACTGTTATTTCTTTTCCAATAAACAGTATTTAAATGTAAAAAAAAAAAAAAAAAAAGATAATGGTAAACAGGACAAATAGAGATGGTGAATCTCCCTAATGGGGACACAGACAACAGCAAAAACTGACAAGCACGCTAATCCCTCTCCACTCTATTCAAAACTAAAAAAAAAGTTTTGCCTTTAGTTATACTAAAATACACTAATTAAAGCCAAACTCCAGCTCACGCTTTATAACCAGTTATTGCAAACAGTTTTTTCCTTTTGGGATAAATGACATGAATAAATAAAAGCTGGTAATGCTAACCACTCCTGTCAGCGTTAAATGGTTTGTCTCATCCATTGTAAACTGATACATTCTGCTGGAGAGCTTGAGATTTTGAAAAAAACAAACTCGCTGGCTGCATCACCAGATGAAAATAGAAAAAGAATGCCTAAAACAAATGAATGTGGCCATCACATATAATAATTGGTAAGCTGCAATATAATACATGTTTTCTTTTAGGTTTGAAGTGGTTGTAAACCCACAAAAAAAATAAAAAAATAAATTGTAAGACAAAGGCATAAAGAGCTGCATAGCATACTAGCTCATTGTGAAATACTTACCTTAGATCGAAGCCCCTGTAGCGGTCCCGGCACACCGCTCTGGCCGGCGACAAGTCTCCCTGATTTATTTCCGGGTATTGCAGGCTCCGGCGCTGTGATTGGCTGGAACTGCGATGACGTTGGTAGCGGCACAGCAGCTTAAGAAACAGCATGACTTTGGCACATGATGATACAGTGAATATCTCCTAAACTCTGCAAGTTTAGGAGATATTCACGGTACCTACAGGTAAACCTTGTTATAGGTGGTTTACAACCACTTTAAGACCACCCACCGCACATATACTGCGGCAGGGCGGCTCTATTGTGTGAAACAATGTACATGTATGCCGTTTTGTTTAATAGATACTGCAGGCAGGCGCGCGCGCGCCCGCTGGTCCGGTGGACTTGATGTCTGCCAGCCACCCACGATCGTGGTACAGAGAGGCAGAACAGGGATCTGCCTATGTAAACAAGGCAGATCCCCAGTCAGAAAGGGAAACATTGAGATCTGCTGTTCCTAGTGATCAGGAACAGTGATCTCTGTCATGTTCCAGTGAGCCCATTCCCTGACAATGTCACTTATACATTGATCAGTGCATTTTTTTAGCACTGATCACTGTAATAATGTCAGTGGTTCCCAAAAAGTGTGTCACTTGGGGTCATATTTGTCCGCCGCAATATCGCAGTCCTGCAAAAAAATCGCAGATTGCCGCCATTACCAGTAAAAACATTAAAAAAAATATATATATTTTTTGGATATCTATTATAACAGAAAGTAAAAAATATTGCTTTTTTTTTCAAAATTGTCAGTCTTTTTTTGTTTATAGCGCAAACAAATAAAAAAAGCTCTATTTGTGGGGGGAAAAAAAGGACATCAATTCTGTTTGAGTACCCTGTCGCATGACTGCGTAATTGTCAGTTAAAGCAACACAGTGCCGCATTGCAAAAAAAATGGCCTGGTCATTAAGGCGATAAAACCTTCCGGGGCTGAAGTGGTTAATTCCTGCTTTGCCAGGACTACGTCCATTGACATCGTCCTGTGCACGAGCGGCCTGCATGCCCCCTGCAGGACGCGCGCAGCGCGCTCTGTGATCAGCGAGTCTATGAGATCCTGACCCCTTACCACATGATCAGCTGTCAGCCAATGACAGTTGATCATGTGACGTTAACAGAGCCGGTAATCGGCTATTTTTTCTCCTCGCGCTGACAGCGTCAGCAGGAAAAAAAAGACGATCACCGGCGGCCGTGAGAGGGACATCAGTCCCGATCACGGCAAGCGCCACCAGATCCTCAGTGCCCACCTGTGCCCTCTGCCAGTGCCACCTAGCAATAGGCAGCAGTGCTGCCTACCAGTGCCCACCAGCGCCACCCATCAGTGCCCACAGTGCCACCCATCAGTGCCCACAGTGCCACCCATCAGTGCCCACAATCAGTGCCTCAACAACAGTGCTGCACATCAGTGCCACCTATCAGTGCCCATCAGTGTCGCCCATCAGTTAATAGTACCTATCAGTGCCCTTCAGTGCCACCCATCCGTACCACTCATCCGTGCCACCCATCAGTGCCACCCATCAGGGCCCATCAGTGGCCATCAGTGCCGCCTTATCTGTGCCCATCAGTGCCGCCCCTTCTGTCCCCATCAGTGCCGCCTTGTCTGTGCCTATCAGCGCCGCCTTAACTATGCCTATCAGTGCCGCTTTAATGGTGCCTATCAATGCCACCTTAAATGTGCCTATCCATGCCCATCAGTGCAGCCTATAAGTGCCCACCAGTGCTGACTAGGGATGAGCCGAACACCCCCCGGTTCGGTTCGCACCAGAACCCGCGAACGGACCGAAAGTTCGCACGAACGTTAGAACCCCATTGACGTCTATGGGACTCGAACGTTCGAAATCAAAAGTGCTCATTTTAAAGGCTAATTTGCATGGTATTGTCCTAAAAAGGGTTTGGGGACCCGGGTCCTACCCCAGGGGACATGTATCAATGCAAAAAAAACTTTTAAAAACGGCCGTTTTTTCGGGAGCAGTGATTTTAATGATGCTTAAAGTAAAAAAAAAAAGTGAAATATTCCTTTAAATATCGTACCTGGGGGGTGTCTATAGTATGCCTGTAAAGTGACGCGTGTTTCCCATGTTTAGAACAGTCCCTGCACCAAATGTCATTTTTAAAGGAAAAAATCTCATTTAAAACTGCTTGCGGGTTTAATGTCATGTCGGGTCATGGCAATATGGATGAAAATCAGTCAGACAAACGGCATGGGTACCCCCCAGTCCATTACCAGGCCCTTTGGGTCTTGTATGGATATTAAGGGGAACCCCGCACCCAAATTAAAATAAGGAAAGGTGTGGGGCCACCAGGCCCTATATACTCTGAACAGCAGTATACAGGCGGTGCAAACAAGACAGGGACTGTAGGTTTGTTGTTAAGTAGAATCTGTTTGTAATTTTGAACATTTTTAACGTGTTTAGCTCCAGCCAAAAAATCTTTTCTAAGCTTTTTGGAAAACATAGGGAAGGGTTATCACCCCTGTGACATTTGTTTTGCTGTCTTTCCTCCTCTTCAGAAGATTTCACCTCACTTTTTTGTCCCAATGAAAAATGTTTTTTGAAAATTTGGGTTTTTTTGTGGAACAAGGATTGGAAAGGTTCTTGGGCAGGTTAAACTCCTTTTGGAGGTCCGTCAGCCGAGCACTGGCATTATATGACCGGCGGAAATGCACACAGACTTTCCTGGCCTGCCTCAGGACATCCTGTAAGCCCGGGTACCTGCCCAAGAACCGCTGCACCACCAAGTTAAGGACGTGAGCCAAACAGGGCACATGGGTCATTTGTCCCTGTCGGAGGGCAGAGAGGAGGTTGGTGCCATTGTCGCAAACCACCATTCCTGCCTTAAGTTGGCGTGGCGTCAACCACCTCTGAACCTGCCCCTGCAGAGCTGACAGAACCTCTGCCCCAGTGTGGCTCCTGTCCCCCAAGCACACCAGCTCAAGCACCGCATGGCATCTTTTGGCCTGCGTACTTGCGTAGCCCCTTGAACGACTACGGAGCACCGCTGGTTCCGAGGAAGAGGCCATGGAGGAAGAAGAAGAGGAGGGGGTGGAGGAGAGAGGTGTGTCACAATCAGCATTTTGGAGGCGTGGTGGCGGAACAACCTCCAACACTACTGCACCTTGTCCTGCATCCTTCCCAGCTGCCAGCAGAGTCACCCAATGCGCCGTGAAACTTAGGTAACGTCCCTGTCCATGCCTGCTGGACCATGAGTCAGCGGTAATATGCACCTTACCGCTGACCGCCCTGTCCAGCGAGGCATGGACATTGCCTTCCACATGCCGGTAGAGAGCCGGAATCGCCTTCCGTGAGAAAAAGTGGCGTTTGGGTACCTGCCACTGAGGAACCGCACATTCCACAAACTCACGGAAGGGGGCAGAGTCTACCAACTGAAAAGGCAGCAGTTGAAGTGCTAGCAATTTTGCCAAGCTAGCATTCAACCGCTGGGCATGTGGATGGCTGGGAGCAAACTTCTTTCGGCGGTGCAGCAGCTGGGGCAGGGAAATTTGCCTGGTACAATCTGACGTCGGTGTACCAAAAGCAGATTGCCCACAAGTACTTGGCTGTGACACACCTAATTCTACACCTTCATTCCTCTCACTGCAGGTCTCAGAGAGGACTGAAGGTCTAGTGGGGTTGGAAATCTCAGCTGATGAGGAGCAAGGAGAGATCCTCTTTGTTCTTTGGTGTGGGTCTTTTAGATACGCTTGCCAACGAACTGCATGGCAGGTCAACATATGTCTGGTCAAGCATGTGGTACCCAAGCGGGAGATGTTTTGGCCACGCGAGATACGCTTGAGACATATGTTGCAAATAGCAGCGGTGCGATCTGATGCACTCGTCTCAAAAAAGGCCCACACCAAAGAACTTTTTGAATAACGCGCAGAGACTGCAGCGCCCTGCACATGTGGAGCTTTGGGGTGTGATGCAGTCAATGTGCTGCCCTTAGGCTGGCCCCTGGAGGGCATCCTGCCTCGTTGGTGATGTGCCGCCGCCTCCTCCTCCTCCTCCTCCTCCTCTCTCCTATCAGGCACCCACGTTGAGTCAGTGACCTCATCATCCCCTCCCTCCTCATCACTGGAGCAAACCTGGCAGTATGCTGCAGCAGGGGGAGCATGACTGCCAGATTGCTGTCCTTCTTGGGCACCCCCTCTGTCCGTGCTCATGTTACTGCCTTCATCGAGCTCAGTATCGTCATCAGAGCCTTCCAAACGCTGGGCATCCTCCTGGAGCATGTACCCAACACTGTGGTCAAACAGTTCGAGGGAATCCTCATGAGGACATGGTGGAGCTAGGGAAGGAGTCACTGATGACATTGAGCTGAGGGAAGAGGCCGCTGCTTTGCCAGACAAAGCACCCTGGGCATGGGTGAGAGAGGATGAGGAGGATGAGGACGGCTTGGTCATCCACTCGACCAAGTCTTCCGCATGTTGCGGCTCAACACGGCCAGCTGCCGAAAAAAAGGCCAAGCGTGTCCCATGGCCACGTGCTGATGAGGATGCACCGTCTCCACGACCAGCACTAGACACAGAGCCTGCTTGCCCTCTCTTATTGGCTTGTGACTGTCTGCCTCTCCTTCTTGGCCTTCCAGACATACTAATGGCCTGTAGCTGCACTAAGCTGGGATAGAACACCTGTAATTTTCTTCAAGTAGCTTTATATACTGTAACCAGACAAGCCTGCCTGTCAGTAGGAAGATAACAGGAACGGATCTAGCTGAACACTGTGAGCAGGACGCACTGTACTAAATGTAAATAGTCTAGCTGCCTGACCGTGGTACTAATAGGATCAAATAGAACACCTGTAATTTTCTTCAGGTAGCTTTATATACTGTAACCAGACAAGCCTGCCTGTCAGTAGGAAGATAACAGGAACGGATCTAGCTGAACACTGTGAGCAGGACGCACTGTACTAAATGTAAATAGTCTAGCTGCCTGACCGTGGTACTAATAGGATCAAATAGAACACCTGTAATTTTCTTCAGGTAGCTTTATATACTGTAACCAGACAAGCCTGCCTGTCAGTAGGAATTTAACAGGAACGGATCTAGCTGAACACTGTGAGCAGGACGCACTGCACTAAATGTAAATAGTCTAGAAGATAACAGGAACGGATCTAGCTGAACACTGTGAGCAGGACGCACTGCACTAAATGTAAATAGTCTAGAAGATAACAGGAACGGATCTAGCTGAACACTGTGAGCAGGACGCACTGCACTAAATGTAAATAGTCTAGAAGATAACAGGAACGGATCTAGCTGAACACTGTGAGCAGGACGCACTGCACTAAATGTAAATAGCAGGAACGGATCTAGCTGAACACTGTGAGCAGGACGCACTGCACTAAATGTAAATAGTCTAGAAGATAACAGGAACGGATCTAGCTGAACACTGTGAGTAGGACGCACTGCACTAAATGTAAATAGTCTAGAAGATAACAGGAACGGATCTAGCTGAACACTGTGAGCAGGACGCACTGCACTAAATGTAAATAGCAGGAACGGATCTAGCTGAACACTGTGAGCAGGACGCACTGCACTAAATGTAAATAGTCTAGAAGATAACAGGAACGGATCTAGCTGAACACTGTGAGCAGGACGCACTGCACTAAATGTAAATAGCAGGAACGGCTCTAGCTGAACACTGTGAGCAGGACGCACTGCACTAAATGTAAATAGCAGGAACGGATCTAGCTGAACACTGTGAGCAGGACGCACTGCACTAAATGTAAATAGTCTAGAAGATAACAGGAACGGATCTAGCTGAACACTGTGAGCAGGACGCACTGCACTAAATGTAAATAGCAGGAACGGATCTAGCTGAACACTGTGAGCAGGACGCACTGCACTAAATGTAAATAGCAGGAACGGATCTAGCTGAACACTGTGAGCAGGACGCACTGCACTAAATGTAAATTGCAGGAACGGATCTAGCTGAACACTGTGAGCAGGACGCACTGCACTAAATGTAAATAGTCTAGAAGATAACAGGAACGGATCTAGCTGAACACTGTGAGCAGGACGCACTGCACTAAATGTAAATAGCAGGAACGGATCTAGCTGAACACTGTGAGCAGGACGCACTGCATTAAATGTAAATAGTCTAGATAGAAGATAACAGGAACGGATCTAGCTAAACTGAATACAGTGTATATATATATATGCAACACCTGGGATGCATATATATACACAATACACTGTAAGTGCAGCTAACTGACTGACTGTTCTGCCTAATCTATCTAACTCAAATCAAATGACACTGTCTCTCTCTCTCTCTATCTCTCAGCACACCGGAACACACACTACACAGGGCCGCCGTGCAGGCGGCCTTATATAGTGTGGGGTGTGTACTAAATCCCCTGAGCCATAATTGGCCAAAGCCACCCTGGCTTTGGCCAATTACAGCTCTCTCTACTGACGGCGCTGTGATTGGCCAAGCATGCGGGTCATAGTGCATGCTTGGCCAATCATCAGCCAGCAATGCACTGCGATGCCGCAGTGAATTATGGGCCGTGACGCGCCACACGAATTTAGCGCGAACGGCCCATAACGTTCGCAATTCGGCGAACGATCGAACAGCCGATGTTCGAGTCGAACATGGGTTCGACTCGAACACGAAGCTCATCCCTAGTGCTGACTCATCAGCGCATATCAATGAAGGAGAAAAATTACCTGTTTGCAAAATTTTATAACAAACTATGAAACATGATTTTTTTTTTTTCAACATTTTCCATCTTTTTTTGTTTGTTTAGCAAAAAATAAAAATCCTAGCTGTGATTAAATACCATCAAAAGAAAGCTCTATTTGTGGGGAAAAAATGATAAAAATTTCATTTGGGTACAATGTTGTATGACCGCACAATTGTCATTTAAAATGCGTCAGCGCTGAAAGCTAAAAATTGGTCTGGGCAGGAGGGGGGTGTAAGTGCCCAGTAAGCAAGTGGTTAAAGACGCTTTGAAGCACCACTTGAGCTACATGGGGTATAATTTTTGAAGTGAAGTCGAAGCAAAGCAAACGCAAGGTGTAAACAGGACTGTAAGCTAATCATTTTTTTTTTTTTGTGAAATGGGCTTTGATTGGCGTTCAGAAGGCTTTAACAAAGCGTTTCCAAAATGTTTTGAAGCAAGTATAAACTAGCCCTATACAGTCCTGTTTACACCTTGCGTTTGCTTTGCTTCGGCTCCACTTTAAAAATTACACCCCATGTCGCTTTAGTGGTGCTTGAAAGCGTCTTCAAAGCCTCCATAGAACTCTATAACAAAGCTCGCTTGAAGCTTGCTTGAAGTACCTGCAGCTTTTGAGAGGCTTTAATTCAGCTTTAGCTTCGCTTTGTTTTGGAGAAATTACAGGTATGAGATATCCACACATACGCAGGGCATCTGCCAAGCTTCAAAAAAGCTTCAAAAGAGCATCAAGGAAGCATCACCGACGCTCCACCAAAGCTTCACCAAAGCTTCATCGAATCGCCACCAAAGCTTCAAAAACACATCATAAAAGCATGTTGAAGCGGTAGGCACTTTAATGTGTGTTGAAGCCAAAGCAAGTGTAAATGAGCCCAAAGTGTACAATCGATCAAACAATTATCTTAAGCGATCATAAAGAAAGGGAAAGAGTATGATACAGCTGTAAATCTGCAAAAAACAAAAGTGGACAATGCAAGATTAGTGAGAGAGGCCATCAAGGGACCTTTCACTATACTAAGCGAGTTACAAGCCTTGGAGGCTTACATTGGAGAGAGCATGCATATGTAAACTCTGTAACTTTGAAACTTTAATGAAAGTTTTTGTGACTGGAGCTCAGCTTTAACCATAAAACAAATAAACTTTCCAAATTTGAGATTTTCTTTTAATTTCACTTTCAATGATAATGAAAGCCAGGAAAAATAGAAAGGGTGAATCTCCCTAATGGTGACACAGACAGCAAAAAAAAGGTAAAATGTTCTAATCCATCTCCACCTTATCCAAAACTAAAAAAAAAAGTTTTTCCTTTAGTTATATTTTAAGTAAATCAACCCCAGGGATTTCCATATTTTCATATTTAGGCTTCTATGTGTAGCACTGACCCCCGAAGGAGCTGCTGTATTTTGTTTGGGCCTGTACTCTACTGTTGTTTCCCCTTTAAATTCTCTCAGTCCCCTTGACACAGCTGTGATGTAATAGTGTGCGATCAAAGCACAACCTTAAAGGCAGATTCACAGTACATATTGTAATATACCTGTGTGTCTTTACCTTGGCCTCCACTTCTTTGATGATGCAAAGGAAAACAACACTCACACAGTTGTTCTAAAATAAGAACTTTGTTTACTGTAATTGCTCTAAAAGTAAAACACTACAATGGTTGTACTGTCAGACCAACATAGTCTGACAGTACACTGACTTCAGTTTACAAAAATATTATACAGATGTAAAGTGTTTGAAATAACTTGTTGTTAATGTGCTAAAGAAAATATGATAAATGACAGAGTGAATTGATCTCACTATGATCACTATCCTATCCTATGCGCGCTTTGTAACTATAACTAAATCAGAAATTAATTTAGTATAGTGCAATACTTAGGGAGCTCCATAGGCGTCGCTAGGGGGTGGCTATTGGGGCTACAGCCCCGAGTCTGGGGCCCATAGCCCCGAGTCTCTTGTCCCGGTCCAGAATGCAGAGGACAGGGGCGGACTGAGCCGTGGTACCGCTGGCTCCGGCTCCAGCTCCACCCCCGCCTCCACCTGACTCTACTCTTGGTCAGTGGTTGCCAGAGCCACCTAGCGGCTAGAAACCAGTGACGTCACGGCCGCAACTTCCTTCCTGCCCACTGTGCCCACACTGTCCAGCAATCAAAGCGGAGGAGGATTGCACTTCCTCCTCCTCCACGCTAGTGCTTGTGGGGCCTGGCCTGCGACTCCTGGACTGGAGCGTCCCGCCGCTGGTCCAGTGGTGGCGTGGAGTGCAGAGCAGCAGGATCAAACAGGGAAGAGACCAGGAGGGAGAGAGAGAGAGAAGACACCGCCACCCTGAGCAGCATCCCCGGCGCCTCCCAGAGCCTGCACTCCTCCAACCTCAATCCTCTCCCAGCTCACTGTGACTGGAACAGGAAGAAGGCTCCAGAAGGCAGGAATTACAATGCGAGCGCCATGCCACAGCGATCCCCGCTCGGCTCTCCTCCTCTCCTCTGGCTGCCTCGCACACCAGCACCACGGCTGAGCTGCTGCTGCAGGACCTGGACACATGAAGTCTGTCTCCTCCTGGTCAGGTAGGTCAGTCAGTGTGTGTATATCAGGTAGGTCAGTGTGTCAGGTAGGTCAGTGTGTGTTGGGTAGGTCAGTGCATGTAAGTCAGTGCATGTCAGGTAGGTCAGTGTGTGTGTCAGGTAGGTCAGTGTATGTCAGGTAGGTCAGTGTGTGGTGTGTCAGGTAGGTCAGTGTATGTATGTCAGGTAGGTCAGTGTGTGTCAGGTAGGTCAGTGTAGGTCAGTGTGTGTCAGGTAGGTCAGTGTGTGTCAGGTTGGTCAGTGTAGGTCAGTGTGGGTCAGGTAGGTCAGTGTATGTCAGGTAGCTCAGTGTGTATCAGGTAGGTCAGTGTATGTATGTCAGGTAGGTCAGTGTATGTCAGGTAGGTCAGTGTGTCTCAGGTAGGTCAGTGTAGGTCAGTGTGGGTCAGGTAGGTCAGTGTGTGTCAGGTAGGTCAATGTAGGTCAGGTAGGTCAGTGTGGGCCAGGTAGGTCAGTGTGGGTCAGGTAGGTCAGTGTATGTCAGGTCGGTCAGTGTGTGTCAGGTAGGTCAGTGTAGGTCAGTGTGGGTCAGGTAGGTCAGTGTGTGTTAGCTAGGTCAGTGTAGGTCAGTGTGGGTCAGGTAGGTCAGTGTGCGTCAGGTAGGTCAGTATAGGTCAGGTAGGTCAGTGTGGGTGAGGTAGGTCAGTGTAGGTCAGTTTAGTGGTCAGCATTGATGGGCACTGGTAAGCAGGCAGCAACCAGCAAGTGAGCTGACCCCTGTAACAATCCTCAATGAGGTACAGGCCCGAAGCCTAATCTTAGCTCAGTCTAATACTCTTGACTTCGCCCAATGTCTTATAAGTTAGTCTGTTTGTGGGATGAATACAGTCAGGTGCATAAATATTGGGACATCGACACAATTCTAATCTTTTTGGCTCTATACACCACCACAATGGATTTGAAATGAAACAAATAAGATGTGCTTTAACCGCAGACTTTCAGCTTTAATTTGAGGGTATTTAAATTCAAATCAGGTGAACAGTGTAGGAATTACAACAGTTTGTATATGTGTCTTCCACTTTGTAAGGGACCAAAAGTAATGGGACAGATTAACAATCATCCATCAAACTTTCACTTTTTAATACTTGGTTGCAAATCCTTTGCAGTCAATTACAGCCTGAAGTCTGGAACGCATAGACATCACCAGACACTGGGTTTCATTCCTGGTGATGCTCTGCCAGGCCTCTACTGCAACTGTCTTCAGTTCCTGCTTGTTCTTGGGGCATTTTCCCTTCAGTTTTGTCTTCAGCAAGTGAAATGCATGCTCAGTCGGATTCAGGTCAGGTGATTGACTTGGCCATTACATAACATTCAACTTCTTTCCCTTACAACACTCTTTGGTTGCTTTTGCAGTATGCTTCGGGTCATCATCCATTTGCACTGTGAAGCGCTGTCCAATGAGTTCTGAAGCATTTTGCTGAATATGAGGAGATAATATTGCCCGAAACACTTCAGAATTCATCCTGCTGCTTTTGTCAGCAGTCACATCATCAATATATACAAGATAACAAGTTTCATTGGCAGCCATACATGCCCCGCCATGACACTACCACCACCATGCTTCACTGATGAGGTGGTATGCTTTGGATCATGAGCAGTTCCTTTCCTTCTCCATACTCTTCTCTTCACATCACTCTGGTACAAGTTGATATTGGCATAAAACAAGTAAAAATTTGCGCTGAACTGAAAAAAGCAAGCGGCCAGCAAAGTTCGTAGATAACAAACAAAAAGTCATATGCATAAAAATTATTGCGGCGCTGAAAAGTTCAGAATGAAATTGAAGAGTGGGAGGAATCCAATCACCAAATATATTGTGCAGATGTAGAAAGAGTCACTCGTCACCACGTGGTAATGTTGTCTGCTTACCAGAAGGTGTTAAGGATTAGGCATAGATGATAAATTCTCAATAGCATCCAGCAAATCCAGCCCACTGGAACCCCTCATCAGACCACAACATCCGTGGGATTTCCTTCACATATAAACATCTCCCAATGGTCACTTCAGAATTAGGCATTCAGGCATGTAGTCATCATATATCCGAGAAAAGAAAATGAAGGACCCATAGTGAAGCCCGTAATGATAGATAAAAAAACTTTTATTGTAGTAACTTACAATTGAAGCTTAAAACAGCATGCATCAATGATAGGAACAAACGGCTGCAGCAATCAGAGTACGGATGTCAGCCTGCCTGACATGTTTCATCGTAACAGATGTCTTCAGAGGCATGATATATACAAGTTGATCTTGGTTTCATCTGTCCATAGGATGTGGTTCCAGAACTGTGAAGGCTTTTTTAGATGTTGTTTGGCAAACTCTAATCTGGCCTTCCTGTTTTTGAGGCTCACTAATGGTTTACATCTTGCAGTGAACCCTCTGTATTCACTCTGGTGAAGTCTTGTCTTGATTGTTGACTTTGATACACATACACCTACCTCCTGGAGGGTATTCTTGATCTGGCCAACTGTTGTGAAGGGTGTGTTCTTCACCATGGAAAGAATTCTTCGGTCATCCACCACAGTTGTTTTCCGTGGTCTTCCGGGTCTTCTGGTGTTGCTGAGCTCACTGGTGCGTTCTTTATTTTTAAGGATGTTCCAAACAGTTGATTTGGCCACACCTAATGTTTTTGCTATCTCTCTGATGGGTTTGTTTTATTTTTTCAGCCTAATGATGACTTGCTTCACTGATAGTGACAGCTCTTTGGATCTCATATTGAGAGTTGATAGCAACAGATTCCAAATGCAAATAGCACATTTGAAAGAAACTCTGGACCTTTTATCTGCTCCTTGTAAATGGGATAATGAGGGAATAATACACACCTGGCCATGGAACAGCTGAGCAGCCAATTGTCCCATTACTTTTGGTCCCTTAAAAAGTGGGAGGCACATATACGAACTGTTGTAATTCCTACACCGTTCACCTGATTTGGATGTAAATACCCTAAAATTAAAGTTAAAAGTCTGAAGTTAAAGCACATTTTGTTAATTTCATTTCAAATCCATTGTGGTGGTGTATAGATCCAAAAAGATTAGAATTGTGTCGATGTCCCAATATTTATGGACCTGACTGTAACTCTTTTGGTCCTCTGTGCTTTTGGCATTACAGGTAAGTTAGTATGTTCCTCAACTCCATCTTTTTCTTGTGACTCAGAATCAGGATCAGCACTTAGATCTCCTAAAGTTATTTCTGGTAGAACAACTTGAGCCTCTTCTGGATCTTCTCTTAATCTACCTTTGGGTATAAATTCAGGAGCCTCCGGTCTAAGAATTCCACCATTCTCTCCCCCTGCTTGGAGTGAAAAGTCCACTTCAGATTCTGATACCTCAGATGGCCACAGCCAGCTCATCTCCATCTCCTCTTCATCTTCTTCAGTAGCAGAAGGTTCAGGCCTAAGTCTGGTCACTGGTCTGTGTACAACAGTGGAGGTGGATGGCAGCTGAGAGGTGGAGGTGGATGAGAAGCAGGAGGTGATTACGGTGCCAAGTCTTTATTGGCCAAGGGCTTCCGTCTGGCCGAATTTCATATACTGGAAGTCCTGGAAGTTTCTTGCACACAATTGAATCAAAGGTAAGCTTGATGGGTATGTATCCATCATAGGGGAAGTTCTGTGTCCCTAAAACCCATATCTCCAGCTCTTCAAGCTTCTTCAAGGGAAGGTGTTTGAGATTTTTCTCATAAAAGTCTTTGTATAACAGAGTTACTTGAGCTCCAGTGTCCAACAGGGCTTTCGCGTATATCCCTTCTATCTGAATTGGGACAATCGGGGAAGGTCCCACTAACTTGGGGGGAAATCTATTTGTTTTAGTACGTTTACCCTGTTGAGTGGCTTGTACTTTCATGCCTTGCTTACATGAAGTCTTTTTCCTCTGCTTCGAATTAGCTGTGGCCGATTTAGCCTGATGGGTGCAATTTAGTTTGGAGTTGAATGTTGTGACAGGTCACCCAGTTGCCTCCTTCACTGGGGCCCTTGGAAGTTTTCCGCCAGCTTTTGTGGTTCTGCTTCAGGTTCTGTTGGACTTGGACATACTCGACGGTAGTGTCCTGCTCCTCCACATTTAAAGCAGACCTTTCTCTTCATTGGTTTCATAGTCTGATTAATGTTATTACTCGTCGGAGTCTTAAGGGTCAAAACTTAATTCTCACATGGCATAACCAGTTTAGCAGTCAGTAGGGTCAACATCGCTAACATTTTCTTCTGCATTTGGAGCAGATTCTCCAGACCAGATTCACATGTTGACAGATGTTGAGTAGATGAAGTCCAAAATGTCTGATCTGCGCTCACCATCAAGACACTGGGTTCCTTAATGCCTTGTAACTAGGGATGAGTCGAACACCCCCCTGTTCGGTTCGCACCAGAACATGTGAACAGGCAAAAAATTAATTCGAACACGCGAGCACCGTTAAAGTCTATGGGACACGAACATGAATAATCAAAAGTGCTAATTTTAAAGGCTTTTATGTAAGTTATTGTCATAAAAAGTGTTTGGGGACCTGGGTCCTGCCCCAGGGGATATGGATCAATGCAAAAAAAAGTTTTAAAAACAGCCGTTTTTTCGGGAGCAGTGATTTTAATAATGATTAAAGTTAAACAATAAAAGTGTAATATTCCTTTAAATTTCGTATATCGTCTATAGTATACCTGTAAAGGGGTGCATGTTTCCCGTGTTTAGAACAGTCTGACAGCAAAACGACATTTCAAAGGAAAAAAAGTCATTTAAAACTACTCGGCTAGAAGAACCAGAAGAAGAAGAAGATGGAGAAGAAACCGAAGGAAAATAGAAGATAGAAGATAGAAGAAAGAAGATAGAAGAAAGAAGAAGCATTTAAATAAAGGAATTGTCAAAAACTGTCTCTGTCATTTTTAACATTTTTGACACTTTTTTTGTGAAATGGTAGGGGTACTTTTGTACCCCCTTACCATTTTACACAGGTGGGAGGGCCAGGATCAGGGGGTCCCCTTGTTAAAGGGGGCTTCCAGATTCCGATAAGTCCCCCACCTGCAGACACCCACAACCACCGGGCAAGGGTCGTGGGGATGAGGCCCTTGTCCCCATCAACATGGGGACAAGGTGTTTTGGGGGGATATCCCAAAGCACCCTCCCAATGTTGAGGGCATGTGGCCTGGTATGGTTCAGGGGGGGCGCTCTCTTGTCCCCCCCTGTTTTCCTGTGGCCTGCCAGGTTGCGCGCTCGGATAAGGGTCTGGTATGGATTTTTGGGGGGACCCCACGCCATTTTTTAAAAAATTTTGGCTCGGGGTTCCCCTTAAAATCCATACCAGACCTGAAGGGCCTGATATGGAATTTAGGGGGACCCCCCACGTCATTTTTTTTTTAAATTTTGGTTCGGGGTTCCCCTGTGGGGAATTCCCATGGCGTTTTTATCAATGAACTTTTATGTGTATTGTCGGACAGGCAATTCATTAATAGCAGCGAGTAGTTTTGAATGACTTTTTTTCCTTTTAAATGTCATTTTGCTGTCAGACTGTTCTAAACAAGGGAAACATGCGCCCCTTTACAGACATACTATAGACACCCCCCAGGTATGAAATTTAAAGGAATATTAGACTTTTATTGTTTCACTTTAAGCATTATTAAAATCACTGCTCCTGAAAAAACGGCCGTTTTTTAAAACTTTTTTTTGCATTGATCCATGTCCGCTGGGGCAGGACCCAGGTCTCCAAACACTTTTTATGACAATAACTTGCATATAAGCCTTTAAAATTAGCACTTTTGATTTCTCCCATAGACTTTTAAAGGGTGTTCCGCGGCTTTCGAATTTGCCGCGACCACCCCAAATTGTTCGCTGTTCGGCGAACTGGCGAACAGCCGATGTTCGAGTCAAACATGAGTTCGACTCGAACTCGAAGCTCATCCCTACTTGTAACACATCTAACTGCTGTCCTTTTGTCCTGGTTATACTGGGAGGTTGACTCTTTCTTTGTTTCTTGTCTCTTTCTACCTCCATTTTCGCTGCCTCATTATAGACATATGCAGGATGAAAAAATTAGTTTAGTTTCCTTTCGTTTCGATTCATTATTTAACTAAATTTGTTTAGTTAAATTTATTGCATTCATTACATTAGTTTTCGGCATTCATTTAGTTTCTTATTCAAATTCGAAAAATTTGCCCATATTCGAAAAAATTCTACCACATTCGAAAAAAACTATCAAATTCGAAAAAATTCTACCGCATTCGAAAAAACTATCAAATTAGAAAAAATTCGACCATATTCGAAAAAATTTGACCGAATTTGAAAAAGTAAACTATATATAACCATTTTGCGAAATCCGAAATTCATATAGAATGAAAGTGAATTCGAATAGAATAGAAAATAATAGAAAAGAATAGCATAGAAAAACAATAGAACAGAATAGAAAAAAAATATAATATATTCTATTCTAATCTTTTCTATTCAAATTCATTCTGTGCCAAATATATATATAAAACATCTTCTAAAATTCGAATTTCATGTAGACTAAAATCAAATTTGAATAGAAAAGATTGGAATATAATAGAAAATAATAGGACAGAATAGCATAGAAATACAATAGAACAGAATAGAATAAAATATAATATATATATTATATTTTATTCTATTCTGTTCTATTGTTTTTCTAGTCTATTCTTTTCTATTATTTTCTATTCTAATCATTTCTATTCAAATTCAAATTTCGTATTGAATAGAAAAGAATAGCATAGAAAAACAATGGAACAGAATAGAAAAAAATATAATATATATGTATATTCTATTCTATATTCTATTATCTTCTATTCTAATCTTTTCTATTCAAATTTGATTTTAGTCTACATGAAATTTGAATTTCGGAAGATGATATATATATATATATATATATATATATATATATATATATATATAAAACATCTTCCGAAATTCAAATTTCATGTAGACTAAAATCAAATTTGAATAGAAAAGATTAGAATAGAATAGAAAATAATAGAACAGAATAGCATAGAAAAACAATAGAACAGAATAGAATAAAATATTATATATATATATATATATATATATATATATATATATATATATATATATATATACTATATTATATTCTATTCTGTTCTATTGTTTTTCTAGTCTATTCTTTTCTATTATTTTCTATCCTAATCTTTTCTATGCAAAACAGAATAGAAAAAAATATTTGATATATATATATATATATATATATATATATATATATATATATATATATATATATATATATATATAATATTTTATTCTATTCTGTTCTATTGTTTTTCTATGCTATATATATATGCTATATATATATAATATTTTTTTTCTGTTTTGAATAGAAAAGATTTTGAATAGAAAAGATTAGAATAGAAAATAATAGAAAAGATTATTATTTTTTTCTATTCTGTTCCATTGTTTTTCTATGCTATTCTGTTCTATTCTATTCTAAACTTTTCTACTCAAATTTGAATTCATTCTATACGAAATTCGAATTTCGGAAGATGGCTTCTGAAATTCGAATTTCGTATAGAATGAATTTGAATAGAAAAGATTAGAATAGAGAATAATAGAATAGACTAGAAAAACAATAGAACAGAATAGAATAAAATAAAAATAGAAAAATATATAAAATATATATATTATTTTTTATTCTATTCTGTTCTATTGTTTTCCTATGCTATTCTTTTCTTTTCTATTCTTTTCTAAACTTTTCTACTCGAATTTAAATTCATTCTTCACGAAATTCGAATTTCGGAAGATGGCTTCTGAAATTCAAATTTTGTATAGAATGAATTCGAATTTGAATAGAAAAGATTAGAATAGAAAATAATAGAAAAGCATAGACTAGAAAAACAATAGAACAGAACAGAATAAAATATAATATATACAGCCAGGTCCATAAATATTGGGACATCGACACAATTCTAGTCTTTTTGGCTCTATACACCACTACAATGTATTTGAAATGAAACGAACAAGATGTACTTTAACTGCAGATTTTCAGCTTTAATTTGAGGGTATTTACATCCAAATCAGGTGAACTATGTAGGAATTACAACAGTTTGTATATATGCCTCCCACTTTTTAAGGGACCAAAAGTAATGGGACAGATTAACAATAATCCATCAAACTTTCACTTTTTAATAATTGGTTGCAAATCCTTTGCAGTCCATTACAGCCAGGCATCTACTGCAACTGTCTTCAGTTCCTGCTTGTTCTTGGGGCATTTTCCCTTCAGTTTTGTCTTCAGCAAGTGAAATCCATGCTCAATCGGATTCAGGTCAGGTGATTGACTTGGCCATTGCATAACATTCCACTTCTTTCCCTTAAAAAAGTTTTTGGTCGCTTTCGCAGTATGCTTCGGGTCATTGTCCATCTGCACTGTGACGCGCCGTCCAATGAGTTCTGAAGCATTTTGCTGAATATGAGCAGATGATATTGCCTGAAACACTTCCGAATTCATCCTGCTGCTTTTGTCAGCAGTCACATCATCAATAAATACAAGAGAACCAGTTCCATTGGCAGCCATACATGCCCACGCCATGACACTACCACCACCATGCTTCACTGATGAGGTGGTATGCTTTGGATCATGAGCAGTTCCTTTCCTTCTCCATACTCTTCTCTTCCCATCACTCTGCTACAAGTTGATCTTGGTCTCATCTGTCCATAAGATGTTGTTCCAGAACTGTGAAGGCTTTTTTAGATGTTGTTTGGCAAACTCTAATCTGACCTTCCTGTTTTTGAGGCTCACCAATGGTTTACATCTTGTGGTGAACCCTCTGTATTCACTCTTCTCTTGTTTGTTGACTTTGACACACATACACCTACCTCCTGGAGAGTGTTCTTGATCTGGCCAACTGTTCTGAAGGGTGTTTTCTTCACCAGGGAAATAATTCTTCGGTCATCCACCACAGTTGTTTTCTGTGGTCTTCCGGGTCTTTTGGTGTTGCTGAGCTCACCGGTGCATTATTTCTTTTTAAATATGTTCCAAACAGTTGATTTGGCCACACCTAATGTTTTTGCTATCTCTCTTAAGGGTTTGTTTTGTTTTTTCAGCCTAATGATGGCTTGCTTCACTGATAGTGACAGCTCTTTGGATCTCATTTTGAGAGTTGACAGCAACAGATTCCAAATGCAAATAGCAAACTTGAAATCAACTTTGGACCTTTTATCTGCTCCTTGTAAATGGGATAGTGAGGGAATAACACACACCTGGCCATGGAACAGCTGAGCAGGCAATTGCCCCATTACTTTTGGTCCCTTAAAAAGTGGGAGGTACGTATACAAACTGTTGTAATTTCTACACCGTTCACCTGATTTGGATGTAAATACCCTCAAACTAAAGTTGAAAGTCTGCAGTTAAAGCACATCTTGTTCATTTCATTTCAAATCCATTGTGGTGGTGTATAGAGCCAAAAAGATTAGAATTGTGTTGATGTCCCAATATTTATCGATCTGACTGTATATATTATATTTTATTCTATTCTGTTCTATTGTTTTTCTAGTCTATTCTTTTCTACTCTATTCTAATCTTTTCTATTCTTTTCAAATTAATTTTATACGAAATTCGAATTTCAGAATAATATGGAATAGACTGAAATAGAACTCTAATGCCCCGTACACACGGTCGGACTTTGTTCGGACATTCCGACAACAAAATCCTAGGATTTTTTCCGACGGATGTTGGCTCAAACTTGATTTGCATACACACGGTCACACAAAGTTGTCGGAAAATCCGATCGTTCTAAACGCGGTGACGTAAAACACGTACGTCTGGACTATAAACGGGGCAGTGGCCAATAGCTTTCATCTCTTTATTTATTCTGAGCATGCGTGGCACTTTACACACGATCGGAAATTTCAGACAACGGATTTTGTTGTCGGAAAATTTTATCTCCTGCTCTCCAACTTTGTGTGTCGGAAAATCCGATGGAAAATGTCCGATGGAGCCCACACATGGTCGGAATTTCCGACAACACGTTCCGATCGGACATTTTCCACCGGAAAATCCGACCGTGTGTACGGGGCATTATAGAAAAGACTAGAACAGAAAAAAAATATTATATATATATATATATATATATATATATATATATATATATATATATATATAAAACCATCTTCCGAAATTGGAATTTGGTACAGCATGAATTCGAATAGAAAAGATTAGAATAGTATATATTATATTTTTTTCTATTCTGTTCTATTGTTTTTCTATGCTAATCTTGTCTATTATTTTCTATTCTAATCTTTTCTATTCGAATTCATTCTGTACCAAATTTCAATTTTGGAACATGGTTTTATATATATTCCAATATATATATTATATTTTTTCTGTTCTATTGTTTTTTCTATTCTAGTCTTTTCAATTAGAATTCAATTTCATTCTATTTCTATATAACCATTTTCCGAAATTCGAATTTCGTATAGAATGAATTTGCATTCAAATAGAAAAGATTAGAATAAAATAGAAAATAATAGAGAATAATAGCATAGAAAAACAATAGACTAGCATAGAAAAAATATAATATAATAATATATATATATATATATATATATATATATATATATATATATATATATATATATATATATCTATACACATCTTACGAAATTCGAATTTCGTATAAAATGAATTTGAATAGAAAACATTAGAACAGTATAGAAAAGAATAGACTAGAAAAACAATAGAACAGAATAGAATAAACTATATATATTATATTATATTCTGTCCTATTCTATTGTTTTTCTGGTCTATTCTTTTCTATTATTTTCTATTCTAATCTTTTCTATTCAAATTCAGATTCATTCTATGCGAAATTCGAACCTCAGAAGCCATGTTCCGAAATTCGAATTTCGTATAGAATGAATTTGAATTTGAACAGAAAAGACTTATAGAATAGAAAATAATAGAAAAGAAAAGCATAGAAAACCAATAGAACAGAATAATAAAAAAATATTATATATATCTCTATATATATAGAGAGATATATATATCTATATATAT
Organism: Aquarana catesbeiana; assembly: GCF_042186555.1. Classification (NCBI taxonomy): domain Eukaryota; kingdom Metazoa; phylum Chordata; class Amphibia; order Anura; family Ranidae; genus Aquarana; species Aquarana catesbeiana. The sequence continues at coordinate 455,197,745 of NC_133327.1, forward strand.
ATATAGATATATATATATCTATATATATATATATATCTATATATATATTCTATTGCTTTATTATTTTATATTCTATGTTAATGTATTTTTTTAGAAAATCGTTTTCTATTTTTTCAAATTCAAATCGAATTTGTTTTCGAATTCGATTCAAATTTGTTTTCGAATTTGATCGTTTTTTTCGGATTCGTTTAAATTAGCTATTTTTGTAATTCGGAAATTCGGATGCATACGAATTTCGGAATAATGAAAAATGTGTCTGAATTTCGATTCGGAACGAAACGAAATGCACATGTCTACTCATTAATCTCCTCAATAAGGACCTCATCTGGTGTAGATAGATCTTCTAGGTGCTGCCTCAACCGAAGCTTTATATAGTCGCTCCTCAGACCTGTAGTCACGGACCTCAGGAACTTCTTCTGGACCAATTCAACACCAACGTGTTCCTCAGAGCCTTCTCCCATCAAGACAGACAACAGACGGTCCTTCAGCTCAATGGCTCTGAGGACAGAGTTCTGAGGAGTCTCCTGACTACTCTGTTATATTTATCAGTTGATGAAACAGTTCAGCGGCATCTTCCTCTTTATAATAACTCTTCAGAATTCTCCTAAGTTGAGTTAAAGTCAATCCATTTTTCATCTCCAGCTTTCCCTTAATGCTTAGGCCTGGACTAATGGCGTTGATCACAGCCTCTACAATCTCAAACTCCAAGTATCCTCTCTGTAAGCCCAGTTCAATTTGGTGCAAAAGTTTTGTATAAGGGAGCTTATCCTTCTGTCCCCTCTCTCCTATCTGACCATCAATTTTGAAGTCTTTCCTGATAGTCACCTTGGGCAGGCGGCTAAGAGGGCGCCTCTTCATTACTGACATCGGTCTAGGTATGACTTGACTGTCCTCCTGGTTCTCTACATGTGACAGTTAGTCCCTTAATTTGTTCTGCAATCATGTTGGAAGTCTCCTGAAACCTCTCCTGTATTTCGTTGTATTGCTGTTTCAGCTCGGTTAACTGTTGTTCTGACTTTGTATTCCTCTCAGGAACTCCGACTATTTTAATAACTGCCCTTTTTTTCATGGGAGGGAACCCTCTGCCACTTTCCCTTGGGGTAGACTGGAAACTGAACCCTTGCTGAGTGAGCTCAGTCTCCCCCTGCTTGGCAGGATGTGTCAAGCAGAGTTCAGTTCTATCCGACAGTCTCACACTGGTACCTTGAAAATTATCAGGGACCCCCTTTCTCCATTCCAGTAAGGCATAAGTGCAGGAGGTCCCATGGTCTGGCCTCACAGCTAACACCCAAGCTTTCCTCTCTGGGGACAGTACCTGCACCACTTCTTTCACCTGTTTCTCCTCCCGTCCTTCCCCAAGGAATTCAATTGCCACGCTCACTTCTGAGCGTGCGCCTTCAGCTTCGCACCACTGTACCACAGTAACGGGGTCCATGCTGACATCAAAAAGGGTGGGTTTGTCTACAAAGTAACAGGATTCCGGACGAGCCCCAACGTGTAGCACTGACCCCCGAAGGAGCTGCTGTATTTTGTTTAGGCCTGTACTCTGCTGTTGTTTCCCCTTTAAATTCTCTCAGTCCCCTTGACACAGCTGTGATGTAATAGTGTGCGATCAAAACACAACCTTAAAGGCAGATTCACAGTACATAATGTAATATACCTGTGTGTCTTTGCTCTAAAAGTAAAACACTACAGTGGTTGTACTGTCAGACCAACATAGTCTGACAGTCAACTGACTTCAGTTTACAAAAATATTATACAGATGTAAAGTGTTTGAAATAACTTGTTGTTAATGTGCTAAAGAAAATATGATAAATGACAGAGTGAATTGATCTCACTATGATCACTATCCTATCCTATGCGCGCTTTGTAACTATAACTAAATCAGAAATTAATTTGATAAAGTATAGTGCAATACTTAGGGAGCTCCCATATTTAATAACACAATAACCTCAATATGGTAGAGAAACACAAAGCCTTGTGTTTTAATAAACAGTCCTTCTTTTCTTCTTTCTTCTGCTAGCAAAGAATAAAGTGAATTTGTAATCCAAGGATTAATAACTCCCGATCAAAGTAAGCTGAAATATATAATCAAAGTTCTGGTGCAGCAGCACTGCAACTATCTCTGATTCCAATGACACAGTACTGAATCCTCAATGAGGTACAGGCCCGAAGCCTAATCTTAGCTCAGTCTAATCCTCTTGACTTTGCTTGTAGGACTATGGGTCCCAGCAACTCTGTATTGTACAGATGAATGTGTAAAAGTGCATCAAGAAGCTTTTGGGCAACAGCCCTCTCACCCAACCAGGACAGTGTTGTCAGAAGATTCCGCTCTGATGTACAGGGTTCTGTCTCCGGCCGGCCGGCACTGCTGCGCTGCTTCGCTCCACACAACGAGACACTCTGACACTGTCAGATGGCTCCGACAGGCTCCTCTGGCTCCTTCCCAGTCCCGCTCCGTCGTCAGCTCAGCTCACTGGTGTGTTGCAATACCGCTGCTCGAATCGCTCTTCTGTGGAGGTAGGCCGCGCTGCGCTGGAGACCTCACACAGATCCTCCCAGGCTGGCCATGCGTGTCCAAGAGACCTAAGATGGCCACGCCCAGCCCTTTTATAATCTTCCCACAATGCAGTTCAGTTCTCCTGATGTTCATGGGAGTTAATGGGCATTGTGGGTAGGTCAAGTTAATGTCCAAATGTAAACAAACAAAACACTTCCCTGTCAACTTCTTAACCGCTTCAGCCCCGGAAGATTTTACCCCCTTCCTGACCAGAGCGTTTTTTGCGATTCGGCACTGCGTCGCTTTAACTGACAATTGCGTGGTTGCGCGTTGTGGCTCTCAAAAAAAATTGACGTCCTTTTTTTCCCACAAATAGAGCTTTCTTTTGGTGGTATTTGATTGCCTCTGCGATTTTTATTTTTTGCGCTATAAACAAAATAAGAGTAACAATTTTGAAAAAAACGCATTATTTTTTACATTTTGCTATAATAAATATCCCCCAAAAATATATAAAAAAACATCTTTTTCCTCAGTTCAGGCCGATCGCATTCTTCTACATATTTTTGGTAAACAAAAATTGCAATAAGCGTTTATTGATTGGTTTGCGCAAAAGTTATAGCGTTTACTAAATAGGGGATAGTTTTATGGCATTTTTACTAATAATTTTTTTTTTTACTAGTAATGGCGGCGATCAGCGATTTTTATTGTGACTGCGAGGTTATGGCGGACATGTCGGACATTTTTGACACATTTTTGGGACCATTGTCATTTATACAGCGATCAGTGCGATTAAAAATGCACTGATTACTGTGTAAATGACACTGGCAGTGAAGGGGTTAACCACTAGGGGGCGGGGAGGGGTTAAGTATGTCCAAGGGGAGTGATTACTAACTGTAGGGGGATGGGCTAGCAGTGTCATTATTCTGATCACAGCTCCCGATGACAGGGAGCTGTGATCAGTGACACTTGTCACTAGGCAGAACGGGGAGATGCTGTTTACATCAGCATCTCCCCGTTCATCCTCTCCGTGAGGTGATCGCGGGTATCCCCGCGGCGATCGAGTCCGCGGGACCCGCGACCCGATTCACGGAGCTGCCGGCGCGCGCGACCCGACCCGACTCACGGAGCTGCCGGCGGCGCACACACAATGGCACGGCGGGGAATTCAAATGGACGTACAGGTACGCCCATTTGCCAAGCCATGCCATTCTGCCGACGTACATCGGCATGCGCCGGTCAGGAACCGGTTAAATGATAAAAAATAAAGATGCAGTCCTTCCATATTTTGGCCACTAGATGGCGAAAGATGCTAAACTATAACATAACATTAGTTTATATAGCAATTGTTACCGCTACATATGCATTACTGTTGAGAGAACTGTTTCAAAAAGGCAGAGACTGCTCAAAATTGGCAATTATATCTTTACATTCCTTAACCACTTGCCGACCGCTGCACGCCGATATACGTCGGCACAATGGCAGCGGTGGGCAAATGGGCGTACCTGTACGTCCCCTTTAAGAGCTGGGGATAGCAGACACGTGCACGCCCACCACGTACAGCGTGACCGTGCCCGCGGTCTCCTGGCGATCGTGTCAGGGAGCCTCAGAACGGGGAAGTGCCTATGTAAACAAGGTATTTCCCCGTTCTGGCTTGTGTCATGACAGAGATCACCACTCCCTGTCATTGGGAGTGGTGATCACTGTCATGTGACTTAAAGCCCATCCCCCCACAGTTAGAATCACTCCCTAGGACACACTTAACCCCTTCATTGCCCCCTAGTGGTTAATCCCTTCACTGCCAGTGTCATTTACACAGTAATCAGTGCATTTTTATAGCACTGATCGCTGTATAAATAATAATGGTCCCAAAATAGTGTTAAAAGTGTCCGACTTGTCTGCCATAATGTCTCAGTCCCGATAAAAATCGCAGATCGCCGCCATTTCCATTAAAAAAAATAGAAATAAAAATGCCATAAAACTATCCCCTATTCTGTAGATGCTATAACTTTTGCGCAAACCAATCAATATACACTTATTGCGATTTTTTTTTACCAAAAATATGTAGAAGAATACATATCGGCCTAAACTGAGGGAAAAATTTTTTTTTTTTATATAGTTTGGGGGATTTTTATTATAGCACAAAGTATAAAATAATGCGTTTTTTTCAAAATTGTTGCTCTTTTTTTGTTTATAGCACAAAATATAAAAAACGTAGAGGTGATCAAATACCACCAAAAGAAAGCTCTATCTGTGGGAAAAAAAGGGCGTCTATTTTGTTTGGGTGCAACGTCGCACGACAGCGCAATTGTCAAGCGACGCAGTGCTGAATTGCAAAAAGTGCTCTGGTCAGTAAGGGGATGAAATCTTCTGGGGCTGAAGCGGTTAATTACCACATGTCTGAAACACTACTTAATTGCCACATGCATTTAATTATTTATTTCCTCCTGTGAATTGCATTTAACGCCTTTTCATGCAATATTTACCAAGCTTTTTCAGTGTTTTGTGGTAAATACCGCAAAACGGCATTGTGAATTGACAGTTTCAGGATGGGATATTTAGGGAAAATGTCTCTGGACACCTAAATACCGCATGCAATCTGCTTTAGTGAATGGAGCCATCTGTCAACAGTCAGTGTCCCTTATCACTGCCATATCAGTCATATGATAATGTTGTACTGCACTGGTGACCGTATATATAAAAATTGTATTGTCATTTTTTTTTTCAAATTATTTGGAAAATTATAAAATGAAACTTTAAAAAAACTTGCCATGCTTCTTACTAAATACCTCAGACTGTCTACTTTAGAAGGAGGGGTCATTTGGGGGATATTTTTTTACCAAAGACATGTAGAAGATTACATTTTGTCTTAAATGTATGAAGACATTATTTTTTTTTAATTTTTTTTTTTATTGGATATGTTTTATAACAGAAAGTAGAAAATATTGTTTTTTTCCCTAAATAGTATTTATTTATATTATATAATTAAAAAAAACAAAACAAAAAAAAACAGTGCTGATCAAATACCACCAAAAGAAAGCTCTCGTTGTGTGAAAAAAATTAAATAAATTTCATTTGCGTACAGTGTTCCATGATGGCTCAATTACCAGTTAAATTAGCATAGTGACAAATAGCAAAAAATGGTCTGGTCATGATTTTGAAGCTAAAGTGGTTACTTTTTTTTTTTTAAAAGAACAACGTGCAGATCCCTGGACCCCCAATATACACCAGACCCTTTTCTGAGAATGCACCCTGGCAGAACAGGAAAGGGAGGGGTCTAGTGTGCGCCCCTCCCTTTCTAAACCATATCAAGCCACATATCATCAACATGAGAGGGATACTTTGGCAAGATGTTTTTTGAGAAGTCTTTTATTAAAGGAAAAAAAAGTCCCCCAATGTACCTTTGCCAATCACGTTGAACAATGGCCGCCGACCTGCATGGAAAAGAATAACCGTCGCCTGCTTACACCCAACCACTCCCTCGCTTACCTCCCACTGACTGACACTTCCCTTTCCCCACTGCTGAACCACTACCTGCACCTTTCCTAGAACCCATACAAAGTCCCCTCTACTCTCTGAAAAAAGAGAAATTTACTAAACTAAGTGAATTTTCCCTTCACCTTTTCCCATCCTGAGGACATATTTGTATGTCCTTAGATGGGAGTGGTAATATTTGGGTCATGACTACAGCTGCAGGGGGCGGAAGGGGGCCCCCCTCCCTCCAGCTGCTGACCGCTGCTTTTCCTGTCCCAGTATAGATGTGACCTGTAACATCGGATGCCCTAGACAGAGTGAGAGGAGCTTCAGTTGTTTCTCTCCCTCTGTGATGTGAGAAAGGAAACAACAAGGATTTAGTTACTTTTGGTTTTGGTTTGTGTGTTTCGTTTTTCTGTGCTTATAAAGCAGCCAATCAAACCAATATCAGTTTGATCAGCTGCTTTGAAATACAGAAGAGAGATCTGGGGTCCATATAGTGGACCTGTCACGGCCAATGATATTACAAGGGATGTTGTTCATCCCCTGTGATAGCAATGAAGTTCAATAAAAAAAAATAAAGGTACAGTGTCAAAAAAATACATGTAAATAAAAGAAACACTTTTTATAGCGCTCCTCTCCCCTGTGCTCATGAAAATGCGAGCGCATGTGTAACTCCCGTATGTAAACAGTGATTGCATCAAATGTGTTCTAGCACAAGAATTCCTGTTTAACTAAATGAGCAACCTGTAAAGGCTTTTAGAGCACCTCTAAAGCGTGGATAATTTTAAGTATTGTAGTTTGTCGTCATTCCAGGGGTGTGCACAAGTTTAAAGCGTGACATGTTGGGTATCTATTTATTCAGTGTAACATCATCTTTTATATTTTTATATTTCACCCAAAAAAAAAATGTCCAGGCGCATAGAAAAAATTCCAAGCAAACAACCAAAAAAACTAATGGAGTTGTGGCCGCTGCTGTCCAAAACTCATAGACCAATGAGATGACAATTAGCAATCAGGAAAAAAGACAGCGCTGACTAACAATCATAAACAAAATCCTCAGGTATGAAGCAGAGACTCTTTATTTAAAAAAAAATTGAAGGTAATCCCCAAGGTTTACAGCAGTCTATAGATGGTCATACAGAGACTTGGATGAGAAGCTGACGATACCTGGAGGCTGGAGCCACATGGATGTCACAGGGGCTCAGGGATAACCTGAAGAAGGGACGTGGCCCCAAAACATATAGTATCTCCAGTCGGCAGTGTTTGCTCCCTCTTGTTCCCCTGGTATCAGCAGGGTTTGACCGCCTCAGCAGCAGGGTTTTGCCCATAGCTGAGGATCTCCGTAGCTGACGCCAGGCTGTGCCGTCACTGCCGGGCAACGGATGCAGTCCGAGCGGCCGTTGGACACTGACCCCTACAGTTCTCGTGGCTACAGTTGCGGCCCCCCCTCCACCGGACCCCTGGCCCTATGGTTCTGGTCGGGCCCCTTGCCAGAGGCGCTCCTGCATTCTATGCTCCATGGCTCTGTGTATTCTCCTCTGAGTCGCTGTGACATCCATGTGGCTCCAGCCTCCAGGTATCGTCAGCTTCTCATCTAAGTCTCTGTATGACCATCTATAGGCTGCTGTAAACCTTTGGGATTACCTTCACTTTTTATAAAATAAAGAGTCTCTGCTTCATACCTGAGAATTTTATTTATGATTGTTAGTCAGCGCTGTCTTTTTTCCTAATTGTTTATATTTCACCCAAACATTGGGTATTCCTTCCTTCTCTGAGCTGACCACTCAGCTGTCGGCTAATTGCCAGCTCTCATCTCTCTCCAAAGTTAACCAGCTGTTTTGGATCTGCTCGTCAGTCCCGCCTACTTAAAGATCTCCAGCACACTTCATTTCTGCCTTCGCCTTGGTCACATCACAAGAAACCATCTCCTGCGTTCCTGTTTTAAGACTGGCTTTGCTGACATCCCTTCTGGCTCCTTATCCTGCTTGCTGTTCCTCTACTTGGATCCCTGACTTCTGGCCTGGCTGATTAACCGATCTAGTTACTGAACTCTGGCTTGGCTGATTACCCGATCTGGTGACTGAACTCTGGCTTGGCTGATTACCCGATCTGGTTACTGAATTCTGGCTTGGCTGACTCCCCGATCCGGTTACTGGACTCTGGCTATGCTTTCACTACGCTTACTCTATTTACCTTTTTATTTTTATTAATAAACAAGTGTGATTTTACTGTACTTCTGTCTCGGTCTGGTTCATTGTATGCTCTTCTTTCCACATATGTTTAGATTTATATCATAATTTTAAACATCATTATTGTTCAGCATTGAAGTTAAGTTGTGGATATCTTTTCTCCCATTAATTAATATTGTCATTCTATCTCGTAAAACACTAAAGCTTTACATATAATCTGTAATTCCCATGATCACAGGCACAGGCTCAGGCTCATATACTGGCACATTCTTATCCTAGTAGGTTAAGAAAAATGAACTTGCTTTACTCCAAAAGTGTTAAACTAATTATCTTATTCTGACGCAATACACATACATATTTACCTAATTTACACTGGCCAGATTTATACTAACACCAAAAATTACAGAGTGGGAGGCTTACAGGAACTGAAAGATCCTCTTAACTTTTTTCTCATAATTGATTCCTGCTTGTCACATAACAGCAATATATTGAATTGACAAAAAATGAGAAGTATGTGGTGACGTTAATCTCACTTAATGAATCCTTTATTGAGCATACTTACTGAGTCACTAAGCTCAGCTACATGGAGAGAATAGGCTCATGAATAAAACGGTATCACTGTGATGAAAAGAAAGGCAAGGCAAAGCTAAGCCTACATGAAAACAGTAGTCATCGAAGTCTGTGCTGTCATCTTATTTTTTCATTATATTCTCTTTTCCTTTTCTTTTTCCTTGCTCTCTTGAGAGAATTAGAAATGTTATATCTACCACTCCTTAGCTCAGTTCAGACACCCGCTGGAAAAAGTACGTCAAAGAGTTGGAACAGATTAATCAAAGCCCTCCCTCTGCTCCACTGTTATGTGTAGCAGACAATATTTTTATTGGCACGGTTAATTTCCAAGCCTGGAAGGCAGAATTGAATGATCGCTTTGACTCCACTAAGAGTATAGAAAAAAAAAAAGACATAAGGCATGTTTTGCTTACTATAATAGAACACGTACTATTCAGTGTTTCTTTTCGATACTTTAGGTATTTGGACTGCCAGTGAATGGACCACAATTAGACACTCTAGCCCATTACTTACAGAAGTAATTATAAAGTATTCATAATTTGCCTCTTTAAAAAATTTTAAAAAATTCATTACGCACATAAAAATACTCAATATGCAATAATGTACAACATACTCATTTGTTTCTAATAATGTAATTTTTTAACATAATATAATTTTCATATATTGCATCGTTATTTCAACTATATTTGTCATGAGCAAAGAATTTACAAAAAATGTAAATTAACACACTTGTTACAGGCATTTTTTTATATCCCTAATAATAGTAATATTAAAACAAAAAACATACAACAATTATTAATAATGTGTGCATGTGCAGCAACCAATAACAACCAATCAAAATCTACCTTTTAACTAATCTGAATACAGTAAACAAATCAAACCTGACTTCTATTGGTTTCTGCACTTTGCATATAGTGATAGTACATCCCGTTTAACCATCTCAATACAGTGCATTATAACCCCCTTCCTGCCCAAGCCATTTTTCAGCTTTCAGCGCTGTCACACTTTGAATGACAATTGCGCGGTCATACAACACTGTACCCAAATGAAATTTTTGTTATTTTTTACCCACAAATAGAGCATTATTTTGGTGGTATTTGAGTACATCTTTGTTTTTTATTTTTTGCGCTATAAACAAAAGAAGAGGGACAAGTTTGAAAAAGACACAATATTTTTTACTTTTTGTTATAATAAATATCCATTTTTTTTTTATACAAATTTTTTCCTCAGTTTAGGCCGATACTTATTCTTCTACATATTTATGGTAAAAAAAAAATCGCAATAAGCGTATATTGATTGGTTTGCGCAAAAGTTATAGCGTCTATGGCAGCGATCTGCGATTTTTATTGTGACTGCTATATTGTGGCGGACACATCGGACACTTTTGACACATTTTTGGGACCATTCACATTTATACAGCGATCCGTGCTATAAAAATGCACTGATTATGATGCCCTCCCAGAACGAGAGACGTGCCGCCTCGCCGTCATATGACAGCAAATGCAAAAACGGCTCTGGCAGCAAAAAGGTTAATATATCAAAAGTGGATTTTGCACTTTTCTCTTCTTTTAATTATGTGGTAGCTGTTATGTCAAAAAGTGAATAAACATCCAAAAACCATATTAAAGTCAATGTGTATAGAGCTGCCCGTACATATGAAAATTGAAACAAATGTGTTGGTGTGCTTCATAACCTCAAACAATACCAAAAAACAGTTACTTGCTGCATTCAAGATGTTTTCCTAAGGCTGGCCATAGATGAGAAATTTTTGTTGTTCAACCAGCGGGTTGAAGAAAAAAAGAAGACTTGATTTCTCCATCCACATATTCAAAGTGGATTGGGGAATCCTCCCAGCAGCTATTGTATTCTAACAGCCAGGAAACTACCTCAATGTCATAATATACACTGATCAGCACTAATCAAGCGGGGAAAATCCGACAGAGCTTGCCTATACATGGATGGAAATTTGGCCAGTCCCTGCTGAACTGGCCACAACAACGAAAGGTAACCCCCTGAATGGGACTTTAACAGGCCACCAACTTGATAATAAAAAATATCTTTAATGATATAGAATATAAAACACGTATCGTCTATACAAAGCCCAAAAACATAAAGTACATCACATAGAAAACAAAATAGAACATATACAGATATAAATCATCCTATATACCCTCCAAGGGATTGTATGCCCTGATGACCGACGCGTTTCCAGTATTCAATGTTCAGATACCTTCATCAGGGGTGAGAATTGGATAAATTTACAGAAATATTGATTCTAAAATACAGAGAGACATAACAGAAAAAACATACATTTAGAACGTGAATAATGTTGAGGGGCCTAGTATGGAAAATCACTCACAAAAATACTACAACATTAACCCCTTAATGAAGATGGTCAAAACAACTTTTAATGCCTAAACACCATTTTGCAAATAAGGCATATGTTAGTAAAAGTAAAAACTTTGCAGCTATCCAGGTGAAATTTACCATGTTTTCATCAAAATACATTTGGCCTTCATTTGACGGTACAGTAAATGTTAATGTATTTTTTCGGAATATTTGTTTTTCAATAGAAAACTGTCCAAAAAATAGTAAACAAACAAAAAAAAAAAGAATACTTTTTTGAACTTTAGCTGAATGTTTAGAGTACCATAGAGAGGTAAAATCTCAGAAATGATTGTTCATTACAGTTTATGATTATCATTATAAAAATCACAGATACACATATAAAATGTTTAAAACCATGTCTTGCCACAAGACAATAAAAATGAAACAGTTTTTTATTACTACCTTGTCAAATTATTTGTCACAAATTATTACATCAAGTTATACATTTGCAGAGGAATACATATTCATTCAGTATTATTATTATTATTATTATTATTATTGTATATACTTATTATTATTATTAGTGTTATTATAATATATATATATCAGGTCGGCACCTCCCCCTCCCTGTTTTTTCCTTTGATGTTCAGCTACAGGATCTGGATTCCCTTTATACCAATCATAGGCCTTGTTTTCATCAAAATACAATGGGCCTTCATTTGACGGTACAGTAAATGTTAATGTATGTTTTCTGAATATTTGTTTTTCAAAAGAAAACTGTCCAAAAAATAGTAAACAAAAAAAAAGAATAATTTTTTAAACTTTAGCTGAATGTTTAAGGCACCACAGAGAGGTAAAATCTCAGAAATTATTGTTCATTACAGTTTATGATTATCATTCTAAAAATCATAGATACACATATAAAATGTTTAAAACCATGTCTTGCCACAAGACAATAAAAATGAAACAGTTTTTATTTAACTACCTTGTCAAATTATTTGTCACAAATTATTACATCAAGTTATACATTTGCAGAGGAATACATATTCATTCAGTATTTTATATTATTATTATTGTATATACTTATTATTATTAGTGTTATTATAATATATATAGTCTATTGAAACAGCAAAAAAAAAAAAAAAGAAAGAAAGAAAAAATATGTTTTCCACAATATTTTATGTATTTCATTATTTCTTTATTTAAGCACCACATCCACACCACTGAACTTCTCTTGAAGGATTATGGTGGTTAAAGGATCTTTTGCATCACTACTGTGTATTGCACCAATGTAGGAGTTGGTGGATAATACTATAGAATGCAACGGAGGAGCAGGCATCTAACAAACCTGGAAGTATGCCAAGTGTGGAAGTTTCTTGAGCCACTGCAGCTCTTTAAAAGAGCAAAGACTGGCAGCGTAGGTGGGGAGATGGGAAAGTGTTCATTATTTTCTGTTCAGACTTTTTAATGTAGCGACTGAGTTGCTTTAATCAATAAGAGCAGCCTGAGGAAATGGCTTAAAAAATTACTTGTTTAGTTATCCTGAATACGAACATACAACACATGTCCACTTTACTTAAATTAAGATATTCTCTTTTTTCTAAGTTCATAAACTTTGGACAATTTTAAATATTTTAAAAACACGCCTACATCTTTTTTTAACTCTTACTTAAAAAAACAAAAAAACAAAACAAAAACAAAGTAGTAATTATAGTATTTGTACAGTGCCCATTTAAATGGTAGATTATGGGTAATCTGGCTAAATAAACAGTTGAAAAATATATATGTTTACTGTGTTACATGCCAACGTTTTTTTAGTTCTGTAAAGCCAGTGTTGTGATTAGGGAGGATGAGCTGATGGTTTGGTTAGATCCAGTGTTGCTGGTGATTCTTAAATGGTCCCCAGTTTCTGTCGCCTGGTCTCCTGATACACCCCTGTGGAATAACCCCCTCCTCCATCATATTTCCACTGTCCCTGACCCCCTGATTTGGAAAAGAGCAGGTGTTCACATCCCTACTTATATCTTCTCAGCGGGAGAGCTCCATTTCTTCAATCTACTGAATAAGAAATTTGGCCTCCCTAATTGGTATTTCTTTAGATACCTCCAACTGCAACAGGATGTCAGGACTCAATTCTCCCAAGTGTCTATCCTCCAACAGAGCTCATTAGAATCTCTCTTAAAGGCTTCTGATCTTGACAAGTCCCTCTTTTCCGCCTATGCCTATCTCACAACTCATTATGGTGCCAAGACGCATTCTGTGTTTCTGAAATGGAAAACCAATATTATTTATTTCAGTTACTTATATAGCACCGTCAATTTACGCAGCGCTTTACATATAAATTGTACATTCACATCAGTCTCTACCCTCAAGGAGCTTACAGTGTAAGGTCCCTAACTCACATTCATACATACTAGGGACAATTTAGACAGGATCCAATTAACCTACCAGCATGTCTTTGGAGTGTGGGAGGAAACCGGAGTACCCGGAGGAAACCCACGCAGGCACAGGGAGAACATGCAAACTCCAGGCAGGTAGTGTCGTGGTTGGGATTCGAACCAGCGACCCTTCTTACTGCTAGGCAAAAGAGCTACCCACTACACCACTGTGCCACCCAATATTCTTACTCTTTCTGAGGAGGAATGGGAAGACATTGTAGCTCAATACATCAAACTGATAATATCTGCTGAGGATAAGTTTATTCAACTAAAATTCTTACAAATGATATATTATACTCCTCAGTGGCTCCACCACGTCAATCCCACTCTTCCCTCACTATGCAGCAAATGTCATAATACTACTGGCACCTTCCATCATATGTTGTGGAGCTGCCCTCTGATTTTTGATTATTGGAAACGAGTCAAAACCAGGCTAGCTAAAGCACTAAAAATATCTATGACTCCGGATCCTATTGTTTTGCTGCTAGGTGTCTATGATTCCCTTTCTCTTTCATAACATGCTAAACTTTTGCTGTTCTATGCGTCCTACTATGCCACAAAGGAAATTCTCCTTAAATGTAGAATAAATGTAGACTTTTTCCCTCACCTTCCTACATTGATTGGTGTTCAGCTTTGCTCCTGGAGAAACATTGTGATCCATTCCAGCTAGCTGCCTAATCCTTTCCAGCTATCCGGACCAGTGGTGGAACCCGAAGAGCCATGTGGAATGCCAGGACTGCACTTTACTTTGACAAGCATGCATCTTCTATCATCTTGTGTTTTTAATCTCATCCTATTAAAGTCATCATTTTAATACTACACTCAGGTCGGTGCCTCCCCCTCCCCTCCCCCTTCCCCTCCCTGTTTTTTCCTTTGGTGTTCAGATACAGGATCTGGATTCCCTTTATACCAATTATAGGCCGATACCCATTGCTTCTTGGGGTCCCCTGTCTCCCCCCTGCAGTGCTACCAGCTTCCCTTCTCTCCCAACCCGCTGCCGCAGGGGATGTTTCAGGATGGATGAATGAGTGAATACAGTGAGTGATCTGTGTTCATTCTTAACGGAAGCATAGTAAACTATTTGCTATGCTTCAGTTTGTGAGTGAATAGGAAGCTGCTCAGCACAGAGCACTTCCCATTTGTTCACTGTCCAGTGAAGCTGAGGCTGTAGAGAAAGGGACTGGGGAATCTCTATCTTCAGACCCTTTCTCTCTGTTTAGACCCTTGATATTTCACCAAAGCCCCCCAACCGGTCTCCTAAAAAAACTGTAAAAAATAAAATAAAAATAAAAACTACTGACACCATCAACTGCACTACTGAACCCAATCTCTGCTCTGCTGACACTGTCCACTGCTCTGCTGATATACATGCATATGCGTTTGTGCTCTGCTGTTCCTTGCACACACCAACACCCTGCACACACCAATGATACTAATTGACATATATGAGTAGAAGCTGCCCAGCTAAATATGATAAAATCTGGTCTGCATGCTTAGATTCTGTTTGATCTCCACCCCCCACACCTTTTTCTTTTCTCATGTGCCCTGAAGACCTATGTCCTGTGGTGATACTTGTCAGCAGTTTATTATTTCTTAATTGTTCTTACCAAGCTTCTACAGATTGCACAAGTCTACTCATTTTGTACTCTAATGTATGGTACTTGAACTGTGGTATTATCTTCAGTTATTGATATGTTGTAATTTAGAAATCTTCTACTAAAAACAATTTTTTTACCAAACAAAAAACAACCAATGTTGCTATAAAAAAGCAGTAGCCATAACAACTATATTTTATATAACTGTAGACAGACCAAATGAAAGATTCTGGTTAGCTACCATGATATATTTCACTTTTAACAGCTTGCTTTGCATTTTGCACTGCTTTACTAAATACAGCCTGTAATGCCGCGTACACACGGCCGGACTTGCTAATGGGCTAAACTCTGTCGGCATTTCCGACGGAAAGATTTAGAACATGTTCTATATCTGAGTCCATCGGAAATGCCGACAGAAAAAGTCCTATGGGGCATACACACGGTCGGAATGTCCGACCGAAAGCTCCCATCAGACTTTTTTTGCCGGCCATGTGTACGCGGCATAAGGGTTTAGAGGGGTGAACAGTCTGCTCAGAGACAGTTCAGTAAAACTAAAAGGTGCTTTATTCAGTATAAAGGCAAAACAAATGGAAGAAATGACAGGCTTGTCTTTAAATGCAGTTCCCACACACGGGTAAACTATAGTTTTTGCGGCAAACAGGCTTATGGGTAATACTTCACAGCTCTAGCCAGAGCTACAGCCCTTTACAAAGTTTACAGTGTCTTGAAAAAGTATTCATGCCACTTGAATTTTTCCACATTCTGTCATGTTAGAACCAAAAGTGTAAATGTATTTTATTGGGATTTGATGTGAAGACCAACACAAAGTGGCACATAATTGTGCAGTGCAAGGAAAATAATAAATGGTTTTCAATTTTTTTTACAAATAAATATCTGAAAAGTGTGGCGTGCATTTGTATTTAGCCCCCTTTCCTCTGATACCCCTAACTAAAATCTTGTGGAACCAATTGCCTTCAGAAGTCACCTAATTAGTAAATAGAGTCCACCTGCGTGTAATTTAATCTTAGTATAAATACAGCTGTTCTGTGACACCCTCAGAGGTTTGTTAGAGAACCTTAGTGAACAAGTAGCATCATGAAGGCCAAAAGAACACATTAGACAGGTCAGGGATAAAGTTGTGGAGAAGTTTAAAGAAGGGTTAGATTATAAAAAAAATTCCAAGCTTTAAACATCTCAAAGAGCACTGTTTAATCAATCATCCAAAAATGGAAACAGTATGGCACAACTGCAAACCTTTTAATACCTAACATAAAGCATTGGAAAATATAATAAAAAAACACTGGCCGATCCTCCAATCTGATCAGATTCTGAAAACTAGCATACCAGCAAGACCTTCCTTCATCTATAGAAAAGCACCGAATCTCAGGAATAAACTAGTTCACAATGCCCTGGATCCCCCAAAACAAATCAGAATTTCAAACCATTTAAAAGGCTTTTATAAATGTGGTAAATGTCTTCCATGCAAAGTCAGCAAAAAATCTAACAAAAAAAGAACCGATTTTTCCTCCATGTCAAGAGGCACAAAATATACCATAAAAGAACTGATCACATGCACCAGTACCCATGTGACGTATGTACTAGAATGTCCTTGCCATAAACAATACGTGGGTAGAACAACAAGAGAACTGCATGTGAGAATCCGGGAGCATATTAACAACATTAAAAACGGATTCGACAAACACAGTGTATCAAGACATTTTAGGGACTATCATAATAAAGACCCCACATGCATGGTATTCTATGGCATAGATAAAATCAAAGGACATTGGCGGGGGGGAATAAAAAAACCAAGATCTCCCAAAACGAGACAAAATGGATATTCCAATTAAACACCCTTCAACCAAAAGGAATAAACATAGATATAGATCTCAATTGCTTTTTAACTAATTTTTAATTTTAAACATTTTAATATATGATGTTGGTTTGTTCTCACTCGATCTAAGGCTTCATAGTTCATATTTTATATTTCATATTTATATTTTATATTCCATATATTTTTTACATATATTTTTTTACCATAACATCATGAGTTTTTGATTGGATGTAATTTTAGGAATTTAAAAAAAAAATCTTTGCACAACCTTGCATACATATGATGTTTTATATATATATATATATATATATATATATATATATATATATATATATAAACATTACATGGGCATACTTAATTTCCGCATGCTATCATTATTCTATTTACCTGTTATTAAATGTGTCTGTTATTTTATATATGTCACAGTTTAATTATACTCATGTCAGGAACTTGGTTTTATTATAACCTTTTATATAATTATATAATTCATTAAATACACTTAACTTTGGCATATTTTATGTGGAGGAATACAGAGTGTTTTGCACGTAGCGTATGGTGGACCATCTATGGAAACTTGTCCTGGGGGACAAACTTTATACAATTTATGCCAGTTCGGACTCAGATACATTAACATATTTATAACATGAAAGCAGTATTACATCTGCTGAACTCCGGTCTGAATTACCATATCCAACATGGCCGCCGAACTACTTCTATGCTAGGGCTTCGGTCTCCGGAATCACACACAAAATGGCCGCCGTGATATGTCAGGGCTTCGGTCTCCGGAATCACACACAAAATGGCCGCCGGTATATTTCCATCTGGTCTTCGGTCTTTATTATCACACACAAAATGGCCGCCGGGACCTCGGACGACCTGCGGACAACGGGGCCGCCGGCCGCCCAGACAGACATACCATTACTTTTATATAGGGTCTCTTGATGTACTAAGGGGCCAAAAACATATTAATGAAGTTGGTTATTCATTGGGATCATTCTGGCTTATTACAACACCAAGCCCCTTATACTATGTTATTTACATAGGGGCTTCTGTCTGCGAATCATACCCAAAATGTCTGGCGGGCTTCGGTCGGCAATACCACCCGCAAAATGGAGGCCATAAACACTAATACATTATGCAAAACACAAAATTAGTATTAATAGGAACTGTAGCAAGCACTATGTACGCTTCAGATGACGTCAGAGTGACGAAATGCGTAGGGGGAGTCAGCATACGTCCTTGCATCACTTCCTGCTACAGAGGCTTGTGTCAGCAATATAGGCTTTTTTTATCTTTACCGAATGTGAGTAACTTTTAAACGTTTTTGCACCAACAAACAAATTTCTATACAGTATTACACTATGTGGACTCCCTCTTTCTCTTTCATAATGGAATCCCCTCATAGTCCACATTAAAGACAGATTTACCCTGCGTTCCTACACAGTGGCATATACTGTGGATGTGTGAGACCCCAAGAGGGGGTGAAGGATCTGGTGAGTGCAGTCAATATAAGAGCACGGATCAAGGCACGCACTGAGGGTTCACTCATTGGATTATCCACTAGAATCCAGGCGGATCTTCACCGGCACTATAGCACCTTAAAATGTAATTGCATATGTCAAATAGAAGTTCACCTGTTTATTCACATCAGCACTTTATACCATTGAATTTATTGTATCACTTATACGGCTAAAGCATATAGCAATATTGCACTTTTTATATATTCTTTATTCATTCATGAATTAAGTTGGTTTTTGCACATTGCACCTTATTGGGTCAGGCATATAACCTGATACTCAGGGACCTAATAAGTTTACACACAGTTTCACATTAATAAGCACAGTTGCACTGTGCAAATGCTTGTCAATACTCATCTAACAGGCATCATCTATATTTTTTTTCCCCACCTGACAACTTCTTTCCTAATCAGGGGAATAGTAAACACCTGAATTCATCAGGCCTGGAACAGCACCATATCTACTCCTTTTTTCTTTTTTTTTTTCCTAACATTACACTCCACCCAGTGGAAGTAATTGGTAGTGGCAGCAGTTCCAAATACATTTATTTTTAATACTCTTAGTACATATTCCATTGCGCGGGTGCCTCTTTCTCTTTATTTACAACTGCAAACCTACCAAGACATGGCTGTCCACCTAAACTGACAGGCCGGGCAAGGAGAGAATTAATCAGAGAAGCTGCCAAGAGGCCCATGGTAACTCTGGAGGAGCTGCAGAGACCCACAGCTCAGACGGGAGAATCTGTCCACAGGACAACTGTTAGGTGTGCACTCTACAAATCTGGCCTTTCTGGAAGAGTGGCAAGAAGAAAGCCATTGTTGAAAGAAAGCCAAAAGATGTCCCGCTTGCAGCTTTCGAGAAGCCATGTGGGGGACACAGAAAACATGTGGAAGAAGGTTCTCTGGTCAGATGAGACCATAATTTAACTTATTGACCTAAAAGCAGAACGCTATGTATGGAGGAAAACTAACACTGCACATCACCCTGAACACACAATGAAACATGGTGGTGGCAGTATCATGTTGTGGGGATGCTTTTCTTCAGCAGGGACAGGGAAGCTGGTCAGTTGATGGGAAGATGGATAGAACCAAATACAGGGCAATCTTAGAAGAAAACCTGTAAAGTCTGCAAAAGACTTGAGACTGGGGTGAAGGTTTACCTTCCAGCAGGACAACAACCCTAAACATACAGCCAGAGCTACAGTGGAATGGTTTATATCAAAGCATATTCATGTGTTAGAATGGCCCAGTCAAAGTCCAGACCTAAATCCAATTGAGAATCTGTGGCAAGACTTGAAAATTGCTGTTCACAGATGCTCTCCATCCAATCTGACAGAGCTTAAGCTATTTTGCAAAGAAGAATGGGCAAAAATGTCACTCTCTAGATGTGCAAAGCTTGTAGAGACATACCCAAAATGACTTGTAGCTGCATTTGCAGCGAAAGGTGGTTCTACAAAGTATTGACTCAGGGGGGGCTGAATACAAATGCACGCCGCATTTTTCACATACCGTATTTATCGACGTATAGCATTCGCCGGCATATAACACGCACCCCAAGGTTAGCAGGGAATTTTAAGGAAAAAAAACTTACATTTAAATGCCCATCAATGCAGCCTTATCAGTGTCCATCTGCAGCCTTGCACAGCGTCCATCTGCCTGCTTGTCCAGTGTCATTTACAGCCTTGTCAGTGTCATTCGCAGTCTTGCAGCCTTATCAGTGTGCATCTGCAGCCTTGCAGCCTTGTCAGTGTCCATCTGCAGCCTTGCAGCCTTGTCAGTGTCCATCTGCAGCCTTGTCAGTGACATTTGCAGCCTTGCCCAGGCTGCAGTTAAACTTTTCAGTGTCACTGCAGTTTAAAAATGGCACTGCCAAGATACACAGAGCCGGTCCTCGGCTCCTCTCGGCTCTTCTCGGCTCCTCTCGTAGTCCCGCCCAGTCCCGCCCTATGATGGACATAACACAGGTCCAATGGCGGGACTGGGAGTGACTGTGAGCGGAGCCGAGCGGCGTCCATATACATACATAGCCAAGTGTACTCGACTAGATTCAGCTAGATCCGCTCACAGTCACGCCCAGTCCCTGTGTTATGTCCATCATAGGGCGGGACTGGGCGTGACTGTGAGCGGAACTAGCCGAGCCTAGCCGAGTACACTTGGCTATGTATGTATATTGGCGGCCGGCGTTCGCTCCGCTCACAATCAGCGGGGGGGATCGGCGTATAACACGCACCCACGATTTTCCCCTGATTTTAAGGGGAAAAAAGTGCGTGTTATACGCCGATAAATACGGTATTTTATTTGTAAAACAATTTTGAAAACCATTTTCAATTTCCTTTCACTTCACAATTACGTGCCACTTTGTGTTGGTCTATCACATAAAATCCCAATAATATATATTTATGTTTTTGGTTTTAACATGACAAAATAGCTCACCTAGCAGATCACAGTCCACAAGTGGAGCCTTCCACACAGCACGCTGATGTCTTTCTCACTGCTAGAAAACAGCTCCACTGACACTTTCATACCAGCTGACTAATAACCAGGTCTGAAGGGAAAGTACCTGCCCTCTTCAGTTAACCCTCTTAACCCTGCCCCAGGCTGACTCTCTGAAGCCCATAGATATTTCATAAACAGAAATATGCATAGCCATGTCTTTTCCATAGGAAGATGAATCTGCTACTAAATAATTCATAATTATGATTATTCTTTGGCAGGGCCGTCTTTAATATTGACTAGACCCTGGGAAAACATTTTCTTGGGCCCCCTCTTCCATGCAATTTCGCTCTCCACATGCTCTGAGACATACAATAAATAACAGCTAGGCTCAAAATCAGTTTACTGAATCAGATCAGGCAGTGATTGTGATTGGTTGCCAGAGGTTACAGTATCATTACCGCACACTGTCTAGCTGCTAGAGGTTACAGCACACATTATGGCTCACTGTTTATTTTCTAGAGGTTACAGTACATGACTTCTGCTTGTTGATTGGTTGCTAGAGATTACTGTACACTGATTAATTGCTAGAGGTTGCTGGACATCTATACCACTCACTAATTGGTTGTTAGAGGTTACTGCATATTATTACTGTTTACTGATTGGTTCCTAGAGGTCACTGCATATCCTTATCGCTCAATGATTGGTTGCAAAAGTTAGTGCACAGCATCAGGGATGAGCCGAACACCCCTCGGTTCGGTTTGCACCAGAACATCATTAAAGTCTATGGGACATGAACGTGAAAAGTCAAAAGTGATAATTTTAAAGACTTATATGCAAGTTATTGCCATAAAAAGTGTTTGGGGACATGTATCAATGCAAAAAAAAGTTTTAAAAACAACCGTTTGTTTGGGAGCAGTGATTTTAAGAATGCTTAAGGTGAAACAATAAAAATGAAATATTCCTTTAATGAAATATTCCTTTAAATATCGTGCCTGGGGGGTGTCTATAGTATGCCTGTAAAGTTTTCCCATGTTTAGAACAATACCATAGCAAAATTACATTTCTAAAGGAAAAAAAGGCATTTAACACTGCTTGTGGCTGTAATGTATTGTTGGGTCCCGGCAATATAGATGAAAATCATTGAGAAAAACAACATGGGTCCCCCCCCAGCCCATTACCAGGGTCTTTGGCTCTGGTATGTATTTTGAGGGGATCCCCCGCACCCAAATTAAAAAGAAATGGCAGGGGGGGCTCCCAGGCACTAAATACTCTGAACAGAAGTATATATACTATACGGCCTGCCCTATATACTCTGCAGAAAATTGGGCCTTAGGTGTTGGTGGTGCCAGAACACTGTAGCCCCTCACAGTTACTCTTGTTGGGCACAGGAACAGGCCCTGCTGTTAAATATTATTTCAAAAATTGTAATTACATGTCCGTATTAAACAGGGGCAGAAAAATGTGGCCTTGTGTGGTGCTGCCACAAGACTGTAACCCCTCACAGTGACTCTTGGTGGGCACAGGAACGGGCCCTGCTGTGAAATATTAGATTAAGAATTTTAATTACGTGCCCCTGTTAAACAGGGGCAGAAAAATTGGGCCTTTGGTGGTGGTGGAGCCACAAGACTGTAAGCCCTCACAGTTACTCTTGGTGGGCGCAGGGACGAGCCCTGATGTTAAATATTATATCAAAAATTGTAATTGCATTCCCCTGTTAAACAGGGGCAAAAAAATTGGGCATTGGGTGGTGGTGCCACAACACTGTAACCCCTCACAGATACTCTTGTTGGGTGCAGGAATGGGCCCTGCTGTGAAATATTTGATTAAAATTGTAATTACATGCCCCTGTTAAACAGGGGCAGAAAAATTTGGCCTTTGGTGATGGTGGTGGTGCCACAACACTGTAACCCCTCACAGATACTCTTGTTGGGCACAGAAACGGCCCTGCTGTGAAATATTATATCAAAAATTTTAATTACATGCTCCTGTTATACAGGGGCAGAAAATTGGGCCTTAGGCAGTGGTGGTGGTGCCCTAAACCAAAAATATTGTTGGAAGCTAGCATCATCAAGATTGAGGAGGAATAGGATAGTCACTCAGCATAGGCAGTCTTCAAGGGGGATCCCTCATCCATAGCAAAATCAATCAGTTACATCAGCATCAGGTGCTTGATAGCTGCTGCTGATCCAAGACTGATTCATTTGTATGAATGTGAGCCTATCAACGGTGTCTGTGGACAGGCGCACTGTATGATCCACTACAAACCCTCCAGCAGCACTGAATGTGCGTTCAGAAAGAACGCTGAATGCAGGACAGGCCAGTAGCTCAATTGCATATTGAGCAAGTTCTGGCCAGTGGTCCATCCTCAAGACCCAGTAACCCAGTGGATGCTCTGTTGGAAAGGTCTCCAAGTATGCTCTTGCACCTAGATATTCCTGCACCATGTAATGCAGACGCTGGCGATGGTTGCTTGAACCGATCAGACCTTGGCGCTGAGGACTAAAAAATTGTCTAAAGGCATCGGTCAGCCGGCCACCTTCTCCACCGCTCTTCCTTTGACTGAACGAAGCCTCAGCAACACGTTGTCCAGCACCAGGAAATTGTAACCTCCCAATGTCTGGAAATGCATTGTACAAACCTTTCTTCATGGTCTCCTGAAGATGTTTCATCCTCTGCTCCCTCTGCGAAGACAGGATGAATTTTGCAACCTTACCCTTGTAACGTGGATCAAGAAGGGTTACCAGCCAGTAATGATCCCTCTCCTTGATACCACAAATCCTAGGGTCCTTTTGCAGGCTTTGCAGAATCAGGGAGGTCATGCAGCGTAAGTTTGCAGAGGCATTCCATTCTGAGTCCTCTGGGTCATAAGGATCACATGATCCGTAACAACCTTCTCCCAGCCACGTACAACTCTTTGGGTTTCTGGGGACTGAAAACCATCCCTTGAAGCCTGCTGCTGAGTGTTATCTTTCACGTCCATGCTGACACAATCATCCTCCTCCTCTTCTTCCTGTGTGTTTGGCAGGCCCGCAGGAATACTATCTGGATAAAGGGGGCCTTGAGAGGTAAGGAAGTCCTCCTCTTCCTCCCGCTGTTCTGCCTCAAGTGCCCTGTCCATTATTCCACAAAGCGTGTGCTCCAACAGGAAGACAAGAGGGACAGTATCACTGAAGCATGCATTGTCGCTGCTCACCATCCTCGTGGCCTCCTCAAATGGTGACAGGACAGTGCATGCATCCTTGATCAGTAGCCACTGGCGTGGCGAAAAGAAGCCAAGCCCCCCTGACCCTGTCCTGGTGCCATACTCACACAGGTACTCATTGATGGCCCTTTGCTGCGTGTGCAGCTGCTGCAGTATTGCCAATGTTGAGTTCCACCTGGTGGGCATGTCACAAATGAGGCGGTCGGTGGGCAGGTTGCATTCCCTTTGAATGTCAGCCAGCCGAGCACTGGCATTGTATGACCAGCGGAAATGACCACAGACTTTTCTGGCCTGCCTCAGGAGAGCCTGCAATGCCTGAGTACCTGCTCAAGAACTGCTGCACCACCAAATTCAGGCCGTGTGCCAAACATGGGACATGGGTCAAGTGTCCCTGTCGGAAGGCGGAGAGAAGGTCGGTGTCATTGTCGCATACTACCATTCCTGGCTGAAGCTGGCGTGGCGTCAACCAACTCTGAGCCTGCCCCTGCAGAGCTGACAGAATCTCTGCCCCAGTGTGGTTCCTGTCCCCTAAGCAGACCAACTCAAGCACCGCATGGCATCTTTTTGCCTGAGTGCTTGCGTAGGCCCTTGAATGCTTACGGAGCACTGCTGGTTCAGAGGACAAATCTGCAGAAGAGGCCATAGAGGAAGAAGAAGAGGAGGGGGTGGAGGAGAGAGCTGTGGCAGAATCACCACTAGCATTTTGGAGGCGTGGTGGTGGAACAAGCTCCAACAATACTGAACCCTGTCCTGCATCCTTCCCAGCTGCCAACAGAGTTACCCAGTGCCCTGTAAAGGAAAGGTAATGTCCCTGCCAATACCTGCTAGATCATGAGTCAGCGGTAATATGCACCTTACTGCTTACCACCCTGTCCAAACATTGCCTTCCAAATGCCGGTAGAGAGCCGGAATGGCCTTCCGTGAAAAGAAATGGCGTTTTGGAACCTACCACTGAGGTACAGCACATTCCACAAATTCACGAAAGGGGGCAGAGTCTACCAGCTGAAAAGACAGCAGTTGCAGTGCTAGCAATTTGGCTAAGCTAGCATTCAGACGCTGAGCATGTGGATGGCTGGGACCGAATTTCTTTTTATGGTTTAGCAACTGGGGTATATATTATATATATCAAATACACTGCCACTAACTGAATAGCCTGCCTGCCTAATCTAAATCCCAATATCCCTCCGCCCACGCCAACAACACTACATAGGGCCGCCGTGTAGGCAGCCTTATAAAGTGTGGGGCGTGGAATTAGTCCCCCTGAGCAATGATTGGCCAAAGGCACCCTGCACCCCTGTCAAGAAGTAGCAGAGGAGGCTTTTATAAAACAATATTACGCTATGGGCATTCCTCTCTCCTGCATGTGACAACTTGGGAGAAAGCCAGCTTTTGATGTGCAGACCATCCAGCACGCCCCAGAGAGCTACACAGTAGCTAAAACTGTGAATGTCTATTATCCCTGGAGGGTAATGCTATCTGGTGAGTGCAATACATTACCAGCATGGAAAAGTCACTTGGCACTATTGTCACCTGAGAGAAAATAATCAGCACTAAACCTGAATAGTCACTGAACACAGTTTGAAGCACAAAGTCACTTTAATCAATGGAACTGTGTATTTTTTAAAACAGTTGGACTATTTTTTCACAATTTTTTACATTCAATATTCAATTGTTTATCATGGAATATTCACTATTTATATTTGTGGTTATATGTTTATGGTTTGAATTCTGATACAGAGGATCAAACACACTCATTATTTTGCTTGCAAAAAGTTTTTTCTTTAACCATCTCAATACAGGGCATTTTAACTCCCTTCCTGCCCAAGCTATTTTTCAGCTTTCAGCGCTGTCACAATTTGAATGACAATTGCGCGGGCGTGCAATACTGTACAGAAATTAAATTTTTATTATTTTTTCCCCACAAATAGAGCATTATTTTGGTGGTATTTGATCACATCTGCGGTTTTTATTTTTTGCGCTATAAACAAAAGAAGAGGGACAAGTTTGAAAAAAACACAATATTTTTTACTTTTTGTTATAATAAATATCCATTTTTTTTTTAAAACAAATTTTTTCCTCAGTTTAGGTCGATACTTAATCTTCTACATATTTTTGGTAAAAAACATCGCAATAAGCGTATATTGATTGGTTTGCGCAAAAGTTATAGCGTCTACAAAATAGGGGATAGATTTATAGCATTTTTATTATTATTTTTTTTTTTTACTAGTAATGACGGCGATCTGCAATTTTTATTGTGACTGCGATATTGTGGCGGACACATCGGACACTTTTGACACATTTTTGGGACCATTCACATTTATACAGCGATCCGTGCTATAAAAATGCATTGATTACTGTGTAAATGTGACTGGCAGGGAAGGGGTTAACACTAGGGGGTGATCGAGGGGTTAACTGTGTTCCTAGGGAATGTTTCTAACTGAAGGGGGAGGGGACTCACAAGGGGAGGAGACCGATCTGTGTTACTCTGTACTGAGAACACAGATCGGTCTCCTCTCCTCTCTGACAGGACGTGGATCTGTGTGTTTACACATTATATTTTTGCTGCATGATTGTAGTTTTTTATGGTTTCAGTTCATCACTCTGACACCCACCAGAGGGTGTAACACACCTATTCATTTTGTGTTTTTTGGCATTAATTTGATCAGTTTATCACATAATTTTATATTACTAGGAATATTAAATTGTACCACATGCACATATTTCACTTGTTTTGTGACAGGCAGGGGGTGTAACACATTATACAACAAATCTTCTGATTTCAAAGTTGGTTTGAAATCCAAAGCTCACCATAATCTTCGGGGAGAGTAACACCACTACATAAATCTTTCTAGCCTAGTTGCCTGATCCAATAAGGCAGAGGGTATAACACCGTTTTTCACTTTTTCTTTTCATTGAAAAAATTCTGTTTTACTCCTATTTTTACTTTGTGACATCCTAATATTTCTGTACAGAACTAATGTTAAGCCAAAGGTACAGTTAAACTGTTAGGCACTTCTTTTTCATCATACTATATTAAGAGTAGAATAGCGCCATTTCTACACTTTATCATTCATTTGCATACTCCACCTAGGTGGTAGTATTATGTAGAGGCAGCAATTCTCCTTTCTCTTTCCTACACACTTTTCTTATAAATTTTTATATATATATATATAAATTTCTTCATATATCTCCTACTACTTTTTTTATTTTTTGATAACTGTGGCATCCATTTACTGGAACTTAATACTAGGGACACTTTCTTTTCGCTTTATAGATACCATATCACAGGGTCACCTACTATTTCTCAGAATTTTTTTTGTAACCTTGACCAGATCTGTGCCTTGCCACAATTCTGTCTCTGAGCTCTTCAGGCAGTTCCTTTTGACCTCATGATTCTCATTTGCTCTGACATGCACTGTGAGCTGTAAGGTCTTATATAGACAGGTGTGTGGCTTTCCTAATCAAGTCCAATCAGTATAATCAAACACAGCTGGACTCAAATGAAGGTGTAGAACCATCTCAAGGATGATCAGAAGAAATGGACAGCACCTGAGTTAAATATATGAGTGTCACAGCAAAGGGTCTGAATACTTAGGGCCATGTGATATTTCAGTTTTTCTTTTTTAATAAATCTGCAAAAATGTCAACAAGTCTGTGTTTTTCTGTCAATATGGGGTGCTGTGTGTACATTAATGAGGAAAAAATGAACTTAAATGATTTTAGCAAATGGCTGCATTATAACAAAGAGTGAAAAATGTAAGGGGGTCTGAACACTTTCCGTCCCCACTGTACATAAGTGTGAAAGGTATTCTAAAACCTGGATATTATAGAAAATGTTTGTCTACACTGAGGAGGGGAAGGCTCTTTTTCATGCATAGATTGCTGATTGAAAGTAGCTCCTGGGTTTTCCCACTGAGACATACTACCAGTTAATTTTATTCAGTTTCCCCCCAACCCT
Source organism: Aquarana catesbeiana (assembly GCF_042186555.1). Taxonomy (NCBI): domain Eukaryota; kingdom Metazoa; phylum Chordata; class Amphibia; order Anura; family Ranidae; genus Aquarana; species Aquarana catesbeiana. The sequence goes on from NC_133327.1 coordinate 455,225,784, forward strand.
TCTCCTCCTTCTTTATTTCCCCTATCGTTTTTTCCTTCTTGCCTTGTCTTTCTTTACATTTCTCATTTGTCCTCGTTATAATTACCAAAAAAAAAGGTTGGCAGTCCTTGTTTTCTTATGGTGACCAGTCCCACATTAATTTTAGGTTTCTATGAGGGAATAGTAAGTTTATACCTGACACATATATTCTGAAAGTTGGCTGACCCCTCTTTATATCTAGATGTCATTTAGACATTGGGCAACAAGCGTTCTGCAATTCTATTTGCGTGGTTTTTCCACGATTTGTCGGGTGACAATCACACCATGATTTGGGTGCCATTGAAAGTAACGGGGATCGTATGCGCGTACCGCATTTTGCGGTGATTCAGAATCACAGGCAGAATTGTAGCGATTCCGCCCGCGATCCGGAATTCCATGGTGTGAATGAAGGCTTAGGCAAAGAATATTCCTCCTCGAGTTTCTGAAAAGGTTTAAAAGTAGGGTCAGCATGAATTGAAGTAATCTCATGATACCTAAGACCTTCCAAGTGTTTGTTACCCCACATTTCATATACCTAATATGTGGCTGCTGTACCATGTATTTGTGTGAGAAAGTATCCTATTCTCTTAGTATTGCTTCCTTTATGTGAAATCCCTGGTGATCCTGCTATCCCCCATGCTTTCCTTTTAAAAACTGACCACACTAAGAAGGAGAGCACACTGTGATCAGTTCTCTAGCTATGCTGGGAACTCAGTGTACTCTCCTTCAATAATCAGACTTGTCCTGACATTCCCCCCGCTGCACAGCCATTCACTGGGAAGATCAGTGTGCTGCTGCTTTTCCTCCCCTGAGCTCCTATGCAGCTGAGAACAGAGGGAATGATAGAGAAAAAGGAAAAAAGGTATTTATATATATTTTTTTTTATATCTATACACAAAGGTTTTGCCTTTCATTTCTACTTTAACCTGAATAGATCGTTTTACAAGGTGAGTTTAAACACTAAACCCAGTATAATTCATTAGGCTATTGTAGGGCAGGTCGAGGTAGATTTAAATGAGCCCGTTTCTAACTCCTCAGTGAGGACATCATGAGGGGGTACCAGCACATCACTGATCGGTTGGACAAAATATTGAGAGGGGCTGGGGAGGATCCAGTGGTCATGATATACGTTGGTCCCAATAACCAAGTAAGAGGAAGGTGCAGAGTCATACAAAACGATTTTAGGGACTTAGGGAATAGATTGAGGAAAAGGACCTCCAGGGTAGTATTCTCTGAAATAGTACCTGTACCTCGAGCCACACCAGAGAGGCAGCAGGAGCTTAGGGAACTGAACAAGTGGCTGAGGAACTGGTGCAGGAAAGAGGGGTTTGGGTTCCTGGAGAACTGGACTGACTTCTCAGTCAGTTACCGGCTCTTAGTAAGGGTTGGTACAGCTCTATTGGGAAGTAAGATGGCCACAAAGCTGGAGGGGCTTTTAAACTAGGTGTATGGGGAGAGGAATCAGAAAAAGCTATAGCCGATAGGGAACAGGTAACAGAGGGTGATAGAGTCAGCAATAATAATAGCAGTGAAAATATCACCGTAACAACTAATCATGGGGTAAGTGATTGGGGAATTCAAAGACAAAGACCAGAGAAACAAGGGGCGAAAACAATACGTACTCATACAGCACTAAGAGGCGTATACACAAATGCTAGGAGCCTAGCTAACAAAATAGTGGATCTGGAGCTGCTATTACACAAGGAGGACTTGGTTTGACAGCTCACATGATTGGCTGGCCAATATACAGGAGTATTCCTTGTATTGAAAGGACAGGGAGGGTAGAAGAGGGGGAGGGGTGTGTTTATATGTCAAAAGTGATGTAAGGGTGGTAGAGAGGAGCAACATTATGTATGGGACTAGGGGGAGGTGGAATCAGTATGGGTAGAACTTCAAAGAGAGGAGGTGAGTGGGAAATTAATAGCGGGGGTATGCTATAGGCCACCCAACATGAGGGAGGAGGAGGAGGAGCTGGAATTACTATCTCAGTTAGAAATGGCAGGGAAACAGGGAAATATAATCATAATGGGGGACTTCAATTATCCCAATATCGACTGGGCAGAGGAAACAGCTCACTCACTAAAGGCCCATCATTTCATCAATGTTTTACAGGACAACTTCATGTCCCAAATGGTGGATTCACCAACTAGAAAGAATGCCCTTTTAGATCTTTCAATTACAAGCGATCCAAGTCTGATCTCAGATGTGGAGATACGCGACAGCTTGGGATCTAGCGATCATAGGATGATCGCGTTTACCATAAATGGTAGGAGTTATATGGGTGGTAAAAAAGCACTAGATTTCAAACAAGCAAATTTTCCTGAACTACGGTCATTGCTACATGACATTAATTGGGACCAAATTCTAGGGACATTGAACACAGAAAAGAAATGGGAATGTTTTAGGAGCATATTAAATAAAGGTATCAAGCAGTGCATTCCAATGGGCAATAAATAATAGAAGAGCAAAAATTAAACCTGGGTGGTTAAACCGTAATGTGAGTAGCCTCATCAAGGAGAAAAGTATGGCCTTTAAAAAATATAAAGGGAATAGGTCAACAGCAGCATTTCTGCACTACAAGGAATGCAACAAGAAATGTAAAATCTCAATCAAGGCGGCTAAAAAAGAATACGAGTGGCCACTCATTAAAATTAGAAGAAAAGAGGTTTGACCTTAAACTATGTAGAGGGTTCTTTACTGTAAGAGCGGCAAGGATGTGGAATTCCCTTCCACAGGAGGTGGTCTCAGCGGGGGGCATCGATAGTTTCAAGAAACTATTAGATACCTGAACGACCACAACATACAGGGATATAAAAGGTAATGCTAACATATAATCAAACACATAGGTTGGACTTGATGGACTTGTGTCTTTTTTCGACCTCACCTACTATGTAACTAAGTAACTATATATTTTTTTATTTATTTATTTTTTATATTTTATGGTTGAACTAGATGGACTTGTGTCTTTTTTCAACCTGACTATCTATGTAACTATGTAACATAGTGGAAGAAAGTAAAAATAACCCCAAAACTTTTTAAAATATATTAACAGTAAAAAAACAAAAACGGAGCACATTGCACACTTAAAAGATGATGAGGGGAGGATAGTTACAGATGACACAAAGAAGGCCTGTACTAAATGCCTTCTTCTCCACAGTTTTTACGCAAGAAAAAGAAGGTTTTACTCACAGCAACTGTAGTGTTAGTGGCACAACACAAGACATACCCACGTAGCTAACAGAGGCCGGAGTCAAAGATAGACTTAGTAAGCTCAACTCAACTAAATCCCTGGTACCAGATGGCTTACACCCGTGAGTCCTCAGAGAACTCAGTCAAGTTATAGCCAGACCATTGTTCCTGATCTTTGTGGACAGCATAATGACAGGATTGGTACCAGCTGAATGGAAAAAAACCCAATGTGGTACCAATATTCAAAAAAAAGGACAGAGACATATTCCTGGGAATTATAGGCCAGTCAGCCTAACATCAGTAGTGGGTAAATTATTGGAGGGGATGATTAGGGACTACATCCAATGTTTTACTGAGGAGAAGAATATCAGGTAATCAGCATGGGTCTATGAGGGGACGTTCCTGCCAGACCAATCTGCTAACATTCTACGAGGAAGTGAGCAGCCATCTAGATATGGGGAGGGCTGTGGATGTGGTGTATCTGGACTTTGCAAAAGCATTTGATATAGTCCCCCATAAATGCTTAGTTTACAAGCTAAGGTCTGCAGGCTCAGACCATAGGGTTTGTGCTTGGGTTAAAAAATGGTTACAGAGACGGGTCCAAAGGGTATTGATAAATAACATGTACTCAGACTGGTCTGGAGTAGTGAGTGGGGTAACCCAAGGTTCTATCTTGGGACCAATTCTATTCAACATATTCATAAATAACATAGAGGATGGGATAAATAGTTCAGTCTCAGTTTTTGCGGATGACACAAAGTTAAGCAGAGTAATAAACTTTCATCAGGACATGGTAATTTTGCAGAATGACCTGAATAAAATAGTGTGGGAAGACAAATGGCAAACGAGGTTTAATGTGGAGAAAAGTAAAGTAATGCAGTTGGGGTCAAAAAACATAAATGAAAAATATTCACTAGGTGGAGTACAGCTGGGGGAGTCAAGGATGAAGAAGGATCCAGGGGTAAGTGCCAAGCTGCAGGTGCCAAAGCCGGCAGATTATTAGCATGCACAAAAAAGGGATAGACTCCAGGGACAAAACCATAATTCTGCCGCTTTATAAAACTCTGGTCAGACCTCATCTGGAGTTTTCAGTTCAGTTCTGGTCACCAGTCCTCTGAAGGGATTTGCTAGAGCTGGAGAGAGTCCAAAGAAGGGCAACAAAACTACTAAGGGGACTGGAGGACCTCAATTACGAGGAACAACTGCAAACTAAATGTATTCTCGCTGGAGAAAAGATGCTTGAGAGGAGATATGATAGCGATCTACAAATATCTCAATGGGGATCCAAGCATAGGAAATAAACTATTCAGTCATAGGGGTGTAAAAAGGCACAGGCCACACAATGAGACTGGAAAAGAAGAGGTTTAACCTTAAACTGCGTAGGGGGGTCTTCACCGTTAGGGCAATAAGGATATGGAATTCTCTCCCACAAATGGTGGTGACTGCGGGGAGTATGGACATCTTTAAAAGACATTTAGATGTACATCTTAAAGGACACAACATACAGGGATATGGGAAAGCATTATAGACACTGATACACATGCACCCACACAGGTTGAACTGGATGGATTATTGTCTGTTTTCAACCTTACCTACTATGTAACTATGTAACTATATATGTAGTATAGACCTCTTAGGGTTTATGGCCTCCATGCTGGCACTACTCATCAGATGTTGTAATTGAGCTGCTAAACAATAGCTCCAAGTATGAGGGAATTGCATCATACATGCGGATCTTAGCTTGTTCCCTTTTCAATAGAAAAAAAACTATTGAAATTACATTTTGTATCCATCACCGAACATCGTGCAGCAGAGGCGTAGCTTGAAGCTTGTAGGCCCCGATGCAAAAGTTCACATGGACCCCCTCACTACCACCTACCACTTCCACCGTGCTTGCAGATACACCCACCGCATGCCAAGATACTCAAAATGGCTTAAGAGTTTTGAGTTCCCAGAGTTCCTCCTTACATCAGAGGACAGGAATCACCACTGGAGAATCAGAGGACAGGGACCCTGAGTAAGGGTAACTTGGCAGAACTCCTTTCCCATCCCAGTACTGTATACAGCTCCTCCCCCAACACTACACAGGGCTGGAATCACATTCCTTTACACACAGTCTGTCAGTCTTCATAGGGTGTATCTGGCTTTTATGTTGCCGTTCTGACCTGTGAAATTCTCTGGTTGGAACGGCAGTGTAGTTGCAGTAGGCTGACTGGCTGTGTTGTAAAGGAATGTGATTTCAGCCCTGCGGAGGAGGAGCAGTATAGAGTGCTGTAATGGGAAAGGAGCTCAGCAGCTGGGCATAGCATCCAGGGCAGAGGGGGTGGTCAGGGGGCTTTGGGGGGGGCGCAACTTAGATCTGGGGGGGCAAAGCCAAGTGACACAAAATCTGGAGCCTGCAGCCCCTCAGGGCCCCCTTAGGAGGTGTTAAGGGATTTGTTTTAGCAATTTCTGAAAGTTTCTTTGTCAGTGTTGGCAGGTGTTGGGGGAAGGTCACCTCCCGGAGGTGTGTGTCTTTTTCCCAGTTGTCATGGAAGTGTGGTAAGCAGACATCTCCGGGTGGAGGGTACAAAGAATCCCAGCTGGTGACTAGGAGACACCGAGTAATGTCTTACCTCACCAGTAACATCTGTCCCATCATGGCTAGAGGATGACACTCTTCTCCTCTTAACTCGCTGAGCTTGGTTACCATTCCATGTTGCCAGCACACAGCACAGACATTTCCCCATTCTCCTCTCCATTCAGGAAAAGGCTCACAGTTTCTCCCCAGGCAATGAGAACAGGGGGGTGTGCACTGTGGAAGGCAAAGTGGAAGCCCAGTATTGGAGCGTGTCTGTGGGGTCCTAGGGCAGATTGGAGCTGGACTTTGTGGAGGATATGATAATATGACAGGAAGGCTGCAGGGGCCCCCTGGAGCTAGGGGCGGGGTTGAGATTGTGACCCCTGCAACCCCTTATGCTCCGCCCATGTCGTGCAGGTTGTAAAACATTTTATGAAACAATACATTTACATTTTTCAGCTTAATACTTTGTGTTTTGCTCAAGATACATTTTAGATGGATGTCGTATAGTATTATTCAACTGCATTATCACTTTTCATTCTTTTGGTACCATAAAGATTTTTGAATAAATGTGTTCTCATCTACAAATGCATTCAATAGGTATATAAACAGTGCTCTGAAATCTTCATGTCATTTTGAATGTAACCTTTTTTTTTACACTGTACTAAAATGTTTAGATTTTAGAAGCAGGGAGAAGGTTCACAGCAGCAATAGGTATTTTGAGAACGCAAAATACCAGAAATTCAGCAGTCAAGTATGCCTGCTGTGGAGTAAGTTTAGAAATTTACATTTAATATGATTTTTTATTACTTACACTTTACTTGTGTAAAGGTCACTTCAAATTATAACTGGAAAGATAACTAAAGGGGAATTAACATCAAAGTACAAATGTTCCTTGTTGAATTAATACCTTTTGCAGTTTTCTTCTCAGTTTTGTAAATATAAAAAGAGTCAAAATGTGCCACTATAACAGACAAGGGTAATCAGATCGCAGGCGTTAATATTAATTGGTAGCTTTTTCACTCTGTTTCGGTTTTAGCCCTGGTTCATACCAGTGCGGCTTTGAAATCATGCTACTTCAGTTCGATTTCAAAGCCGCAGATCAGTGCGATTTGCACCTCTGATTTCATTGTGGCTTTCGACTTCATTTAACAGAAGTCTATGTAAGTTCCAATGAAATCCCCAAAAAGTAGCGCAGGAACTTGAGTTGCAATGATTTGAAGGGTTCCATTGCCGGCAATGCAGTGCGACTTGTCATGCCATTTTGAACTGTCAAATGGCATGTCAAATTGCAGCATTGTGAACCAGGGCTTAACCTAGGTTTACATTGCTGCAGGTTAGAAATCGTGTGAGTTCAGCTGAACTCGCAACGTTTTCAACCCGGCAATGCAGTCTGACTTCGGGAGTGATTTGACAGACATCTGTGCGGGTTCCTGCACAGATGTCTATACAAATCGCCTCCCGAAGTCACCAAAAGTAGTACAGGAACTACTTTTGGGAATCGGTGCGACGCCGCAAAGTTGGTGCCGCATCAATTCGGATGGTGCCATTGCCTGCAATAGCCGCAGATTTGGCATGCGATTTGACATGTTAGAACTACATTAACCGCTAGCCGACCAGCTGCCGTTATACTGCGGCAGGTTGGCATGGCTGCACAAATCGCTGTAGCTGTACGTCACTCCTTTAAGATGTCATAGCAGGTGTGCCGGGCACCCGCAATTGCTTGTGACAGAACGAGAACGGGGATGTGTGTGTGTGTGTGTAAACACACAAATCCCGGTTCTCTCAGGGGACAGAAGACAGATCGTGTGTTCATACTAAGTATGAACACCGATCGGTCTCCTCCCCTAGTCAGTCCCATCCCCACTACAGTTAGAACACACCTAGGGAACATAGGTAACCCCTTGATCGCCCCCTAGTGTTAACCCCTTCCCTGCCACTGACATTTATACAGTAATCAGTAGCTATTTTTAGCTCTAATCGCTGTATAAATATCAATGGTCCCAAAATAGTGTCAGAAGTGTCAGATGTGTCCGCCATAATGTCGCAGTCCTGATAAAAATCTCAGATCACCGCCATTAGTAGTAAAAATGATAATAATAATAAAAATGTCATAAATCTATCCCCTTTTTTGTAGACGCTAGAACTTTTGTGCAAACCAATCTATATACGCTTATTGCGATTTTTTTTATCAAAAATATGTAGAAGAATATATATCGGCCTAAACTGATGAAGAAATTACAAAAAAAGACGCCACCTGCTCCCATCTATAGCTGGCTATCGCAGTAAGAAGCATTGGAAGGCTAACAACAGGTACAAACAAGGCCAAGGATAAATCCAAGGGAAAAACCAAAAAGCAGGGGTTTAGTCTGCATACATTTGCAAATGCATGCGTAAGCCACAGAGCCTCGTCAAGGCACCCTGGTATCTGTGGTACCTAACACTAACCATCAGAATGCATGTGCCTCAGATGTCTCCTCTGGCTCCATTGGAAGGATTCCTTTGGTTCCCTCCGGGGGAGGAGACAGAATATCTGGGGGCATGGGGCCAGGATGGGGATACCACGTGTGGCAAGTATGCCCCGCATGGAGCTCTGTCAACTTTACCGGAGTTGGTGTCAAGATTAGGGAATATACCAATAGCGGAATGGAAATACCATCAAATAGCAGGTTTTTTAATAAAATAAAACCGCTATTAAGATCGTTAAATTCACTCACAACATTTGAAAAGCAGTGTGTACGAATGACAGATGCTAGACATCTGCTGTCACAAATGTATAGACTGATCCTTAGTGGGTAAGATGTAACAGTTCCCTATTTTGTTAGAGAATGGGAGAGGGAATTAGACCAGACATTGACAAACACACAAATTAAAAAAATGATTAAATCAACGTACTCCACATCTATAAGTTTACATGTGCAGGAAATGGCATATACATTCATGACAAGATGGTACAGGACTCCAGTTAAATCATCACAGATGTACCTAGTAGTAGATGCAAGGTACTGGAGAGGCTGTGGACAGAAAGGCACATTTCTCCATTTGTGGTGGACATGCCCAGTGGTTGAACCATTCTGGAGGGCAATCGCTCCACGGATTGAGAAACTGACTCCCAGACCGATGGAATTTACACCTTTACATTTCTTATTTCATGGGACACCTGGGTCTATTAAGGCCTATAGGAAAAGCATTACGCCGCATCTGTTGAATGCAGCTTAATTGCTAATACAAAGACTGTGGAGGCAGACCCACTGCCCCACCTTGTTGGAATGGAAGAGGGAGGTTAACTTAATAATGGAAGCCAAAAGATGGGTCCATGTAGTGAAAGGCCAACAAGGGAAATTTGAAAAGATATGGGCAGGTTGGGTACAGTATACCCCCGAGATAAGTTAGGAGGGAAGTACCATGAAGTGGGTGGGAATAAGGATCGGCGCAGTGTCCAGGGCCATTGTGTATAGTCTAGGAAGTTGCTATAGAAGTGAAATCTTGAATACTGACCCTATTTATTTAGTATTTATTTAGGGGAAAATAATTGTATTTTTTTTTCTCCTCCCTTCTCTCACTTCCTCTCTCATCTTCTTTTCCCTCCTTACCCCACCCGACCCTTTCCATCGGCCCCGGGTTGTCGGGGGTGGGACCTCATATATCGGAGCTCGTATAGGGAGGTAGGAAATAATGATGAAGACCCTATTTTAGTGAGTGGGGGGTGGAGTGGGAAGGGGGCGTTGGACAGACGGGAATGAGAAGTGGAAGTGAAGACACAGTGGTTGGGAGGTGGGGGCCAATGGGGGCCCCGAGGGGGAACATTGGGTGATGGTGTGGCCAGTAATGGTCCTATATACAAAAATTTTTTTTTTTTTTTTGCTCTATTTATTTTCACAAGGCTGAATGACTAGGGAGTTATGAGTAGCCCCCTACACCCTTTTTTTGTCTTTCTTTAGTATGGCCAATAATGGCCTCTTACATTGTTTTTTTAAGTGTTATTAGTTTGCCACAATGTAGGAAGGGAAGAAGGCTATTAGTTGCCCCTTACCTCACTTTTTTTTTTTTTTTTATATATAGTGTGGACAGTGTGGCCTACAAGAGTTGTTTTGGTGATAATATGGCCAATTATGGCCTCTTACACAATTTTATTAAAAATTTTCTTTGTTTTGCGGTAGGGAATGGAGAGCACTGGAAGATGATTAAATCTGTTCACATAAGGGGATAGGGAGATATGGTAGAATGAAGGGTAATCCTCAGGGAAATTAGGGTGTAATCAATTGTACTCCATATAAATAAAGGGTGTAGGGAGGGAGAGAGTTGAGGAGGGTGGTAACTCCCATTTTTCTTTTTCTTTTTCTTTTTTTTTTGTGTTAGGGTGGAGGGATATACATGCTAGTTTGTGGAATGAAATGTATTGTAACTGTACAGCTTTTATTTAGGACATATTGGAATATAAAGTTATATAATAATGAATTGATATGCTGTATACTAAAGAAAAATAAAATAAAAAATGTTGATAATAATAATAATAAAAAAAAAAATGCATGTGCCTCCACTATGGGGACACTTATAAGTTAGTGTTAAGTACCACAGATACCAGGGTGCCTTGACGAGGCTCTGTGGCTTACGCATGCATTTGCAAATGTGTGCAGACTAAACCCCTGCTTTTAACGCATACTGTTAGACATGTTATTTGGTTGTTTGCGGGCTGGTCGGTAAGTTAAGCTTGGTTTTTCCCTTGGATTTATCCTTGGCCTTGTTTGTACCTGATGAAGAAATTCGTTTTTTTATTATTTTTTTGGATATTTATTATAGCAAAAAGTACAAAATATTGTGTTTTTTTTTCAAAATTGTCGGTATTTGTTTATAGCTAAAAAAAAACAAAAAACGCAGAGGCGATCAAATACCATCAAAAGAAAGCTCTATTTGTGAGGAAAAAAGGACATCAATTTTGTTTGGGTACAACGTCGCACAACCGCGCAATTGTCAGTTAAAACGACGCAGTGCCGTATCGCAAAAAATGGCCTGGTCAGGAAGGGGGCAAATCCTTCTGGGGCTGAAGTGGTTAAGAAAGCACTTAATTTTCAAAACAGAATTTACTAAAGTGAAATTCTAAGCAAACAGGATATTTCCTGTCTATTCAAGTCTATTATATTTCTTAAACCATCCAACTAAAAGTATTATTTCCATTTTTCTTAAAAACAAAAATGCATGCCTTTCTTGCAGTGTAAAGAAATCCTCATTTTAAAAATGTTAAAACTCTGCAGTGTTTCTGCAGCATGGAAAGAGCTTTGGCCTCTATGATTAAACCCTGAAAAAAGGAGTTCCCTTTTACAGGAGCTGAAGCCATCTTTTACTCATTTTATTCACATTCAGGCAAAAGGGAGCTGGTGTTTGTGTGCAGCAGGCCGTCTTTTTTTTTAAGTCTACCAGAGCCTGACAAGCCAATCCTGTCTTCTTGTACCAGTCTACTCACATGCTGTTCTGACTGTTACAGGTTTAGGGGCATTTGTTCGGTACTATTTTCATTGTTTTGAGCTACATATGAGAACAGCACTGCTGGGCATTTTACCCGCTTGTTGCAAATGAAAAGCTAAAACAATATTAAAGGCATAATAAAAGCATAATTAACCTTTTGAGTAGAATGGCCCATGCAGACATAAGGCCCTAGCACTTTACAGTGTGTAGCGCTGGTAGATTTTCCAATCTATCTCTTATATGTAAATTTGGTGGGTTATCTGTTCTGTACATAGTTCAGACTCAATCTAATGTTAGATTAGCCTCTGTTCCAGTTTGGCTGTGTTGCATGCAGTTCCACATTCTGCCTGTGGGTGTCGTTGTCACCATAGGTCAGTGTTGGAAAGCAACAAGCTGAAGCGTATGAGTGCTCTTCTATCCCAGAGATAACTTGGCGGAGGTGGTCCTCCGAGTTGCATTCTGGGAGTGGGTATTTATGGGACAGACGCCATGTTTCTAGAGGTCTTTTGCCTCGTGGCCTCCTGGCCTAGAGGTATGTGTTAGTAAGTTCTACCTTGCGGCCCTCCGGGCTGGAGGGTTGCGTTGCTGCAGCCATGCAGGTACACCCAGAAGCCTGTCTGGGGCCTGCTATCGCTGGGATGGTCCTGTGCTGTCTGTCCTGTGGGAAGAAGCCGGACAATCGGGAAGATCCAGGGGACGACCTATCTTGGAAGGGACCATGCAAGGCTGGTATTAAGAAGGGCCTGGTGACTCGATTGAAGGACACATCTTAAACTAATTTACTGCACAAGTACTGCCGGGTCGGCTTAAAGGTTCTGGTACTGTGTTTGCTGTTCACTACATCCTGTGGCAGAGGATTGTACAGTTTTGTTTCACCCAAGTCTGTGGCAGAGACTTTTTGTTCGTGCTGCGTTCCGGTTGCTAGGTTAGTGAGAAAAACCTATCCGGGCAGGCAAAGATTTAATCCTGAACTGAAGATACATTCATCTTTGAGATTTAAATTCCTTAGTGCTACACCAAGAAAGGGTATTTGAACTTCCCTGCAACTCTTCTTCTACCTCTTTCCTGCTACTTCTTCCAGTTATCTCCTATTAAAGCATTGGAAAAGTATTAAAGTGACTGTTGCCTATATTGTCTGATAACAAGCTCAACGGGGACCCTAGACCCGGAATTGATGAAATTACAGCCCGCTTTAAATCAGCAGCTCCACCGTGAGTTATTGCTACAAGTGCACTGTGTGTTTTTGTAAAATACAGTGTATTGTGATTAACTGAAAATAAAGTGAAAGTGTAACCCCTGTGCTAACGCTTAATAAGTAAAAATAAATGGTGAAACAAAAAACAAAAGAACAGGTTGCTGCAACACCTATAGTCTTTCCAAAGTGATCAGCAATGCTGCGTACACACGAGCGGACTTTCCGGCATACTTGGTCCGGTGGACCAGAGTCCGCCGGACAATCCGACCGTGTGTAGGCTCCGGCGCACTTTTCCTAGATTTGAAACATGTTTTAAGTCTTTCAGTCGGACTCAGTTTCTGACGGAAAGTCCGCTCGTCTGTGTGCTGGTCCGACGGAAAGCCCGCTCGTTTGTATGATGGTCCAACGGACCAGATACGACGCAAGGGCAGGGTATTGCATTTCGCTCTCGCTGCAATAGGAAAAACAAATTTTCCTATTGCGGCGAGCATGGGGCATACCAGGCCCTTAGGTCTGGTATGGATTTTAAAGGGAACCCCTACGCGTGGGGTCCCCCCTAAAATCCATACCAGACCCCGATCCGAGCACGCAGCCTGGCCGGTCAGGAAAGGGGGTGGGGACGAGCGAGCGCCCCCCCTCCTGAACCGTACCAGGCCACATGCCCTCAACATGGGGGGTGGGTGCTTTGGGGGAGGGGGCGCCCTGCGGGGCCCCCCCCCCAAAGCACCTTGTCCCCATGTTGATGAGGACAAGGGCCTCTTCCTGACAACCCTGGCCATTGGTTGTCGGGGTCTGCGGGCGGGGGCTTATCGGAATCCGGGTGCCCCCTATAAGAGGGCCCCCAGATTCCACCAGGTGATGTTGACCACGCCCCCTAAAACGTCACAGTCCCAGCATGCCCAAGGACTGTGACGTTATAAGGGGCGGGGTCTCCGCCTATATAAGTCACAACGGAGCGCTCAGAGAGCAGTCCAGCCGGAGAGAGCGTCGTGTCAACATCTGGAGAAGAGAAGAGGGAAGAAGACAAGAAGCCCAGAAGTCCGGACCTCCGCTGGCAAAAGAGCGGCATGAAGACAGCGGAGGAGCCGACAGAAGAACTGGAACACCGGGGGAAGAGGCCAGAGAGAGCGGAGAAGAACCAACCGGACGCTGGGAGAAGAGGAACTGGAGGGACCCCCGAAGCCGGAAGAAGACCCCCGAAGCCGGCGGAAGACCCCCGAAGCCGGAGGAAGACCCCCCGGAGCTGTTTAATAAATTATTTTAAAAACCTGTGTAGTGTGTTTTATTATTGACACTTTTTCCCTAGGTGAATGGTTAGCTGTACCATGTACCCCATACTCATTCACATAGGGTGGGGGGCCGGGATCTGGGGGCCCTCTTATAGGGGGCTCCCGGATTCCGATAAGCCCCCCGCCCGCAGACCCCGACAGCCAACGGCCAGGGTTGTCGGGAAGAGGCCCTTGTCCTCATCAACATGGGGACAAGGTGCTTTGGGGTGGGGGGGCCCCGCAGGGGGGGACCCCACGCCATTTTTTCGGCGTAGGGGGTTCCCTTTTTAACCCATACCAGACCTAAGGGCCTGGTATGCCCCGCATCGGGGCTCGCAAGGTGTCAATCTCGCCAATAGAAGCGGCAAGATTGACTTCCTTTTCTACCTGTCGTACCTGAGTCACGTTCAAAATGAACGTACTTGTCCGTGTGTGGGCAAGTCCGTTCATTCTGAAAGTCCGTCGGAAAGACGGGCGGACTTAGCCCGCCGGAAAGTCCAGTCGTGTGTGGGCAAGTCCGTCCGTTTTTAAGTCTGGCGCACCTGGCGGACAAAGTCCGTCGGAAAGTCTGCCGGACCAAGTATGCCAGAAAGTCCGATCGTGTGTACGCGGCATAACAGTTAAGGTGAAGGTTGGAGTTGCACAGCCTAGAAATTGTACAGACTAAAATATAACCTAGTGGTTCTCTGTATCTTAAATATATAAAACAAAATATAAAGCCATAAGCCACATATCATGCCTTAGTAATAGTCAAAGAACAAGAGCAGAAGAAGAATGGCGCTGCTCCTTTTTCGTATGCCCAAAGAATTCCTTCTAACTCTCACCTGAGCCTGCAGCCATCTATAACCAGCACTTTACTCCCAGAGACTGTCCCATCAATAGACTTTTATGAACTCCATTTGTGAGATCCTGTTTTCCCTTTGCTCTTACCATCCAGCTAACAGGCGCCCTATACTGTTTTGTTGTTTGTTTCTTTCGGTTTGCCTTGGTAATAGTGCAGGTGCATATAATCCATCACATAAAATTCAAATCACAGAGTAATAAAATATGCAAATTGAGTGCAAAGATCAATCAAATAAATATGTCCAAATATAACTGTGAATTCTGGTACATGAGATGATTATATACAGTTAATTTAAAGTGATATCCCAAAGTGTAGTGTTCTTCCACCACTGTGGGTCGCCAAGCTGCTCACAGAACTCTCACCTTAACCACTTGCCTACTGGGCACTTTCACCCCCTTCCTGCCCAGGCCAATTTTCAGTTTTCAGTGCTGTAACATTTTGAATGACAATTGCGCAGTCATGCAACATTGTACCCAAATTACATTTTTATCCACAAATAGAGCTTTCTTTTGATGGTATTTGATCACCTCTGGGGTTTTTATTTTTTGCGCTATAAACAAAAGAAGAGCGACAAGTTTGAAAAAAACACAATATTTTTTACATTTGCTATAATAAATATCCCAATTTTTAAAAAAACAAAACAATTTTTTTCTCAGTTTAGGCCAATATGTATTCTTCTTTATATTTTTGGTAAAAAAAAAATTGCGATAAGTGTATATTGATTGGTTTGCAGAAAAGTTATAGCGCCGACAAAATAGGGATAGATAATCTTCGTTTTTTTTTTTTTTATTATTGTGACTGTGACATTGCGGCGGATATATCGGACACTTTTGACACTATTTTGGGACCATTCACATTTATACAGCGATCATTGCTATAAAAATGCACTGATTACTGTATAAATGTCACTGGCAGGCAAGGAGTTAACACTAGGGGTGATCAAGGGGTTAAATGTGTTACCTAGGGAGTAATTCTAACTGCAGGGGGAGGGGACTGACTAGGGGAGGAGACCGATCAGTTTTCCTATATACTAGAAAATGCACAGTATTGCAGTGGTTAACCTAGTCAGCTTTCTCAGGGCTCTTTATTAGCTTTTCATCCCTGTCTCATACTTTCTCTAATCCTCACCCCTCTCCCCCTTCCCCCGTCTCATTTCCCCTCCTACCTTTTCCCCCAACCTGACCCTCCTCCACAACCTAGATAGCTCTTTATCCCTGCCCCCCCCCCCCCACATAAACACCCTGTCCCGTGCAACTCTCCCCCCATCCCCGTCTTCCTGTCTTGGTTCCTAAGTCGCAACAAACTAAATCAAAGCATAATGGAGCCGGCACTTCAAGATCCATTATGCTTTGATTTCGTTTGTTCCTGTCTGGGCTGTTGAAAGGACGTCCTGAGCAAGAGCACCTGGACTGGGTGTGCCATTTACTACCCTCCTAGCAGCTGCACTGATCAGAGCAGTGTTTTCTCTGAGCTACTAAGTCGCAACAGGGTCAATCATAGGAAACCCAACAAATGCTCAGTTCTCTTCTTTTAGGCCTATCTTGTAGTCGTGATATAGCCTATCTATAAACTTGGAGCAATTCTGAACATCCACAGATGGTGCTTCATTATCCCCAGTACTCCAACTCACAAAAAAAAGCGATAGTTACATATTTTTGTCTCATAGACAATGTTCTTGTACTGAGTTGTTATGTGTAGCACTCTAGGCTCTAGGTAGGTAGGTGCTAGAGTAGGATTTTTTTGTCTTAGGGCAAATTTGGGCAGGCCTGGCTGGGAGCCAGGCCTGTTTGTTTTGATCTGGGCTGGGAGTTGCTCAGGAAAGCAGCTGGTGACTCACAGGCAGCATCACTAAGACCTCTTCTTTCTGGAGCTTTGTGGAAGGTACTGGAAAGAGAGGAGGAGAGGAGAGGTGGAGCTGCCTGGGGTGTTCTAAGGAGCCCTGACCAATCCCCAAGCTAGATTGGCAGGGGGTAGGCCTCCTTAAATACTCAGGGTCAGCCCAGCTGGGGAGTTGGAGTCATTCAGAGCTTGAAGATGGAATGCTAGGCTGTCGGGGCCTTTAAGGAAGCTCCCCAGTCTGGGGGGGGTGACGAGGCCCTTCAAGAAACAATGAAGGCGTCTTGGACAAGGGGCACAGGAGGAGCAAAGAGGACAGCAGGAGAGAGCATTGCCGTGCAAGCCTTCAAGGAGAGGAACAACTGGTCGCAGCCAGGAGGGCTGGTGAGTGACAAGCACAGTCAGGAGGACTGGGGAGGCATGCCTGAGAGGCCTGGGAGCATGCAGTCTGGGATGGGTGCAGAGCCAGTGCAGTGGACTGTTGTCAAGGGCAGTGGAGAACAGCAGCTGCAGCCAGGAGGGCTGGTAGGACCTAAAGATGGGTTACTGGGTTTAATAACCAGAGATAGGACAGCTAGCACCAGAGACTTTCTATTTGCTACACTATAGGGTCTATACGGTCCATGCCTGAAAAAGGCTGTTGCTAAGGGTCTGGCTGAGTCAGAATCAGGCCTAACCCCATTGTGCTAGCTGTGCCTGGAACCTTAGAGAGGAAGAGATGTGTAGGAGGTGAATGGAGTGAACCTTAGAGAGGAAGCTATGTGCAGGAGGAGAAAAGGAGTGAACCTACTGAACTGTACATAGCTGTCCCAAGCAAATTGCGATTATTTTTACTTGGCATCCCATATTTCCCCTACCCCATCCAAGTTCAATTCCCTCAATAAAATACAAAAACAAAGCTGATGAACTGTTTATTGTCTTGGAGTGTCTGGGACATGAATGCCAGGCTGGGCAGTGTGACAGGTGGGCCACAACACTTAGCAGCCCCTACGGGGGTACCGATACATACTGTATATGTTTTGTGATATGAATATTTCTTTGATATATCACAAGTAACACTTTGTCATTGCACCGCTTCTAAATATTGCTCCAGGCTATTATGTATTTTACTGTACTTCATGATTGTGGCGGCTGCGACCGCAATTATAATTCCTGTTATATATCTTTTTGAAAACCAATAAACTTTTTGAAAAAAATAAATAAAAGATGATTAATCGTTTAAAACACTCTTTGCTGTTATGCTTGGTCAAAATGCGCCTGAGAACCTCTATGGGTTCGATATCGTATGCAGGATCCTGGATAGGTTACACTTGTGCCTCTGTTCCTCACAGCAGTCCAGTTTATACCTTCCCACCAGAGCAACGCTGGGCGCTCTACTCTCCGCTCTCCCTGAGCTCACCTTCCAGTCTGAAGGAGAGGCGAGCGCCCGGTGTTGCTGGTGGGAAGGTATAAACTGGACTGCTGTGAGGAACAGAGGCACAAGTGTAACCTATCCAGGATCCTGCATACGATATCGAACCCATAGAGGTTCTCAGGTGCATTTTGACCAAGCTTAACCGCAAGGTCACACGCCTTAAGGTGGGGGGCTATCACCTGGGGGGGGCACTTATATGAGCACACAGCACTTTAGGTTACATAGTTACATAGTTAGTCCGGTTGAAAAAAGACACAAGTCCATCCAGTTCAACCATAAAAAAAAAAAAAAATATTGTACAATCCAATAGACCCAATTCTATACCCACAGTTGATCCAGAGGAAGGCAAAAAAACCCAGCAGAGCATGCTCCAATTTGCTACAGCAGGGGAAAAAATTCCTTCCTGATCCCCCACGAGGCAATCGGATATCCCCTGGATCAACTTTACCTATAAATGCTAGTACCTAGTTATATTATGTACATTTAGGAAAGTATCCAGGCCTTTCTTAAAGCAATCTACTGAGCTGGCCAGAACCACCTCTGGCGGGAGTCTATTCCACATTTTCACAGCTCTTACTGTGAAGAAACCTTTCCGTATTTGGAGATGGAATCTCTTTTCATCTAGTCGTAAAGAGTGCCCTCTTGTCCTCTGTGCTGACCGTAAAGTGAATAACTCAACACCATGTTCACTATATGGACCCCTTATATATTTGAACATGTTGATCATATCCCCCCTTATTCTCCTCTTCTCAAGAGAGAATAAATTAAGTTCCTCTAATCTTTCCTCATAGTTGAGCTCCTCCATGCCTCTTATCAGTTTGGTTGCCCTTCTCTTAGTATGTATGATGCATGCATATTCTTAGCCCCCAAGTGCATAACTTTACACTTCTCAACATTAAACCTCATCTGCCACATAGACGCCCAATCAGACAGTGCATTGAGGTCAGCTTGTAAATTGGAGACATCCTGTAAGGACGTTATTCCACTGCATAGCTTAGTGTCATCTGCAAAGACAGAAATGTTACTTTTGGGTTTTGGGTTAGGTTGTGTTCACTGAAACGCATGGATGGATTTTGGAACGTTTATGGACTGTTAATTTGATTATAGCACTAAGCTACACAGCACCGAATTGCACTGATGCAACACTGAATTACATGGATGTAGCACCGAATCGCATGGATGATTTTTCTTTGGACTTTCTTAGCTAATATTGTTTGAACATTGCACTAGCACTGAATTACAGTGATACAGCACTGAATTGCATGGATGTAACACTGAATCGCATGGATGTAACACTGAATCGCATGGATTTGTTTTTTTGAAATATTTATTTATTATTTGTTTGACTTTTGCATAAGTATTTTGGAATATTTATATATATTTTACATAGGCATATTGGAACACTCTTATTAATTTATTTAGTGAAGTCCTGTGCAAATTAATATGTAATTTTGTGGACGTCTTATACATGTCACGAGAGAGCACATTACAACTTTATTAATTATATATTTATTATTTTGGTAGTGCAGCTTTTTTTAACTTGGTTTTATGGTTGTATATATTGTATATTTAAAATACAGTGAACCACCAGGTTATATTTTAGTTTGTACAATTTCTAAGCTGTGCAAAACTCCAACCTTCATCTTAAGTGTATTGTGATTGGCACACCTATCAAAAGTTAAAAAGACTTGAGTTTCAAATCTAACCATTGCAATTGAAATGACTGATACCTTTCTCCTTTTCATTAAGTTGTATTATTGTTCAAATAACATTAGCACCTATTTAGTGCAGCAACTCCACTATTCTAGCTTACCCCATCATTACTTAAGGGCCCTTTCTGTGAATGGAATTGATTTGCTAAAACTGAAGAGTGCATAATCTGGTGCAGCTCTGCATAGAAACCAATCAGCTTCCAGGTCTTTTGTCAAAGCTTAATTAAACAAGCTGAAAATAGAATCTGATTGGCTACCATGCACAGTAGCACCACATTTTGCACTCTCCAGTTTTCATAAATTAATCCCTATAAGTCCCTATAAGTCCATTTAAAGTGAACTTGATGTCAGTATTGAATATATGTCTGCAGGCCACCATGCTGTTTTCTTTAGAGAAAATACAAGAGAGTATAATTTTATCAACACACATGCATGCATGTGCACTTTTTCCAGAGGAATAACACAGAAAGGACTGAAACTAGTAGAGCTAGTATATATGCCATATTTGACAGCATCTTCAGAAGTGACCACTGATGTTGGCCTATTTGCAATAATCAGCTCATGTTTCCCATTCTCATGTGCATTATCTTTTATGAGCGCTCCATCTAGTGGCAAGTTAGCACATCTTCATGTGAATGTTATAACACCAATCTGACCCATGCTGAAATCATATTTAAAATGCAGAAAAGTACACTTTGAAAAGAGTTTGTGGCAGTATTGCTTGGAAGAACAGGATTTTATATTCTCATTTAGTCATCACTACATCTAACAACAACTATAGGGAAAGAATTACAATCTCATCATCTCCAAACTTCATGCTACATATTACACTACAAATTTATTTGTCAAGTTTATAAACATATCTCTATTTTTTCTTCATCATAAATCATTTTAATATGCACATGTTATCTGCGGGAGCTGACTGCAGACTCCATATGACCACCAGTGGTGTAAGGTGTGGATAGGTGATCATATAGTTATAGGATACTATTGTGAGGTTTTATTAATACCATAAATTGAAAGCTCTCATCTGTTGATACAGTATATTTTAATAATAATATTTAATTAAATTAGCAATATCCCATATGCACTCTACAGGATGTCAGGGATGGACCCTGAATGGGAGCATGTGGGTCATGCTTTTCAGTTTTTTTTTGCCTTCTGGATTTTTTTTTCTCTTTTATTGGTTGAAATAGATGGACTTTTTTCAAACAGACTAACCATGTAACTAATGTGACTCTTGTCTGGGTTGCGGTCTCTTTAGGGGGACAACAAGAGATTGTTGGAGTACTCAGGGATTCTCACCCATGCACGGTGTGGGGTTCTGGGGTGATATGGTAGAAAAGGGAAAACTAATTTGCAGTTTTCCCTGGATTGTTAAGTTCTGATATGGGACCTAGAATTCAAAAACATTTTGGGTGCAAAAGAGCCTTCAACCCTGACTGTGGGTACTTTGGTCCTGAAAGGGCTATTCCACCTGTGAGAGAGGGCTGAAAAGGGCAGTAAGCAGCCAGCAGGAGTCCCTGAGCTGTAGTATGAAACAGCACACAGTTGTGAGAGGGCTGTGTATCTACTGAGACACTACTGGGCTCCTGGGGCCCTTTAACTGGATCCTTGAAGCAGGCAGGAACTTTAAAACCCTGTTGTGGGACAGGTTTTTGTTGGCGGTGAGCTGAAGTTTTATGTTGTGTATCAGAAGTGTGGATGGTTTTGTTTATTTTAAGTCAAAGTCAAGCAGTTTCGTTTACCTTTTTGGAAAATAAAGACTGGTTTGCTTCTACCAACACGGGTGACTGGTGATCTGAATGTCCCCAAATATCACAAAACATACACCGATCAGCCATAACTTTATGACCACCCACCTAACTATGAGTACCTTTTGCTGCCAAAACAGCCCTGACCTGTTGAGGCATGCACACCACTAGACCTCTGAAGGTATGGACCATACTTGTCTTTCCATCACAACCCACAGATGCTTTATGGATTGAGATCTGGAGTTCCTCAAACTTTTCTTGAACCATTTTAGCATTATCCTGCTAAAAAAGACAATTGCCAATAGAGAATAACATTTCCGTGAAAGGGTGTACTTGGTCACCAGAAATGTTTAGGTAGATGCAGAGGCGTCGCCAGGGGGTGGCTATCAAGGCTGGAGGCCCGAATGTGGAACCCATAGCCCCGAGTCTCAGCGGGTGTGGAGGAGAGATGAGCGGGTGGGTACTGGCACTGAGCCATTGGACCGCCACCCCCTCGCAGCGCTCACCTCTTCTCCCTGCTTAGTTATGCAGCGCGGCTGCATACAGACATGATCCTTAGGAGTGGACACTGAGTGGACACTGAGAAGCTCATCGTACGATCCAGAAGACATGCAGCCCCACACAGCTGTGACATAAACTTCCTCGGCACTCGTTCACTTGTTCTTTCCTTCTCCCGCTCTCCATCCTGTCTGCTGCCGTGGAGAATCTAGATGAGAGCAGGGGGAAGGAAAGAACAAGTGAACGAGTGCCGAGGAAGTTTATGTCACAGCTGTGTGCGGCTGCATGTCTTCTGGATCGTACGATGAGCTTATCAGTGTCTACTCCTAAGGATCATGTCTGTATGCCTGTCTGTGTACTGTCATGTCTGCATGCCGCGCTGCATATCTAAGCAGGGAGAGGAGGTGAGCGCTGGGAGGGGGGGGATAGAGCAGCATGGGGGGGAATAGAGGAGCACGGGGTCCAGAGCAGGGGGGGGGAACCAGCAGAGCACATGTGGGACCAAAACACCATGCGGGGGATCAGCGGAGCATGCAGGGAACCAGCGCAGCACACAGCACATGGGGGACCAGCGCAGCACATGGGGGACCAGAGCAGCACATGGAAATGGTGGCAAGTGACAATCTGCTAATGGTGGCAAGTGACGTGGCAAGTGACAATCTGCCAATGGTGGCAGGTGACATGGCAAGAGACAATCTGCAAATTGTGGCAAGTGACAATCTGCAAATGGTGGCAGGTGATGTGGCAAGTAACACGCCCAAGGCTCCCACTGATTCTGCATTATGGTGAGTTGAACCACTTCATTATATATTACAATATAACAATAGAAACAATGAGCTTCGATCACCCTAACACCATATCAACCATAGTGCCATGATGACTGAAACGCCAACACCAGCTTTCCTTTGTCCGCAAAAAATTGCTTACCACCGGCAAGCCCCCCCCCCAGGTTGGTGACCGCTGCTATGGGCTCTAGCCCCAGATCTTTTTCAGACCTAGCAATGCCCCTGGTGGAGGCACTGGCAACTTTATTATCAAACCCTTTTTTCCACTTAGTGAAGGGTCTTCCTTTATTCACCTACAGGTTTAGCGCAATATCCTGTTTGTGAGAGCCATTTCTCATAACCCCCCAAAAGAGAGCTGCACAGATGTGTTACAGGGGCCCATTGTTTATCATTTTTTTTTTTTTTTCTTTGCCACTTCAGAAAATTCTTAGAGAGACTAATTCAGCTTTCTCGCTCATATATATCTCTTCTTATCTCTTCATCACTGTGGCATATTTATTTTTGTTTCCCACGGAGGTCAAGACAGGGGTTTACATAAAATAATTATATAAAACTTAGCCTCACCTATTAAGGCGTAACCCTTAGTTCTCCTTCTCTAAAATTTTATCTTTAATTATGAATCTCTCTGTTTCACCTATCTAAAAGCAAAGAAAAAGAAAAGGCAAAAAAAACCATACACGTGTATATATATATATATAACCCCTCCCCTCCCTCCCCCCTCCCTCCCCTCTCCCCCTCCCACCCCTGTGCAATGCCCATGGTCTTATTTAGTGGGTAGTTACATCTTGATTTTTTCCGCATAACTCCATGTTTTTTTAAACTCCTTCCAACATTTCCAATTGTCTACTTCTCTCTTTTCCTCTTTATACAAAGAAAACTGCTCCATGGTGTGGGTCTCCTCCACGGCATTTATCCAGTCCCACACCTCTGGACTTTCTTTTCCCCACCAATTTTTGGGGATTAATCTTTTTGCTGCATTCAATAGATGTGGAACCAGAGATGTTTTATATTGTTTCACACTTCCTTCTATGCCGTGGAAGAGAACCACCCACGGATCCTCCTTCACCTCTATTTTTGTAATCTCCTTTATCAAACTCAGGATTTTTTTCCAATATTTCATAATTACCGGGCAATTCCACCATAAGTGAGCCATAGTACCCATTTCTCCACATCCCCGCCAGCACTCTGCCGATTTCCCCTGTTGGAATTTACTCATCCTATCTGGCGTTGCGTACCACCTTGCCATGCATTTATAATTCATCTCGGCCGTTTTTGTATCTGCCGCTGAGCTATGGGCTAGACGAAGCATTTTATTAATCGTGTTTGTGTCTTTTTGTGTTCCCAACTCCTTTTCCCAATTTCTGATGAATGTGGGTACCTCTGCTTCTTCTACTTTTAATAGTAGTTTATATAGCTTGGATATTGTGTTTTTTGTCTTTTCCGAGCAACATAATTTTTCTAGTTCTGTCAAGTTTTCTCCAGATCTTATTGGTTGAGGTAAATTTTTCACGAAGCGATCTAATTGCATGTACCTCCATTCATCTATCACCCATGTGTCAGTGTTTTCTTTCAATTCAGTTATTGTGACTATTTTCCCTTTTTTAAGTATTTCTCTAAGCTGTACTTTATCTTTTTTTATCCAGTTCCCCCCTATATCTCTTTTCCCTGGTGCAAAATATTCATTCTCCTTTAATTCTATCAGGGGAGAATTAAAAATCTTATCTAACTGTTTATATGCTACCTCCCATGTTTTTAACACTATTTTTGTCAAACCGTGTGTTTCCTCATCTACCGTTCTGTGACTCGGAGGGTTCCAAATTATAGATCCTAAACGTGTTTTACTGTAGTGATTCTCTATGTTCACCCATCTTTTTTCTTGGTTATCCCTAGCCCATTCTATTGCTCTTGACATAATTATTGCTTTGTAATATTTTAGGATATCTGGGACCGCGAGGCCTCCTTTGGCTCTATCTTGTTTTAGTGTCTTGAGAGATATTCTTGATCTTTTGTTCTTCCATATTATGTTAGAGATTATTGATTTCAGTTTTCTAATATATTCCTGTGGGAGTCTAATAGGCAACATTTGGAATTTATACGTGATCTTAGGTAAGAGGACCATCTTTATGGCGTTAATACGCCCCATCCATGAAAGAGGTTTTATCTGAAGTTTTTTCCCTTCCCTCCTTATTTCCTCTAAGAGATGGATATAGTTTTTTCTATATAACTTTTCCGGGGAGTTCGAAAGCATTATTCCCAGATATTTAATCTCTTTTTTCCAACAAAATTGGAAATCTCTCTTCAGTTTTTCCTCCTCTATTTTACTCACTTTTATCTTCAAAATTTCTGATTTCCCCATATTGATCTTAAAGTTTGTTATTTCTCCATATTGTTTTAATATTTTGACCAATCTTGGTAGTGTATTTCCGGGGTTACTTATATAGAAGAGCACGTCGTCCGCATAAGCGGCCAGTTTGTGCTCCTCTTTTCCCACCTTGAATCCTTCAATATCAGGGTTATTTCTAATTGTTGACAGGAGGGGTTCTAGGGCCAGCACGAAGAGAAGGGGGGACAGGGGACATCCCTGTCTTGTCCCTCTCTTCATCTCGAAAGGTGATGACAGGGTTCCATTGATCTTAATGGCCGCCTTAGGTTTCCTATAGAGTGCTTTAATCCATCCTATCATCTTGGGGCCGATTCCAATTATTTCTAGGGTTCTAAACAGGAACTCCCAGGCCACCCTGTCAAACGCCTTTTCGGCATCACTTGACAAGAGCAGACCTGGGAGTCCCTCCTCTCTTCTCTTCTGGAGCAACAGTAACACGCCCAAGGCTCCCACTGATTCTGCATTATGGTGAGTTGAACCACTTCATTATATATTACAATATAACAATAGAAACAATGAGCTTCGATCACCCTAACACCATATCAACCATAGTGCCATGATGACTGAAACGCCAACACCAGCCTTCCTTTGTCCGCAAAAAATTGCTTACCACCGGCAAGCCCCCCCCCCAGGTTGGTGACCGCTGCTATGGGCTCTAGCCCCAGATCTTTTTCAGACCTAGCAATGCCCCTGGTGGAGGCACTGGCAACTTTATTATCAAACCCTTTTTTCCACTTAGTGAAGGGTCTTCCTTTATTCACCTACAGGTTTAGCGCAATATCCTGTTTGTGAGAGCCATTTCTCATAACCCCCCAAAAGAGAGCTGCACAGATGTGTTACAGGGGCCCATTGTTTATCATTTTAACATAAGGCCATCCACCTTTTATCCTAAATGTATTTCTGTTGTGTATTGGAGGTGCAGTCTTTTAGCTGCTAAGCTTTCAGAAAATAAAACAGTAATTATTCTGCTCTGACTAAAGTGGCCTGTCCACCAGAATTTTGAAAAATGTTAACACCAAAGGAACCTGGAAAGTGGTATGCTGCTGTACTGTTCGGAGCTTCTTCTTTTTTTTTTTTTTGTTTCAAGAAGAAAATTGGATAAATATGTAAACAAAAACTTTAGACACATTATATTTTATTTATAAAATACTGTATGTGGTATGCAATGTATGGATACTATTTAGATGCATGCACGATATGAGGACGAAATTTCTCTATAAGAAAATCTTTCTATAAGATATATTGTAAAAGAAAACATCTCTATCCACTGGGTGGCAATATAACCTCTATTTGCTTTCATTCACTATTCTGTTTAACCAGTAATTAAATAGTCTGCTACAGTCTATGCCTCTATATTATACTCTAGCTTTTTTTGTTATGCCATACACTGAAAGTTAACGTAACATAGTTTTGACTATGACTTGCATGCACGAAAATTATGTTTCTACTGTTTAAAACGATGCTAGAGTTCCTTTGTTAGAGTAAAAACATTGAGTAATTCTAGAAAATGCAAAATAGTGAAACAAACTTAAAATGGTTCTAAAGTATGCTGTCAGTCAAATCTTGTGAGGAGGGAATGGGGGGCATGGCCAAGCTGCGGTATGTATGTCTATTGATGCACACAGCCTGGCTCAGGAGTGTTCTCATGCAGGTGCCCCCTCAGTG
Organism: Aquarana catesbeiana; assembly: GCF_042186555.1. NCBI lineage: Eukaryota > Metazoa > Chordata > Amphibia > Anura > Ranidae > Aquarana > Aquarana catesbeiana. Next base: position 455,252,368 of record NC_133327.1, read on the forward strand.
CATGGCTTGCTGATGGGGCACTTGTAGAAAGAAGGACCAGAGCCTGCCAGTGGGATGACATTAAAAGAGGATGTAAGGGACCACTCTGTGCAATACCACTGCAGAGAGCAGGTAAGTATAACATCTTTTTTTTTTTTATTAAAAAAAATATATAATTTGCAATAATTTTGAAGGCGATGGGTGGCAGGCAGAAAGCAAAACATTACCAAAGGAGCAAGTATTTTTTTAATACACATTGAAGTCTATTATTTCTTTTAGTCTTATGGTACTAGTGATCATATAAAAGTCCAGAGGACACCTAAACAAGATCAATGCAAGCTACCTTCCCCCACTGACCCTTCAGGGAGAGCCAAGTGCTAAACCTTTACTAGAGCAAAAGGGTTAGTGTGCTGAAAATGGCAGTTTTCTTTTGCTACCATTATCAGGGTGATGCTGGTCAAACATTTACTTCCTTATCTTCTGTTATTTTATAAATAGTAATTAGATATATTGTATGCCTGTGCTGGGGATGCACACCGGAAAGCGAAAGTGCAGGCCTCAAAAGCTGATGACAGCTATATGATATTCCTTCCTCGCATGACAGGAGTGCTGCAGAATTTGATTATTGGCCATGAAGTGACTTTAAACAGGAAGTCAGAAGATCCTAAGTGGATGGATGGAGCTGGATGACCATAAAGAGAAGCTGTGATTAGATATTCTTAACACACTGCATGCAGCATTGACAGCTTTGGGGCTGGTGAGTGAGGTATTACTTTCATAAGTGGTGTGAAGTTTTATTGGGTGGTGGAAAAAATATATGGACACTTTGAATTCAAAATGATTTTTTATTTTATTTTATTTATTCACACTATTCTCAGTGGACTGTGTAATATTTTTTCACTTGATTATTTCATGTCTGTTTATATTTTGATGCTTATCCCTGTTACACTAATGCCATGTACACACGGTTGGAATTTCCGACAACAAATGTTAGATGGGAGCTTGTTGTCGGAAATTCCGACCGTGTGTAGGCTTCATCAGACATTTTCTTTCGGAATTTCCGACAAATAAAATTTGAGATCTGGATCTCAAATTTTCCGACAACAAAATCCGTTCTTGTAAATTTCCGAGCATGCGTAGACAATTTTGACGCACAAAATTCTACGCATGCTCTGAATCAAGTACAAGACGGAAGCGCTCGTTCTGGTAAAACTAGCGTTAATAATGGAGATAGCACATTCGTCACGCTGCAAATTTTAAAATCTTTTAATGCAGCGCATTCTCTTCTTCTTTGTAATGCTAAAATAATGAAGTTGTTTTGCTGCTGATATTCACAAACAGTTCTGACAAACTGATTTCTTTATTATGTCTTGTGATCTCCTGAATAATAGTTTTTTTTTTTCGTCAGATCTCCATAATAATGTTTTGTATTTATTTTTGTATTGATTTATTTTTTTATTTTTATCAAGATCTCCTGTTTTTTTTTTCTAGTGATCGCCATAATATTTTTTTCGTTTTGTGTGTCAAGTTTTTACATAGGTTGGACTTGATGGACTTGTGTCTTTTTTCAACCTCACCTACTATGTAACTATGTAAGTTACCGCAACACCATTATTATCTTGTATTTTTTAACCTCAAGGAGGTTGGTTGGTGTCCCTTGTTAATTTGACATTGTATTTTTGAAATGTACCTGCCTACTCACAAAAAAACTGTCCTTTTTGAAGTAAAACACATAGGCAAGTATTTTTGAATCAAAAATAGACATTTATTAGGGGGTCATAAGAAAATAAAGAGGAAGGCAACGCTGGAGAAACTGGTGAAATTGGTGAAGCCTTTGTACCCCAGGGCACACATCAACTATTTTACAGGCAAAATTGGTGGCCTGAGGAGTCCATATAATAGTGAGCACAATGTGGTCCAGGACTCCAAGAGATCATGAACAGTAGCAGATGACGTATATGTCCCCAGGCTGTGGACATACAACAGCCTGCATCTTTTGCCAGACCAGACTGAACCCAGGCCATCACACTCTTGTCTTCCTTAGTTGCTTCCTTCCAGGCCGTGGCTCTGGTGTTGGAGTTGTGGCAGGAGGTGGAGGAAGAGGACGATGGTCGACCTCCTGGCTGCCACTTACCCCCGCCACCTCCTGGCTGAGGCTTTCCTGTGTATGAAAAAGGGACATAGTTTTAATTTTTTGTTCATCAATCACACACAATTTTCAGCTCATGACTGTTGCAAATTGAATGTTAAAAAATAGAAAAGACTATCATTCTTACCCCAGCATTTTTCATTCTTGTCCCAATCCTTTTTGGCCACTACTGTCTATCGATATGTAAACCACTTCGTTAAATAATAAATTAGTGATCACTAATAACATCTAGTTAACATCATTAATTTTACAAGAAATATGTTGAACAATGCTATACCTGACTCAAGCTGGGCTCCTCCACATCTTCCTGCCTGGAAGGCCCAGGTTGGACATCGGAAGCCTCAGCTGAGGTGGAAGTAAGCCTTGAAGGAAGAGTGGAGAGTGATTGCCTGGGTTCACTCTGGTCTGACAGAAAATGCAGTCTGTCATAGAACCACAGCCTGGGGACATAAATGTCATCTGCTGCTCCTGATCTCTGGGAATTCTGGACCTTCTTTCGCTCCCTAAGATAAGTAGTCCTCATACCATCAATTTTGGCCTTCAAATAGGTGATATCTGCTGTGGGGATCATCTGCGTCACAAATTCAAGCAGTTTCTCCAGCGCTGCCTTCCTCTTTCGTAGCTTATTAAAAAACAGGTGGCTCACCTGCCACAGACAGGGCAGCTCCCTGAACATGTCAATGATTATTGGTAGAAATTCCCTATCATTGAATGGATCCATTTTCTCTGCAAGACACAACACAAGACAAACACTAATGTCAGGCTAAACTCTTCTAATCATGTCCCAATATAGGCCTCAATCTATAAGCAGTATAGGCCACTGATGCACCAAGTTTAAATTGTACCTTCATTATCATGATCGGCGCTTCAGCTACTTCTTCCTCCGCTCACAGATCATAAGTACGATGCACACGTGTTCTGCTTTTTATATACTGCGCATGCTTGAAACTCAGCCCGCCCCTGACCTTCTATCTAGTATATTCCCCGCCCCTTCTCTTTCGGCGCAGTGGGAGAGCACATGGCATAGAAAGAAAAAGTGCATGCAGACAGCAGCAGCAGCGGCGATGAAAGGCTGGAGCCATGAACGTCCCGATCCCGGAGGAGATTTAAGGCCTCAAATATGTCCTTTGTTGAGATGGTGGAGATGGTGGACATCTTGAAGAGGGCCGACTATGATGGGACGTATGAACCTTACCCAAACCCAAATGTGAGAAAGGCCAAGATCATGGCTAAAGTTGTGAGAAGTCTGCACAGGAATTTTGGGGTACGACGATCCAAGGATCAATTGAAGAAACGCTGGTCAGACCTGAAATTGAGGGAGCAGGATCAGTACAGAAGGATCAGGAAAGTGCTTCTAAAAAGTAAGTATTTGTCCTGTGTTTCTATTATTATTATTATTTGCATGCTGCTCCATGTGTTTTTCTTTACTGTTGTACAGTTTAAAATGGCAACTTTCTGGTTCATGGGCACAGTAATCGTTCATAGTAAACATCGTTCATTCACCCACTAATACGATGTTTTTGGCAGATGCAGGTTAACTACATTTGTTCAAGCCTATTTGTATTAAAAGAAGTTTAGTATATTGTTCTCTAGATGGGTTTGTAACTAGAATGAAATGTAAAATTAGCACAAAATGCATTGAAAACGAGGCTTGAGACGCTTGATACAGGAGTTTTAACTTCCACTACCAGCTGAGACGCACATCACGCTTCCTGCTTCACACAATGAGTGAGGGACCGGCCGCTGCCTCATCTCACAGCTGTGCTACTATACGCTGTACTTTTATAGGCATGTAAGTGCTTTTTAATAAAGACAGGATTACACTATATTGTCGCTCTGTGGCTCGTTTATGGGGGAACCAATTTTCACAGATCTAATGACAAAGAGCGTTGGATTTACACTCCAGAGTGTAACACTTTGAGGAATACCATTCATTGATTGAATGAAATTTGATCGATATTGGAGACAGTTGATTGGAGCTATATGTGGCTTGGAAGTTCCTAGCTAATTGAGGAAGGTTCCCTTCTACTATATACCTGGCGGTCACTTTGTGGCCAGAGATATCTGGTGAGCAGATTTATATGACACTTCGGATGAAGCCCTTTTTGTTTCTTGTAAATCCAAGCACATTGCACTTTAGGAAGGCACGGTGTTGGAGATAGAATCTACACAGAAGAATTGAACTTATATTTAGTTTTTTCATATCTACATTTATGTTGGACTGGTTTGACACTACATTTATGGTATACTTGCTGCTACAACTGTTGCACCCACGCAGTTTGGGGTTTTATATATATTTATAAATGTGTTTTGCGCCTAATCTTTCATCACCTTAGAATGAAATGTAAACTTGATTCAGTGTAAGGAGAGGACACTCAGCAGCTGTTTACACTTCTGGACGCAGGAGCACTAGTGTGGGACACCAGAACACCCTTTTTAGGGTGTCCCACACAGGTGCTCCAGTGGATACTAGGGGTCTCGCCATGTGTGAAAATTGTACAAAAAAGGTAAGTACTCCAGCTTTAGAAAGGGAAAAAGAAATGTCTTTAGTTTGGAACTCTGCCCAAAAAGCCAATTGTACGACACTTCCAAGCAATGTTTTCGATTCCTATTTCTGGCCTCATTACCTGTGTGCTAAGTATACCTTTTTTTTTAAATTCACATAGGGGAGAAAAGACTTGAGACATCTGAGGATACCAGGGACCCCGAACCTCATAAAGAAGGGGAGATACCAACACCACAACCAGAGGATGTGGAGGAAGGAGAGGTTTATGAAGTGGGCAAAATAGTGACCCCAACAGGTGAGTGTCTGAGACCACAGCTTCAGGTAATAGATGTATGCCTGCATATTTTTAATACATGGTGTGTTTTTTTAATTTTAGGTGATGTGGATGTTGTGGTAGAAGAAACTCATTTCACAAGTGCATGTACACAGATCCTCATTGGGGAGATCATGTTGTGCAATCGTGATTTACAGAAGATCAAGGAAGACATCAATGATGTTGAAAAAAGACTCAAAAACATCATTGATGTTTTAGGCAGAATCGAAAACACAGCAAAATTCTTCAATTTGTTTATATTTTGAAGATTTTAGAATCTTTTTTGAAGTATATTGAAAGCCAAATTTTAAAGATGCACACAGTGTGTCAACGTGTGATATCAATGTACGTGTTTTGTGGGTGCAATCCCTTCCTCGCAACTTAAGTAGGTGAGAGGAAGGGGTTGCACCCCCAAAACATGTCCTTTGATCTCCCATGATGGAAGCCAGCACATGTTGACATTTGGCATGGGATCAGGAGGGAAATCCCCATTTTGACTCTCAATTTGTGTGCATCTTCAAAATTTGGCTTTCACGGGGGTGACATCACCCCATCTGATGAAGGCAAAATCAACACAGTTTGGACATACTAATATCTGATATTGCCTTCACTTTATCAAAGTTGAACTTTGTAAGTTCCCGAGTTGTTTATTGTTTTACGGTTTTAAACATGCCTGTTTAACACAAAAAAGGCTATGTGTACTGTCGAAAGCAAAAATGTTATTACAAAAATATGTTGGCTTGTTCAAAAACCCTTTTCTAACGCACATGTGAATGTGCACAGAGTAAAAAGTTTTCTATTTAACAATGTGTGGCTTCTTCTTTCAATGCTCAATAGCAGTTTTTAGACTAAGTTGGTGTTTTCAGTGACAATAGGGATTATTTACTAAAGGCAAATCCACTTTGCACTACAAGTGCACTTTTAGTGCACTTTCAGTGCAGTTTTAAGTGCAGTTTCAAGTGCACTTTTGCAGTGCACTTGGAGTGCAAAGTGGATTTTCATTTAGTAAATAACTCCCACAGTGCTTTTTAATTTTCCACAATCAGGCCCTTTTTGTGACTCACAAAAATGTATTCATGGTGCTGAAAATGATGAATATTTTTATCAGTAATGCATTACATACATTAACAACAAAAACAAGGTGTGTGTGTGTGTAGCAGACCCACAACATAATAGTTCGCTGAAGAAGAGATTGTCACTTCATGTATCAAATAAATTATGTTTGCACTATTGAAGAAAATGGCCAAAAAGAAAAGCCCACTGGATAACCTAGGAGACAGCTAAAAGAAACAAAAGCAGTAAATCAAAGGAAATCTTATTTCATTTTTACTAAAAAATTTTGTTTAAAAATGTTTATTAAACATTTTCGGGCATATCAATGGCCCCCCTACCCGCAAAGTATTCCATATATTTGATATGAACCCCGCGGGCACTTTGGGGGGGCAAGCCAGGATGGCCAGCTTCAAGCGCGTCAGAGTTTCTTCTTGAAGTCCGGCCTCAGGCCCAACTTAGGCCACGTAGTTCATTGAATTTCTCCTTAAATAGTTGTGGAGAATGCAGCATGCAAGAATTATATGGTTAAGTTTATATTCCGCCATGTTGATTTCCGGAAGGAATAGGCGGAACCAGCTGGCCATTATCCCGAAAGTGCTCTCCACTACTCTTCTGGCTCTGGCCAGCCGGTATTTAAAAACCCTCTGGTCTGGGGTGAGGGTCCTCATCGGGAACGGCCGCATCAGGTGATCACCCAGCCCAAACGCTTCATCAGTGACAAAGACGAACGGGAGTCCTTCCACGTTATCTTCAGCAGGTGGCAATCCCAAGCCACCATTCTGGAGCCATCTGTAGAACTCGGTCTGGGAGATGACTCCACCATCTGACATCCAGCCATTCTTCCCCACGTCCACATAGAGAAACTCATATGTTGCTGACACCACCGCCAACATCACAATACTATTAAACCCCTTATAGTTGTAATAGTATAACCCCGAGTTGGGGTTTGGGACTATGTGGATGTGTTTCTCATCAATTGCCCCTCCGCAGTTGAGAAAGTCCCACTGCTGGGCAAATTGGGATGCCACAGTCTACCATTCCCGTGGCGTTGAAGGAAACTGTGGAATCAAACAAGAAAATAAAAATTAGTAATTTTGCACATAAACATTGCAAGCAGATTAGACACAAACATTCTTGGCCAACATCAGTATTAACATTTATTTGAAGGAGTATTTAAAGACAAATATATAAAGTACACTTATCAGATTCCTCACCCTCTCTGATGGCCCATTGTAAAAATGGGAGGGAGATGTTTTGGACAGGTAACCCTCTCCACTTTATTGAGAGCTGAATGCCATAGTGTCATAATGCAAAAATATAAATACACGCTGTACAAATTGAAGCACTTTTTTACATTCTGCAATTACCTACCAAGATAATAGGAGAGCAAAACTTTAAACAGTGCCATTTGAAAGTATTCAGGCAGGCCCTTTCACTACATGCTTTGGTCATTTCATATAGAAATATGACCACAAAAGAGGTAGGTATAGTGTGTATGGGTTTGGCAAAGTCAGCAGATAGAGGATTGGTATCTGTTGACTTAGCAGTTGGGGGGGAGGGAGGGTTCAAAATGATTTCGGGAATCCAAAAAAAAGCCTTTTGCACTCTGCCTGAATTTAAGCACAAAAATAACATTTGTACATATTTTAGAGGGTGTTTAGGGTAAAGCACTACTATGGAGCTGACAGAATACATTGCTAAGTGACTAGGCTAGGTGTGTATGGGCCCAGGATAGCATGCTGGGGAGGTTAGTGAAGGAAAATATGCATGAAGGACAAAAAAGGAAGTTTAAAAACTTCCAGCATGCATGAGAACAAAGGGGACATCCACAGCATATTACAATCATGGTAATTAGGAAATGATTAAAGAAATACAATACATTAGCAAACATTAAATACATAGAATGTGATGTTAAAGGAGAAATCTTACCTTAATATAATCCTTCTGCAGGACCTGAATGATGGCAGAACAGGTCTCTGGAATAATGATCCCCAGAGCCTGGGGGGAGATGCCTGTCAAGAACTTGATGTCTTGCAGACTTCTCCCCATCACCAAGTACCGCAACATGACGTTGAGCCTCTGCTCGGGAGTGATGGCTTGCCGCATGCAGGTGTCTTGCTTCGTAATATAAGGGAACAGCAAAGCCAACAAACGGGGTCTGTCATCCGAAGATAATTCCTGAAATCATCAGGATTATTCTCACGGATCTCCCGCAACAAAGGCATATGAGAGAATTGGTCACGCTGGAGCAACCAATTCTTCGTCCATGAACTCCTCCCTCTCCTGTTCATGGACTGGGCTTGGGTCAAAGTAAGAACCCCAACATCAAGCCCCTGCATAGCACGAACTCTACGACGAGTACGTACCTGCAACATAGCTAGAAAACGGTCGGCTGGTCAGAACGAACTAACAGAATGCACTGAAAATCAGAAAGGCCTGAGAAGAGTGAGCTGAAAATCATAAACAAGCGGACAAGAACGCACTGAGAATCAAATACGTACTATAAAATACGCACTGCAAAACAAATGCGAACTGACTACATGCACTGAAAACCAGTTACGAACCCTCAAGCACAAACTGAAGAGCAGTAACGATCTGAAAAGCACAAGGCTGAAAAGCGTGAATCGTCTCTCAACAAACTTCTACGAACACGAGATTAGTAGAAGGAGCCCAAAGGGTGGCGCACTGGCTATTGAACTTCCTTTTTCTAGTCCCGTCGTACATGTTGTACGTCAGCGCGTTCTTGCCAATTGGAATTTCCAAAAACATTTGTGTGACCGTGTGTATGCAAGACAAGTTCGAGCCAACATCCGGCGGAAAAAAAACATGGTTTTTGTTGTCGGAATGTGCGATTGTGTGTACGCGGCATAAGGCTGGCCATACACGGTTCAGCGGGAACCGGACGAGATTCGAACCATTAAAGGGCAGGCTGAATATACCAAGTTAATTGATCAACTTGGGTACAACTAGCCTGCCGCATTCACTTCAAAATATTGCAAGTGGCTACTATAGCCACTAGCAATAATCACTGTCTTTGGACGCTGCACTTTGTTTTATATATTGTAGCATTTGGAGTTTTGTATACTTACCCACTGCTAGATTCCTTGCAAAAAACAATTGTTTAGCTTGTAAAACTTACCTTCCAAGCTTTTCATTTACCCATGTCAAGGTATAGCTAGAAATGTAGTCACATTCAACAAGACTTGCTTTGTAATGTTGAAGATGTATATTATTATTATTATACTCGATTTAGATAGCGCCAACAGTTTACATAGTGATTTGCAACTTGGGGGTATACAGTACAAATACAATACACTTTAATACAGTAGGAATCAGAGGGCCCTGCTCCTTAGAGCTTACAATCTTAAGCCCCGTACACATGATCGGATTTTCCGATGGGAAATGTTGGATGTCAGGCTGTTGGCGGAAAATACGACCATATGTATGCTCCATCGGACAATTGTTGTCGGACTTTCCGCCAACAAATATTGGCTAGCATTTTCTCAAATTTTCCCCCAAAAAATGTTTGTTGTCGGACTTTCCGATCGTGTGTACACAAGTCCGTCGGACAAAAGTCCAAAGTACAAACACGCATGCTCTGAATCAAGGACGAGCCGGAAGGGCTCGGTCTTGTAAAACTAGCGTTCATAATGGAGATATCACATCGGCTCGCCGTACGTCTTGTACATCACTACGTTTGTAATTGTTGGCCAACATTTGTGTAACCGTGTGTATGCAAGACAAGTTGGAGCCAACACCCTTAAAAAAAAATTCCACGGTTTTGTTGGCGGAAAGTCTGATCGTGTGTACGAGGCATAAGAGGATAAACAAATACAAAATGTTGGATCAAAGTGTCTTATTATTTAGCATACATGAATGAATGTTGCATCTAGGTTTTTTTCCTAAAGCCATACCACACTCAAATATAAGTGCAGTAGGGCACGGTAATCTTCAACCAGGGGCCCCATAATTTATTGAATTTGGCTAAGCGGCCTCCTCTGGTATATGTCAGCCTCTCTCTCACTAACGTGTCATTAATGATCCTTAACCAGTCTTAATGAGTAGGAAGCTGGGGGGGGGGGGGGTTAGGCACCTTTGGGCGATAAACTTGTGCGCTAGAAAAAGACATTGAAGTAGTGGAATCTGTGTGGAGGGGGGTTTCAGCTCTTCATCTGTATAACTCAGGATATTCAGCTAATATCTATGCAACTTAGGGCATCTCTAGAGCATATGAACACGAGTGCCAGGTGAGCACTCATGCCTTGGACAGGAGGCATCCGGGCATTGCCAAAATTAAAACAATTTCTGGGGTATGCAAAAGGATCTATGAAGCACGAAAAGATGTGTTTGTTTTTTGTTGTGTTTTTGTTTTTTATGGAGATAGGGAGATTAAAGTGATTGACTATAGGATATAGATTCACTGCTCCACTGCTCATCCATCAGGTCCCCCAGGTCTTCTACTCAATGCACTCTGCACTGGAGATCTACTTTGTATTGTAACATTGCTAAGTGTATACTTGAATATAGGACTGAAATGAGTGGAGGTAGCATTTGCCAAAGTATGAAATAATGAAGCAGTACTCCATTCCAGAGGTGTAGTTCTAAATTGGGATTGTAAGACATGCATTAACTGTAAATACTCATAAAATGACTGATTAGGGAGGGAGTACTCATCCTTTAAGTTTTGAAAATATTTTAAAGTGGCGGAGGTATACAGTTAGGTGAGTATTGTAATCCAACACCTCTTCTAGTTACTAAACGTACCTAGGCCTCTGAGTTGAAATAATTTTTTATTATCCTAAATGTAAGAATAGATAGTAAACCCAGAGTAATGTAACAAGGAATGGACCATCTTCCATAATTTTAACAGTAATGTAGGACATTGTGTGGTGTTTTTTTTTTTTTTTTTGCAGCTAAACAATAATTTGGAATTGGAATGCTGCACTGCAACTGCAAGCCAAGTGTTTGGATTGTGGTCGCAGTGCACTGCCTATTAGAATGCACCCTGTCCTGTAAACTTTGCTGCACCACAGTGCAGTGTTTACTAACATGGCCATTCGGGAAGGGGGCTGCCCATGGGGAAGGGCAAGGAATTTTTACTTAGTAAAGCTGGCCATACATGAATCAAAATTTGGCCGGTCCAGCAGGAAGGATATAGATCCATGTTTCCCTTTCTACCCCCTTAACTTTCCTACCTGCTGTATCAATATTGGATTTATATAAATGCAGTCAAAACATATCCAGCACTCTCTGTCCCCCCTATGTAATATTTGTTGTGGAAAATTTTATATTAATGTATTGTCATAAGTCTCCCAGTGTGTGTTCAATCACAGCCTGCTCTAATAGCTGACTGGGGCAGATCAACGCTGGTTGAGATCCGTTTGTTAGTGAAAAGCTCTTTGGGGATGTAGAGAAGTGTTGGTGGAGTGGGGACGTGTCCGCCAGCTAAGGGCCCCTGTGCGATGCACAGAACGATCGTCTGGTGGGGATGTGTTCGCTCTGCAAAGACATCGGTTTACGAGTGTGCTCTCATGCAGCCCCTGTGTGCCTGATCAACACATTTGTGGCCCAATGAGTGTACGCCTGCCGATAATCTCTCGTCCACAAAGACAGTAGAATAATCCAGGTATACATTGTTCTCTGGAACAATGTATAATAGGGATTTCTATCAACGGAAATACGGGAGTCTTTTGGGTTCTGGTTGGAGACAGGGTTAATGTTTGAAAGCCATGTGGCTTCTAAAAACATACATGCACCCTGTCTCTGCTCAGACACACCCATAAGGCTCCTGTAGTCATTGTTCATTGGTTGTTGCATTTTCCTGTGTTGTTAAATCCTTATATGGTCATTCACATTCTGTGAGGTCATATCCTGTGTCCATTTCTTGTGAGGTCACAAGCTTTGTAAGAGGTGCTTGGCTGTTGGAGGCTGAACCTTCAAGCTTTGGGACTTGTTATTGATATGCTAATAAAGTGGCTCACTCGGACAGCTGAGACAGGCTGGCTGGCAGTGTGTTTTTTGGAACTGGAACGATGAGGTTGTCTTTTGTCTAGTTGTCTGGATGGGGCACACACCAGAGGATGGATACGATCAAAAGGTGAGATGCACTTATATCATTAGACGAAATTGTTATTAACAGGAGATTTGGCTGTGTGCTTTGCGTACAACCAAATTTCGCTGACAGCATGGCGAACCAGGTAGGAGTGAACAGAACCTCCTTCAGAATCGGATCATTAAGATGTGCTGGGGAGGGTCTGCTTCGCAAAAATAACAAATTTTTCGTCTTCTGAAATAATGCTGGAAGTTTGATCGTATGTCTGGTGTGTGCCTGTGTGTGTGTGTGTGCCTGCCTGTGTGTGTGATTTGTATTTCAAATCTTTGTGTAAGGAGACTGTGTGTGTGTGTGTGTGTGACTGATGCTGTGTAACAAGTTTGTAATGCATATGAGAAATATAAATGTATGAATTGATATTATTTGCAGCCTGCAATGTGTGTGTGGCTGAGTAGTTTTGTAAGTAGCTGAACCTGTTTGTAAAGATGCCATGAGTTTAGTGAAGGGGTAGGCATTGTTGTTTTGGTATTGAAAGGGGCTACGCCCTGGGGGAAGGGAACTATAATGTTCTGAACAGACATGCAAGCATTCACTGTCTGTATCTCTCGTTCCTGTGAAAAGCTGATGTGAACTGAGTTTGAGGGTATGTTACAACTGTGTAATTGTGGGTTATGTGGCTTGGTTGTTTCATTGGATAGCATGTGTTCCTCAGTTGTGTTTTTTTGTAACTGTAACACTTTTAAATGTTTGTCTAAGGGTTCATTTAGTATCTCAAATGTGTAATTTTGTGGGGAGAAATTTTTGGTTTTGGCAGGAAAATGGTTTTTGTCTGCTACTTCCTTTTGTTCTCTTGTTGTTGTCTACCATGTGACTACGGTCGGCCATTTTCTTTTCCTTTGTGTGTGAACTTTGAAATGTTTATCCATCTTGGTCAGTTTTGGCACCTTTGGGCGATAAACATTTGCGCTAGAAAAAGACATTGAAGTAGTGGAATCTGTGTGGAGGGGGGTTTCAGCTCTTCATCTGTATAACTCAGGATATTCAGCTAATATCTATGCAACTTAGGGCATCTCTAGAGCATATGAACACGAGTGCCAGGTGAGCACTCATGCCTTGGACAGGAGGCATCCGGGCATTGCCAAAATTAAAACAATTTCTGGGGTATGCAAAAGGATCTATGAAGCACGAAAAGATGTGTTTGTTTTTTGTTGTGTTTTTGTTTTTTATGGAGATAGGGAGATTAAAGTGATTGACTATAGGATATAGATTCACTGCTCCACTGCTCATCCATCAGGTCCCCCAGGTCTTCTACTCAGTGCATTCTGCACTGGAGATCTACTTTGTATTGTAACATTGCTAAGTGTATACTTGAATATAGGACTGAAATGAGTGGAGGTAGCATTTGCCAAAGTATGAAATAATGAAGCAGTACTCCATTCCAGAGGTGTAGTTCTAAATTGGGATTGTAAGACATGCATTAACTGTAAATACTCATAAAATGACTGATTAGGGAGGGAGTACTCATCCTTTAAGTTTTGAAAATATTTTAAAGTGGCGGAGGTATACAGTTAGGTGAGTATTGTAATCCAACACCTCTTCTAGTTACTAAACGTACCTAGGCCTCTGAGTTGAAATAATTTTTTATTATCCTAAATGTAAGAATAGATAGTAAACCCAGAGTAATGTAACAAGGAATGGACCATCTTCCATAATTTTAACAGTAATGTAGGACATTGTGTGGTGTTTTTTTTTTTTTTTTTGCAGCTAAACAATAATTTGGAATTGGAATGCTGCACTGCAACTGCAAGCCAAGTGTTTGGATTGTGGTCGCAGTGCACTGCCTATTAGAATGCACCCTGTCCTGTAAACTTTGCTGCACCACAGTGCAGTGTTTACTAACATGGCCATTCGGGAAGGGGGCTGCCCATGGGGAAGGGCAAGGAATTTTTACTTAGTAAAGCTGGCCATACATGAATCAAAATTTGGCCGGTCCAGCAGGAAGGATATAGATCCATGTTTCCCTTTCTACCCCCTTAACTTTCCTACCTGCTGTATCAATATTGGATTTATATAAATGCAGTCAGAGGTGCATTTATTCCTTGTTACATTACTCTTACGGGAAAATGCGCCATTTTGTTGGGGTCTGGCTTTTGTTGTGGTCACCATGTGCATCGGTGGCCATTTTGAAGACCTGTGAGGCTTCCTATAGGGAAATCTGTTACATTGTGTATTCCTTTGTGTGTGCAAAGCCATGTGCTTTAAGCTACAATCTGGCTTCTAGGCACCATTTTGTGAATTCTATTTTTGTACTGTTTACATACTTTTTAAGGAAACTATTGCGTTTTCTGTATTGAATATTGGTTTTAAGTTGAAATGCCTGTCCAAATGCATTGTTGGGACATCACAATAGGAGCTGTTTACACCCTGTGGGGGTCTCAGGTTTCTAGGTAATAGCATGGGGGAGTTCTAACTCTCAGAGTCAAATAGAATGTATTGTTTAAGACGTTTTATTTCATGTCTTATGTAATTTTGTGACTTGACATTTGTTAATGTCAGCCATTTTCTGTAGTCCGGGTTTCATTCACCATTTTGCCGTGGACCGATTTTCGATTGCTGCAACTGCCTTTTTGTTTATGCTGATTTTAGTCTCCAGCGAAATATCTCCGGTTTTGTACTGAATTCCATTTCCAGTGGAATCATTTAGGTTTTTATACCAGTTGTTTTAAAAAAGTTTGTTTCTAGTGAAGATTTCTAATGTCTTGATAGACAAAATATGAAGCTATTCAAGGCTTCCCCTCCCCCTCCCTCTTCCTACTCAGGTGTGCAACAGGAAGTTGGTGGGAGGGGCTTGGGGTCTATTGACTTGTGTTTGGAAGGACGAAATCATTTTTATTTTTAAATTAGGGTTTATACTGTAATATTTATTTATTATTTATTTATTTCAGGTACTTATATAGCGCCGTCAATTTACGCAGCGCTTTTACATATACATTGTACATTCACATCAGTCCCTACCCTCAAGGGGCTTACAATCTAAGGTCCCTAACCCACATTCATACATACTAGGGACAATTTAGACAGGATCCAATTAACCTACCAGCATGTCTTTGGAGTGTGGGAGGAAACCGGAGTACCCGGAGGAAACCCACGCAGGCACAGGGAGAACATGCAAACTCCAAGCAGGTAGTGTCGTGGTTGGGATTCGAACCAGTGACCCTTCTTACTGCTAGGCGAGAGTGCTACCACTACACCACTGTGCCGCCCAGTAATACAGTTTTGGGTAGAGAGCAAACAGGAGGCATCCAAGTTATTGTTGTAATATCTGTGTACAGAGAGAAGCCATAAGATTGTTTTGAATAGCGGAGGATTTCATGGTGCTTTGTAGTTTGTCTGACAACACATTTATAGGGCTGCCGATAACCAGTTGTAGAGCATGTAAATGTGAGGATTAGTACGCTAGCACACCGGGAGGCCGTGTAAAATAATCGGAGAACGCCGGGTGGCAGTACTGTAAAAATAGTCACTAAGCAGTACTGATCCGAAAACTAGTGCAAGGGTGCCCTGGACGCAGGGACCGTCATAAGCGATTCGAATCATCATGGGTAATGTTGGTCCATGCGTTGGAGGAAAAAAATGAGGCTCCACACCAGTCAGACAGCTACACTTCACATGAGATCTGGGTTTGGGGCTCCGGACATGAGACCCCTTAAAGTTTGGCAGATATGGTCAGAGGGTACAGTAAGGTGTATTCCTTGGTAAGGTACTTTTGATGTCCGGAGGTACGAGACCCTAGAATAAAAATACCTTGGAAATAGTTCAGCTGTGGCTTCAGAAATCTGTAATGTTGAGTGAGTTGATGGATGTGTAGTACACGTTTGTGTGATTTAAAAATACACAGGCCTGTTTTTGAACTTTGTGTGGCTGGTCCATGCAAAGATTTCGAAATGCTCTTGTGCCTTTCAAATTGTATTCTTTTTCTATAGCTAAAAGAGTGAAGGCAGCATTCCATCTGGTTGTTTTTATTTTTTTCATTTTTCGTTTTTGGGAACTATGAAATATCTCCCCCACATTTGTATCTAAATGTTTGTCTTTGTTTCATTGTTTGTATGTGGTAACAAGATGTTTGAACCTCCCGTGACAGCCCTCTTGCGTGTCGCGGCTGTTGTATTTTAGGAAAAAAAAAAAAAAAACGTGAAAGTAAGACGTATAGAGGGTTTAGTTATTATCGGTTTTGTGGAATGTCAGTGACAATTTACCAATGTACATGAATATTGTATTGTTTACCATTCTTTGAAGGATAGAGTAATAAGCTTTGTTTATAAGTATCTTTTCAGGTCCAGTTTCTGGAAGTGTGTGTACAGGTGTATAAGAAGGAAAAAGTATCATAGGCTATTTCACTGTTTTATTCTGCGCCATTCTCAACCCTACATGTCTTCCTCCAGTTTGTAATGAGGAGGGAAGAAAAGGGGGGATGATAGTGGTGAGAATAACACATTTTCAAACCAACAATACTAACCGCTCTAATTCTAACCAAGTTTGTGCCAAGACTGTCTTTCTTTGATAGAATTTGAATCAGCAAGCAGCAGTCTGGTGAAAGAGGCTCCCATCCCAGATGCTAAGAACCTTTTTGTCACTGGTTCCAGGTATTACACCCCGGATGATAAGCCGCGCACAGGTTATGCAGTGACCACAGTCCCGATGTCTGGGTTATTGTCATATGAGGTTTGTTTGAAGGTCAACCAAAAACAGAATTGTACTTTCCTCATTAGCTGTCACCTACATTCTCAGCTGATGGGGTGGGTGCAATCACTGTAACATGAACTTCAAAACGTCCACCACAGGGTTCACGAGTCCATCCTGGACCCTGACACAATAACCAGTTTACATTCTTTCCAACCAGGTGACTGGGTCATTGTAAAGAAGCTTGAGGGATGAGACCACGCCAGCCACTGCAAGAAGCTGATCAACCACAAAGAGTAGAGGAGTATCTTTGTTCATTTATATTTTTTGTTTAATACATTTTGGCAAGGGTAACGATGAAAAGCATCCCAACTAGCTAAGAAAGAGAACAGGACACATGGTCGGGTATTAGTGCCCCAGCAATGACGGCGGTACATGCTATATGTGACGTTCATATTGGTGTGAGGAGTTTTGAAAGACTAGTAAAATCCAAACAGACACCTGTCAAAGGAACTTAACAGAACATTTCTAGAGGGTAAAATTAATTATAATTTTAACAATAGCTCTGGATCTTGCCAGTTTTGGTATCGGGATAACTAGGTAGCCCACAAGTGTGCTTCAACTGTAGTTTGGTATTAATGCGGATCTACAGCTTATAAGGTAATTTCCCGTAAGGCAAGTGTGCTGATGAAACTCTTGTTGTGTGCTGATGAAACTCTTCCCAGCATCTTATGTCGTGGCCGATTGTGAGGATCTGATGGCGCGAGAGAAGGTAAGAATGGCAGGGACAGCTGGAAGGGAATTGCTTGTACACAGTGGGGGCTTGAGCTCATGAAACGCTTGAACAATTTCTCATCCATTGAGGATGGGATGTTTCATATAACTGTTGAAGCTATAAGGAAGTTCCCACATTCCAAGGGGATTTCTGGGAATTCATAAGTAAAGATTGTTATATCTGGATCAGGGATAGTAGTGACAAAGTTCAGGCCCATATGGATAAGGTTTAGATCCCTACAAGGCAAAGCCAGAGCTATAGATAGTGAAGGTTGGAATCCTTTTTAAGGATTTGGGAATCGTTGGAGATTTAATTTTTATCTTGCAGCGGATCATAGTGAAGGAAGTAGGGGTATATATACTCATGTTGTTTTTGTTTCTATTCCTTCTGTATGCCATGATGAGGTGCTCCTGTTGCCTGATTGGATGCGTGACCAGAGCCTGAGCAAATGACCACATCTTTCCTGATGAGATGCCCCGAAGTCCGACCCACATACAAGACACAGAGGATCCCAGAATGAGCGGCGACTACTACAGCTCACCACGTCATCCCTAACAGAGTCTACATGTCAAGCCGTGTTTTACTTTTTATGAACTAAGAAGAAGATCAGGATTCATCGAGGGACACATGGGATCATATGACAAGAGGAGGGACTTTGTGGAAAATTTTATATTAATGTATTGTCATAAGTCTCCCAGTGTGTGTTCAATCACAGCCCGCTCTAATAGCTGACTGTGGTTGAGATCCGTTTGGTAGTGAAAAGCTCTTTGGGGATGTAGAGAAGTGTTGGTGGAGTGGGGACGTGTCCGCCAGCTAAGGGCCCCTGTGCAATGCACAGAACGATCGTCTGGTGGGGATGTGTTCGCTCTACAAAGACATTATCGGTTTACGAGTGTGCTCTCATGTGGCCCCTGTGTGCCTGATCAACACATTTGTGGCCCAATGAGTGTACGCCTGCCGATAATCTCTCATCCACAAAGACAGTAGAATAATCCAGGTATACATTGTTCTCTGGAACAATGTATAATAGGGATTTCTATCAACGGAAATACGGGAGTCTTTTGGGTTCTGGTTGGAGACAGGGTTAATGTTTGAAAGCCATGTGGCTTCTAAAAACATACAGGGAACCCTGTCTCTGCTCAGACACACCCATAAGGCTCCTGTAGTCATTGTTCATTGGTTGTTGCATTTTCCTGTGTTGTTAAATCCTTATATGGTCATTCACATGAGGTCATATCCTGTGTCCATTTCTTGTGAGGTCACAAGCTTTGTAAGAGGTGCTTGGCTGTTGGAGGCTGAACCTTCAAGCTTTGGTACTTGCTATTGATATGCTAATAAAGTGGCTCACTCGGACAGCTGAGACAGGCTGGCTGGCAGTGTGTTTTTTGGAACTGGAACGATGAGGTTGTCTTTTGTCTAGTTGTCTGGATGGGGCACACACCAGAGGATGGATACGATCAAAAGGTGAGATGCACTTATATCATTAGACGAAATTGTTATTAACAGGAGATTTGGCTGTGTGCTTTGCGTACAACCAAATTTCGCTGACATATTACCTTATTCTAAAAAGTGCTAAACAGTATATATAAATTAAAACAAGTCACAATATGTAATACACCCTTACTTTTAAAGTGCCAAGCAGTGCTTACAGATATGTAATGCAAAAGATGACTTTAATATTCAACATACAAACATTATCAAACCATATGTGTTTAAAATTTGGTCTGTTACTGCCCCGCACGCAGCTCATCTTGACCTTGGCCTACTTACCTGGCGTCTGTTGACCTGCTTAGGAAACTTTAGTCCACTCTTTATGGGGACCTTGATGTTCTGTCTAGTTGCTTTGCTTTGTTTGCATGAAGCCTTTCTCACAAGTTGATGTCAGTTTACCTTCCAGGATAGAAGAAGTTCTTTGTTATAAAATCAATTGATGTATATCATTGAAGTTATAAAAGCCAGAATAAGGAGAGGACAGAGCAGTTAGACCTACATATTAATTTAAGTGGTCAACAGTATTTGGAGAGTTGATCCCCCCAAAAGGAGTTGGAGACGAAAGATCTTTTCCTTTATATAGTATACTGGATGCTGCACTTTTTGAAGAGTGATTACTTATATACTTGGTGCATTTATTATCATCTGTGTACTTACCATATTTTTGTCATGTTACAACCAAAAACATAAATGTATTTTATTGGGATTTTATGTGATAGACCAGCTAGCTCAAAGTGACACATAATTGTGAAGTGGAAGGAAAATGATAAATGGTTTTCAACATTTTTTACAAAATAATATGTGATAAGTGTGGCGTGCATTTGTATTCAGCCCACTGAGTCAATACTTTCTGGAACCACCTTTCGCTGCTATTACAGCTGCAAGACATTTTTGGGGGACATCTCTACCAGCTTTTCATATGTACAGAGTGACATTTTGCCCATTCTTCTTTGCAAAATAGCTGAAGCTCTGTCAGATTGGATGGAGAGCATCTGTAAACAGCAATTTTCAAGTCTTGCCACAGATTCTCAATTGGATTTAGGCCTGGACTTTGACTGGGCCATTCTAATACATGAATATGCTTTGATCTAAACCATTCCATTGTAGCACTGGCTGTATGTTTAGGGTTGTTGTCCTGCTGGAAGGTGAACCTCCGCCCCAGTCTCAAGTCTTTTGCAGACTCTAACACGTTTTCTGATAAGGTTGCCCTGTATTTGGCTCCGTCCATCTTCCCATCAACTCTGACAAGCTTTCCATTCCCTCCTGAAGAAAAGCATCCCCATAACTTGATGCTGCCACCACCATGTTTCACAGTGAGGATGGTGTGTTCAGGGTGATGTACAGTATTAGTTTTCCACCACACATAACGTTTTTCTTTTAGGCCACAAAGTAAAATTTTGGTCTCATCTGACCAAAGCACCTTCTTCCACATGTTTGCTGTATCCCCCATGTGGCTTCTTGCAAATTGCAAATAGGACTTCTTATGGCTTTCTTTTAACAAGCACTGAACTTATTCTCTCTGGAGAAGAGACGCTTGAGAGGGGATATGATTTCAATTTACAAATACCGGACTGGTGACCCCACAATAGGGATAAAACTTTTTTGCAGAAGAGAGTTTAACAAGACTTGTGGCCACTCATTAAAATTAGAAGAAAAGAGGTTTAACCTTAAACTACGTAGAGGGTTCTTTACTGTAAGAGCGGCAAGGATGTGGAATTCCCTTCCACAGGCAGTGGTCTCAGCGGGGAGCATTGATAGCTTCAAGAAACTATTAGGTAAGCACCTGAATGACCACAACATACAGGGATATACAATGCAATACTGACACATAATCACACACATAGGTTGGACTTGATGGACTTGTGTCTTTTTTCAACCTCACCTACTATGTAACTATGTAACTATATAACTATATACTATGTAACAATGGCTTTCTTCTTGCCACTCTTCCATAAAGGCCAGATTTGTGGAGTGCATGACTAATAGTTGTCCTGTGAACATATTCTCCCACCAGAGCTGTGAATCTCTGCAGCTCCTCTGCAGCTTCTCTGATTAATATTCTCCTTGACCGGCTTGTCAGTTTAGGTGGACGGCCATGTATTGGTAGGTTTGCAGTTGTGCCATACTCTTTCCATTTTTGGATGATGGATTGAACAGTGCTCTGTGAGGTGTTCAAAGCTTGGGATATTTTTTCATAACCTAACCCTGCTTTAAACGTATTCTCAACTTTATCCCTGACCTGTCTGGTGTGTTCCTTTGCCTTCATGATAATGTTTGTTCACTGAGGTTCTCTAACAAACCTCTGAGGGCTTCACAGAACAGCGGTATTTATACTGAGATTGAATTACACTCTATTTATTTATTATTGGACTTCTGAGGGCAATTGGTTACACTAGATTTTAGTTAGGGGTATCAGAGTAAAGGGGGCTGAATACAAATACACGCCACACTTTTCACATATTTATTTGTGAAAAATGTTGAAAACCATTTATCATTTTCCTCCCACTTCACAATTATGTGCCACTTTGTGTTGGTCTATCTCATAAAATTCCAGTAAAATACATTTAAGTTTTTGGTTGTAACATGACAAAATGTGGAGAATTTCAAGGGGTGTGAATACTTTTGCAAGGCACTGTATGTTAATATGTATATGTTGAAGGTTAAAGTGGTCATTTGCACTAAATACCTTGGGTTACCCAGAGTGACTCTCTGTCCCCTGTTGGTGGTGACTCAGATTTGAATATACATATCTTTGTGGATGAAATCTATTAAAGGAGACCCCTCTATTGCAAGGACAACCCCCATGTTCTGGAGCTTTTGGATTAAATGTATGGAGCCCTATGGTTCAGCTTTAATGGTCTCTTACAAGCATTCAAGCTTGTGTCTCGCCTTGGCATAATGTGTGTTCACTTACATGCAAAGGGCTCTTTGGCTTCGTGCCTTAGATGTCTCTTTGATTCTGTCTTTAGCAATGTCACTATATCTCTTAATATGTCGATGAAAGTTCTCATTTATCCAGTTCATGGGACTTTTTCTATGATTTTGAAAACATTTCATGGCTACCTGTGTTGATAAAAATAGTTGGGTATTTTCCTGATGATTAAAAATGAATAAGTGTTTTGAATAAGCTATAAAACATGATCAACATCACAGAACAAATCCATTTGAATGTGACTAATTACTACTAGATAACCCCGGTGATAGGAGTATACTCCTGCATCAACAAGGAAGGTTTGGATGGGGCAGAAGAACTCCATTCCTCATCTGCTGCTACAGGTGTATCCAGGGCTTTTTTTCCTCAGCGAATAGGTGCAGGAACTCAACCATGCTCGCCACACTCACATACCTGCCAAATGGCATCAAATAGTAGCTCCTCTGCATACAACCCCTCCCTCCACTGCCCTCATTTTCTCCCCCCTCCTTAAAAGCTCCATCATCTGTCATATATCTTACCTTTGTTGCAATAGTAAGTTGAAACACCTATCCGGCTGTAGCACCTCCCAGCATACTATACTATACTACAGTCACTTGCAAGGGAGATTATGCAGTAGGAGCATCAACAACTGGTCACCAGGGAAAAAAATGGAGACCACAGAGGGTGCGGCCTACCAGGCACCCTCTCCTGCCCATGACTGCACTGAACCCTGGGCACCTGTTCTGTATTTCCCTTGTCCCTGTCTGGCACCTAGCGGGATCTGCGCAGGAGATCTGACCTGTGGGAACTACTGGAAGATGACCTATCACTTGTAAACACAGAAGCTGGACTTCAGTGTTACCAAGTGATAGTGGTGAGCAGGGAGCAGAAGATCTGAGCCAGAGGTGGTGGAACTGAGTTCCCCCTAGTTCCTGCTGAAAACAATCCCTGGGTGTATCTCTGTTTCATCTACTCAGCCTTCTGCATGAATGTTCGCCCCCAATTTTGCAAGTGTTTGTTCATCCTGTTGGGTCTTTTAGTGGTTTATCTTCTCACTGTTTGCATGTTCAAGCTTCCACTTGTAGCTTTCACTCTAAACCCTTGAATCTGGCACCTTTTTCAGCTGCCCCTCCTGGTATCACTGTGACCATTATGTGAATTTCCAGGTTTATGTGGATTCCACACAAATGGGGATCTTTGACTAATAGTCTGGTAAGAATATTTTCAGTGTCGTAGATTCTTGCAGCTTGTGCTAAGCCAAGAGGTCTGCTGTTGGTGCTCCTTGAGTTTAACAGATGCTTTCACATTAACCTCTTGGAAGTTTCTGGGATTGTTGGGGAATTCCTTTTCACATACCCCCCTTTCTTGTTCTGCCCATTTGTCATATTATTCCTAGTGTTAACATTAGGGTTTTTACCCCTAGCTCCTCTATGGTGGATTCTGCCTCTTACATTGCTAAAGGTTATGACTCCTGGAATCATATTTAACAAATGGTCAGGCAGATTTGCAGTGTTGCTACCACACCCATATAACACCCATGAGTGTTGTTTGGAAAGACTCCTTCTCATCCTTCTGGTTTGGATATAATTTTATGCCAGCTTGCATTAGGACATAGCCTCACCCCTGCCTTCCCCTTTTAAACTAGTGTTAATGATCACCTCACCCTCTCCTTTAGAAGGTTTCAGGGCTGCTTCCCTTCTTAATCAGTGGATACGGCTGGTAAAAGATTGCGCCACAGCATGGCCCATTCCAGGAGAATCATATGACGACCACTCAGAAAGATGAATGTCCCACCCGGCCATCATTTGACTATAGGCTTGGCGGGAAGTACAAACATCTTTTTTTAGTTTAATTTTTTTTTTTTTATGAATGTGGCCATCTTTTGCAGAATATGCCAAAACACACTAGTGACATTTTTTTCTTTCATATTGGATATCAATATTGGCTCAAATAAAAGAGTGTTCTTCTGTATTACTTGGTTGGGGCCATACCCTAAAAGGGCCATCCTTGCACCTATCTGATGCTGTGTAAAAATACTGTTTTAAATTTCAAACCATAAGACTTTCTTCCTTTAGTCTTTAGTAGTCCACTCCTGTTATTCCTGGCCCAGGCAAGCTTCTATCTCCAGTTTTGCCACTTTAGCAATGACTTTCATACTGCCACTGACCTGTTAAACCTGGGTCTTCTCTTATTTGTTAAAAGTGTCACTTGCTTACTCTGACCACTGTTAAGCTGGGCTTAAAGCTGTTTTCATGTGAGGTATATATCACACAAGCTGTTCTCTCCCAGAAACTTGTCTTCAGATTCTGTTGTGGCTTTGGGTCTGCCAGACCTATTCCTGGTAAGGTCTTCTTCAGTTTTCAAGTGCCTTTTAATGGTTTGGAAACCTTTAGCTTAACCTCTCTAGCGGTAATCCCGGGGCTCGGGGTGAATTTTCATTACCAAAAGCGGTAACCCTGAGCCACACTCGGGATTGCATCGCAGGATCCCGGCAAAGATTCTTACCTTGTCCCCAGGACCCTGTGATCTCTCCGCGCTGTGCGTGCAAGCTGTGTCCTCTGCTAAATCTATCACAGTGCCAGGCTCCATTCCCTGCGAGCGTCGCAACGCACGGGGAGAGAGCCTGACGCCAAATTCAAAAGGTGAACAACACATATCAGTACACTGTAATCTTACAAATGACATTACTGTATCGAATAATTTGACATCCCTTTTGTCCCTAGTGCTTTGTCCAGTGCCCTGCATGCAGTTTTATATTATATATACTGTTCTTTCTGCCTGGAAACTTGAGAATGTCCATAGCAACCAAAAAGTGTCGCTTTACGTCAAAAGTGGTTCTAGACCAGCTAGAAAACAGTGATAATAAATTAGAATCACTTGCAGAATTGAGCAATAGTGAATTGTAGGGAAATTCGTCATCAAACACTGAAAGTAACGACAGCGACAATTCTGCAACTGAGCAAATTTCAGTGTTTTTGATTTGATTACATTATTGAATAAATTGTATTATTATTATATTACTATTTGTTATAATTATTTATAGTTATTTATTATATTATAATTTATGATTTCATGTTTCAAACTTTATCATACCCGAGATGTCTACTAGACTCTTGTTTGGACAGATTTAAGTGTGTTATTCCTAAGAATTACAGGCCTACAATATAAGATGCCAAATTTCCATACAAAACAATGTACCGCTTTGAGCATCAAAATTCTGACATAAATATACTGCCAGGGAAGTTGGGCTAATTGTAAACTATTTTTCAGTTTTCGTTAACCTAATTTTTTTAACTAACCTCTGGCAGTTCACAGTTTACCTTTGAACCATTCAGGTTATTCACTGGTATTGAATTGCTTTAATAATAAAAAACAAACAAACTGAAAATGGGTCAGTTTTAAGGCTTTATTGACCCAAAACAATAGGTTGGGTATTTTATGAGAATGCATATTAAATGTATGTTAAAAATTAGTAATGTACAAGAAAAGATTTCTCCTGTAGATCAGTCCAGTTCTAATTGGAAACACTTTTTATTGGATGAAGAGTTCCTGTCCCATTTACACCACTGCACTGTGGTAACACAGACGTTACTGTAAAGAATGGAAATGCACCTTATGTTAGTGTGCTGTGCCATTTATTGTATATTACACTCCAATACACCAACATAAAACATGTGCTGCAATGCAGTGCAGCACAACATATGTTGTCCTGTGTGTTGTGCTGTGATAAAATGCAGGGGTCTTCATTTTCGCATGCATTGCTGTGTGTTTTGGCTGTTTAACACATGCAACATAATGCACATTAACACATGACAATGCAGGCATTGTTAGAGTGAGCCCTAACAATACCCTTAAGACTACTTTTCTGCCAGTGCTGAAACATGACCATTGAGCTCTAGAATCTTTAAAGACAAGCAATATAAATAATGAGGCAATTGTGTACTTTCTAACACATGCTGAAAAGAAAACCTTGACTTTACATTCATACTTATTACTTTTTCTTCAAAGATTAAAAATATACTCCAACAAAAATTTAAATGACATCTAGAGGGAACCTAGCCTACCCACTCAGAGCTTCTGTTTCATAACTTATCCAGGCACAATTCTAAGGTAACAGTTCATCCCACTCCCTTTTGTCAATAATCTGGGAGTCCACTTTTACTTTCTTAAATGCTACATACAAGAAAAATTCCGAGATACTTCTAAAGGTTTCTTCTTGTCTCTTATTTACACATGTCAGAACTGAGACATCTCAGTGAGCCATGAGCCAGATTAAGTAGGTGAGGTGGTAGACAGCAGGACCACAAAAAAAAAAGTGAGTATTCCTATTTAGTGTGGCAGTTCTCAAACGCACAAAAGCCCCTGACACTGCCAAAGTAACATCTTGTTCATTACAGTAATCATGTAAAACTTCGAAAGATTTGTTCCTTTATCAGGGGATGATTACTATGGACTAAAAAAGAAGGTCTGAGGAAAAAGTTTTTAGCATACAGCGACCACAGCAGACTTTATGTGGCGCTCAAAATGAGAATTTCTAGATTCCCAAACTTTTTTGCCTAGACCTCTCTCCCCTGCCCAGCAAAGTCAAGCCCTAAAGAAAGCCTCTTGGAAACCCCAAAGGCATTGCTTTTAGGCAATTACTGTGATGAATACATTTTATTTGGACTGTTAACAATATCTTGGTGCTCTCTTCATCTACAAACTCTAATTAGCCATATTAAAAATGCCTTGGAAGTCTCAAAGTGCACAAAAGAGTACCTCCAAAGTGCAGAGTGCAGGAAGCCAACCTACCCCACCTGTAAATAGTTGTTTGAAATCAGGCTGCAGGGGACTAAACAGGACTTGGAAGAAAAAGGTGAACTTCGGGCAAACAGCTAAATACAGTTTGAAGACACATATGTGAATGGTCTTATCTTTCAAAAGTATATTAATTTTGCTCCAAAATGTTGTGCACGCACGCCTTCCATACCGCATAGCACACTTAGAGATGTCACTTTTCTTCATTGTAGTTAAGTAATAAGCTTACTAACCCTCTCCTTACTACTAATTGGACAATTAAAACAGCAACACTATACTTATAATCAGAAAAATACCAAGAAACAAAATTGGAAGTTTTGAGGTGCAAAAAAACAAGTCAAATTGATATTACAAATTTCATAATTTTATTTGAACAAACATGCATGGTTAAAAAATGAATAAAGTTTAAAACCAGAACATGAAAAGTCATACGGTCACAATACAAAAGTTGGTTGCCTCTACATGTTTCGCCATAATCATGGCTTCTTCTGGAGCTTTTGTAGGACCTTTATACAATGTCACCCAAACGTGATCAAGGTTCCAAAGGACCCTCAAAGTCCGCCAAGTGGTCCAATAAGGTATCAGTGTGCCATAAAGGGGGACAGCCCTAAAATGACACCCTGTTGTGTATTCCTTTCCTCAGTATCAATGTGATACCATTGAACCAGGGAAAATCAATATTAATTAATCTATCCCAAGGGAGTATCCCTTTTCACCTTGGATTTGAAATCCTGCAGGTACCATACAGGGCGATTGGCTGCAAATTATGAAATTCGTAATATCAATTTGATTTGATTTTTTGCACCTCAAAACTCCCAATTTTTTTTCTAGGTATTTTTATGAATATATTTGGGGGGGGGGGGTGCTTGTAGAAAGCTCTCCGGTCTCTGGTACCAATTTTTTTTTTACCATACTTATAATGTCCCCAGTCAACTCACTTGTTAAACTGACAGCAATGTCATTTTGTGCAGAGGGTTACAACTACCTAAATAAACGCATATTCTGTTACTTGCTGCATATAATATTCATTTTTAATGGAATGATTACAATTATTGGTGGTCTTTATTGGCCTGGAGATCGGCTTTAAGGCAAAGTGACTGAACATTCCAATTTTAGCACTGTTGCAATGTTTTTGGAAAATATTTGAAGCCTACTTAGTGCCTGGAATTACTTTTTGACAATTTTACAATTTACATAAATAACACACTATGCTCAAATAAACAGCAGTATGTGTTTTGTCCAAATAATTGGTACCAGATCTATGTGGCTATTCCTTTTAGAGGAGGAACCAGAAAATAACTTGTATATGTAACAAGTTCTGCCTGGCATTTTTATTAAAAGACTTTGCCTAGATGTGTATGCTAAGTTTAAAAATGCTCAAACAAGTGTAGCAATCAAGGACTGTTTACTGAAAAATTTCAATTCAGCTCCAAGGCCCTATACTTTAAAAACGAATTGATAAAATTTCTATCCACCCAAATGTAAAATCTGGTATGCATAGTATATATTTTAGATAACCCAATGATAAATGCTCCTTCTCATAGTTGGATCTATTACCACGCTTCTGAGAGTTTGTACTGTTTCCACCCATTGTGGGTGTTTTCGTTCTTCCTACCCCATTCTCCCATATCTAAAATGATTTGATATTACCACAGAGAGAAAAGACCTCTTTGTAATGACTGCTGCAGGTGTGCAGAACTAGTAACTCAAGCACGCACAGCTTTTGCAAGAAGAGTCTCTGAAAAATGAAATGTTATGTGGTTTTACTCTCCAGCATCTGCTAAATACAGATTGAGTAACACTATAAGCAAAATATAACAGGTAGTATATTATTTGTAAGAGAAAATCTGACCTTCAAAATATTGTCCCTTTCTACTTTAACCTTTAATCCTCTAAAACATCAGCTAACAAATATCTACTAGTCTAGTCCTCCATGGGATTGGACAAATCCTTTCTAGCCTACCCATAGCTTGGACGGTTATACAGTAGAATATAGTTGCATATTTTCTAATCTGGCATTTGTCTCTGTGTTCTGGAAGAAATTGCAAACAAAACGTTATTTAATCTTCTTAGATTTAAGCTGAATTTTACGCATATCTAAAAGAGGCTTATCCTTTTCTTTTTTTCCCAGAATCCTGACTCACATTTATCTGTTTAACAGTTATCAAGTTTTACTCAGTGCTGAACTCTATTTGTCAAGTAAATATACAATTTAGGAGTTGGAGAATTTGTAATATACATTTATTTCTGTACAAAATCCTCTTACATTAACATAATTCATTTTAGGACAAAATTAAATAAACACACTTTATGCCATCAGAATAATGATTTGTTTTTAATATGGAATGTTCCAGCCTACAAGCTTGCAACAGTCAAACTGTTTCAAAATCAAATCAACGGCTGTTTTTTCCATACTTCTGGCTGTACAGCTGGCAACTGACACAATTAGGTGGAAAAATGTTTGTTAAGGTATGCAATTTAATTTACTGCAATAAACATTTTATTATTGTAGTAGTAAAAAAAGTGCTTGAAAAATAATAATTTCCTAAAATGTTCATTATTAAATATTTAAACAAACTAAATACAGTTGAATAGTCTGATTTTTTTTTTTTTTTTCTGATATTGGGTATCTGTGAATATGACTGAATTCACCACAATTCACTGGAACTGGACCTTTTTTTATTAAACAAACTGCATGCTGACAGAGGAGTACAAATGGTCTATATACTAAGGTTTACAAACGCTGTTTTACTGGATTTAACGGAGGTTTATAATAATAGTAATTGGAACATGTGGTGCTGGAAGAGTCCCACTGACCATATTCTATGTTCTGATTGGAATTAAAAACAACTGCGATTAAAAACAAAACAATGCCCATGCTTAGCCTAAATTACAATACAGAGTTTGCTTTCTACTTGTCCAATTGTTCCTTAATTGTTTATTCTAATGGCTCTACTTATTTTATACCTCTAGAAGTTGCCAGCTACAAGGTCAGTACTAGGTTCTCCACTATTTTCTTTTTACACTGCTTGTCTGGGAATAAGTTGGTTAGGAGCCTTAGCGTTTGATATTATGCTCCATTACACATGTCTGCACATAATCGTCCATCTAATAATTAGATATGGGCCTCATTTTCCAAAAGAAAATGCATAAATCAAGGTGAAACCTCTATGAAATGCTTTTGTTACAGTAAGTAAGAGCCCCTTAATTTATCTGCTAAAGAATACACTTATGCACAGTACATATACTGCAGTGCCATTTTCTTTATCATCCATTGAAGGAATTGTAGAAATTCTTAAACAGTTGGGTTATACTGCTGTCTACAGGGGTAAGACACCGGCATACAAAAAAAAAAAAAATTGTAAGGCTCTGTATAGCCCCACCTCCAACTAGTTTTGCTAGTGTCCCAAGTGGCTGGATGCCCTTTCTTCAGCTCTGCTTAAAAAAGTATAACTATATTTTTATTGGCCTTTTTAATCTTATTTTTTCATTGTAATTTTTCCTCAGTCAAAATACTCGATACACCATAAACATTTTTTTCTTTGGTGACTTCTAAAATACTCTGACAAAGGTGCTTTCTGGATCATTGTAAGCTTGGTAACAGCTATGGAGGCTGTACCTGGAGCACACTGGACTGAATATGGAGGAGCTAGCCAGGAATATGATCTTTATACACAGCCACAGCCTCTGGTGTGACCCAGTCTCTGAAGACTCAAGTAGTGAGTAGGCCTCTAAACATGTTGAGGGTAGCCTAAAATGTGACCTTCAAGCACTGGATTCTGCATTTTGGAGCTTTTCTGACCACTCTGTACTGTGTTAGCTACAAAGCGCGCTCCAGGTTAAGAACCATGGTACAGCCTCTGGTGTGACCCAGCCTCTGAGCACTCAGTGAATAAGGCCATTGAAACTGAAGCACCAACAGCCATAATTGGTACAGTAAAGCTCTATTTAAAATTTACCACCACTATCATCTTACAGCAGTAATGGCTAAGGCAGAACTGAGTGCTAAAGTCATCCGCTAGCTGGAGTGTTCTTTCTCTCAACAGCCTAGAGAAAGCATGATTCCAATGCTGCTCCTGCTTCTGAAGCACCTCATTGACCATGCAGACTCTGGTCTCATTCAACTGTATGCCTACAATGACTTGGTCAACTCTGGCCACCTGTGATTATCATCAGCACCAGCTTCTTAGGTTTGTGAGTATACAAGGGCTTGCCTCAAAGACTGCCCCACTGTAACAAATTACATCAAACTATACTATTCTACTGCTTCTAGGGGTGATTTCTCTGTATGCCAGAAGCATGTCAGGACACCTAATATTATGTAGATACCAGGACCCCTAATATTATAAAGTCATTCTTATCAGAGTCTTTTTATGTCTTCAGACTTTTTGTCAGTTTGTAAGCAATTAATAGAGCAAATTGGTTGCAGAGGCTCTAAGCATGCTCAAATCTTAGTGTGCCCGAGGACCCTAATACCCTCTCTAATTCAGATTCACTCACAGCCTGCTCCTGAAGAAAATGTATTTAACAAAACAACATATGACTCAGGTTTACATAGAATGGTTTCTAACCTGATTGATGCTTCCACCTTGTTTTTTAAGGATCAGCCTGCTATTTCAGGCCTAGAGTCTTTTAGAGCTCTTATGACTGCAAATACCTTTCCAATATACTTAGTATTTAAAACAGTCCTCTATGAACACTGGAAACAAGCTATGGAAATTATGACACCTTCTGCCAATGTGGCAATTTATTGCTAAGTGGTCCCTACCCAACACAGATATTCCAGTCATACACCTTGATAAGAATACTGCTAAACAGATTGATGGGTTATTCTTACCTTTAGGGATTTCACCAAAGGACAGTCTGACTCCTGACTTAAGTCTCAGTTTGAGTTAACTCTGTGACTCTGACCCTGTTGGCAGTGACTATTATTTATGAAACAATAGGCTACATTCACGAAGATACACACTTCTCAGGGCCCTGGCAGAAGTGAGCAATGGCTGAGGAAAGCTCAGCAGAAGAGAAGCCAAACATTCTGGATCTGGTGGAGCACATGGTAAACTTATGAACAGCCTCATTTGTCTTAGCAGCTAATGCACTTTCATGTTTGGCATTTGTTTTTATCTGGATTTTTTGCCTTATTTCTGGTGCATACCCTGCTTGTGGCACATGCTTGTTCTGCATTAGATGGCTCATTTCTGCATGCTTAGACCCCTTTTAGCTGTACACTTCTGCTGTGTCCCTCACTGCTTGCTGCACACATGTTTCTGCTTGTTTGGTCAAAAATACCCAGTGTGAATGTTCAGCCTTTCTTCCTCATTTGTTTGGACTTTTCTTGTTAAGGTATTTACTCCTGCCCAAACAAACCTACTTCATATTTCTCCATCTAACTGTGCACAACTTTGTGATTCTCTTGTAGTTAAGGATGAATTATCCACAAAAAACACAGGAAGGATGGGCTTGGTAAAACCAGAAAAGTTTATGGTAAACAATAGGTGGTATTTTTACATGTCAAATATAAAAGTAATTAATCAGCAACTTAAAAGCATCTTTGTGTTTTTCATACTGCCTCAAAAACATTGTCCCAGAAGCAAGCCATCATGGAATCCACAGGTCGCCCAGCAAGTCTTGCTCACCTGGAAGGAACAAAAAGCAAGGTTAGTCTAAACCTCTGAGCATGTTAAAGTCAAACAAGTAAACCATGTTCTTAATGTCCTGTATAGACATGTGCAATTCATTTCGGTCCAAATCTAAATTCTGACAAATTTTTGGTTATTCGGATATTCCAGTGCATCCGAATTTCCGCATAACAATAATAATGAATTTTGTTAAAATTAGTTTTGTTTTTCTTTAGTTTATTCATTTTCTAACTAATTCCAAATTTTCAGAATATTTTGAATTTGAAACAGTTTAAAATGTATCAACCAATCCAAATTCTGTGTGAAGAATAGCTGGTTGTTAAGGAGCGGGTCGTGAAGCCGGCCGCCACATCCTCAACAATCGATAACTCATCAGCTGTGAGCAGGTTTTCCCACTGACAGCCTAATGTAAACAAAAGAATGCCTGCAATGAAAAATAAATATAAAAAAAACTGTATGGGCCCCCCCATCCATGTCAGGCCCTTCAGGTCTGGTATGGATTTTAAGGGGAACCCCATGGCAAAATAAAAAAAATGTAGAGGAGTCTCCCCCAAAATGCATACCAGACCCTTATCCGAGCATACAGCCCGGCACGCGCCCCCATCTTGAACCATACCAGGCCACATGCCCTAAACATGGGGGAGTGTTTTGCGGTGGGGGGCAAGGGCCTCTTCCCCACAACTCTGGCTGGTGGTTGTGGGGTCTGCGAGTGGGGGGCTTTTTGGGAACAGATCCCGGCCCTGCCCCTTAATGAATGAGTAGGGGTACATTGTACCCCTACTTATTAAAAAATAAACAAGAAAAAAAGACAGTTTTTGACAATTACTTTATTGTAAAAAACAAAAACAATGTCCCCCTAAGTAAATCCAATGTCAATCACAATGAACGCCACAGCCAACCCATGCTCCTTAGTTATTTAAAAACTGTTAGACGGCGGAGCTGTCAGGCGGTGGGAGCCTTCATCGGGTGCGGACCTCTCTTTTCTTTTTGGGTTGGTGGCAGCGTTCATCATGATTGATGCTGGATTTACTTCAGGGGACATGGTTTATATTTTTTATAACAAAGGAATTGTCAAAAACTGTCTGTGTTTTTATTTTTTTTTTTACACTTTTTTTGGTGAATGAGTACAATATACCCCATACTCATTCACATAGGGGGAGGGGCGGGATCTGGGGCTTCAAATAAGCTACCTGCTCGCAGACCCCAGCAACCACCGACCAGGGTTGTATGGAAGAGGCCCTTGTCCTCATCAACATAGGGACAAGGTGCTTTGGAGGCGGCAGAGCCACTCTACTCCAAAGCACTCCCCCCATGTTGAAGGCATGTAGCCTGGTATGATTCAGGATGGGAGTGACGCTCGCTAATCCCCCTCCTTTCCTGACCTGCTGAGCTGCATGCTCAGATAAGGGTCTGGTATGGATTTTGGGGGAGACTCCATGCTATTTTTTAAAAAATTTTGACGCAAAGGGCCTGCTATGGATGGGGGGGCAACACTGTTTTTTTCCTTTATTTTTCATTGTCAGCATTCTTTTGTTTACATTCAACTGTCAGTGGGGAATCTGGTCCACTCCTTAACAACCAGCTATTCTTCACACAGAATTTGGATCGCTCAATACATTTTCAACTGATTCAAATTTGAATCATTCTGAAAATTTTAAATTCAGTAACAAAACTAAATGAGACTAAACCGAAACAAATTCACAAAATAAAATTAGTAACATAACAAATTTATCCATAACGAAACACATTTTTCCATTCTGCACATGTCTATCTAGTCCTCTAAATCTCTCAGCAGATTTGTCATTGGCACGTTTCCACCATCTTGGCAAGTGACAAAGAAGATGAGTCTCAAAGGCCAACTATTCAAGAGAGAAGTAAACACTATTTAACTCTGAACCAAGTCAACTACACAGCTAGCAGTACAGAAGTGGATGATGAAGATGCTGACCAAACTTACATGCCCTGTGTGGAGGAACCCTCAACTGACAGCAGTGATGCTTGCACGAAGACCGCTCTCTCAAGATACAAGAAAAGCAACATAATGAAAGTTCCGGTGACAGCAGTTTTGAGCAAAAAGCCAATAGCCCTAACAAGAGGAAATCTTCAGATGGTCGACAACAAAATCTGAAGTTCACATATGCAGAGAATGTGGCATTGGTTGAGAATTTGGCTGCTGTGTTTGACAAGTCGGTGGTTCTCCACATGCTTAAGGGTGACCAAGCCTGGAAGAAAAAGCAGTGGAAAAAAATTATAAGAGCTGTAAATGCAGTGGGTGTAGCACCCCGTAGTGAACTTAATGTGAAAAAGACATAACAAGACACCAAGGGCAACATCAAGAGGAAAATGGCATTGATAAGGAAGGCAGGTTAGTCTGATGATGTGTACTGACATTAGAAAGCATGACTACAGATGTCTTGAATTTGTCTCAAGTAAATGGCACTTCATCTTTTCTACTGTACATCTTACTGTAGATGTCTAACTTGTTTGCATCATTGCTTATCTCTTTTCTTCTAGACAAAAAACTGGTGGCAGATTACAAGCTTCTGTTGAGATGTTGGACTATGAAAAAATGTTGGTGCCTTCAATCCATGAAGAGACAGTTTTAGGGCTGGCCAAAGGTTTCGATACCTTGCGCAACAAGAGAGGTAAGTAAATTATGTTCACAAATATTCTAGATGCTTGTTCAATTTTGATGCTGGGTTCTCCCAGGCACTCCTATTGTATGCTGGCAGGAGGAAATCCCCCCTCCTTTAGAATACAATGCTCTTTAGACAAACTTTCCCTAGAGGTGAACATAGAGCATGTTTGGCGAGCGCTGGATTTATCATGGACTAAATGTTCAAGATGGGGAGGACATGGGCCATCTTTGACTTAATCAGTATCTGTTCTCTTGCAGATGACCCCACAGAGAAAGGAAACATCTTACTATTTTCTGAAGCAGCAGATGTTCAAGATCTAGGCTTCTCTGCATCTGACAAGAATGATGACATCAACCAGTCTCAAGACCAGGAGCCTAATGACAGTGTTGAGGTAGTCAATCTTCTGCCACCATCTTCAAGTTGCCAAAATAAAGAAATCTATTTAAGTCAAAGTGTAGCAGATGCTAACACCAATTTGGGAGGTGCACATACTATATGTTGTACACGTAATTTGGACCGAGAACAACTTGTTTATGAGCAACAGAAGAGTGAGAGGTTCCTCCAGGCACAGATAGAACATCCTGAAATCTTAGGGGGTCATTTAAAGCCCATTGAAGACTAAATTAGGGGCATGAAGGCATGAATGCAGGAATTGTTTGCAAGTAAAACAGACTATCACCAAAAGAAACTTGACTTACGCAGACAGTGGCTTAACAAGTCTTCTGGTGTTTATCCACCACCTAATTTTGCCTCTCCCTCTGCTGTTGCCTTTTTTTTTATAAAGTTAAGTTCTAGCCACCAGTTTTTTGCATAATGTGTCTTTTTTATATGTGACTTTTGTATTGCACTGCAAGAAATTGTAACTTAAAGGTTTTTTTTTTTGTATTTTTTTGGATACAGCAGACAGGGGTTAGAATATCTGTCCTTTTTTTGCTGTCTGTGCCCTGTTAGGAAGATTCCCTCTGTTTATTAGGGATGAGCCGAACACCAGAACATGCGAACAGGCAAAACGAACAGTAGAACCCTATTAAAGTCCATGGGACACGAACATCAAAAGTGCTCATTTTAAAGGCTTGTATGCAAGTTATTGCCATAAAAAGTGTATGGGGACCTGGGTACTGCCCCAGGGCACTTGTATCAATGCAAAAAAAAAGTTTTTAAATTGACTGTTTTTTCAGGAGCTGTGATTTTATTAATGCTTAATGTGAAACAATAAAAATTAAATATTCCTTTAAATATCTGTGCAGTGTATAGAACAGTGCCGCAGCAAAATTACATTTCTAAAGGAAAAATGTAATTTAAACTTACTTGCGGGTCCCGGCAATATAAATTAAAAATTAAGGAAAAAATCTACGTGGGTTCCCCCCCAAAATCCATACCAGACCCTTATCCGAGCATGCAGCCCAGAGGACAGGATGGGTGGGCGAGCCCCCCCCCTCCTGAACCATACCAGGCCACATGCCCTTAACATGCTTTGGGGTCTTTGTCCCCATGTTGATGGGGACAAGGAACTCCTCCCGACAACCCTGGCCATTGGTGTTGAGGGCAAGTGGGATGGTATGATTCAGGAGGGGGACTCTCGATTGCTAAGGGTCTGGTATGGATTTTGGGGGGGACCCCATGCCAATTTTTTTTTACATTTTGGCATGGAGTTCCCCTTAAAAACTATGCCAGACCCAAAGGGCCTGGTATGGATTTTGGGGGGACCCCATGCCATTTCTTTTCTTAATTCTGTCATAGGGTTCCCCCTAACCACTTCAATGCACTGTATTATATACTCTGCACTGACTGCACTGTATAAATATATATACTAGAGTGCCTGCACTGTATATATAGTCTACACTGAATGCACTATATATATATATATATATATATATATATATATATACACACACATATATACTATAAATCCAATCTAGCTCAAGTTATTTCAATCTCTCCATGTTATCACACTACATACGGCCGCCGTGTAAGTAGCCTTATATAGTGTGGTGGGACATGAACTTAGCCCCCTGAGCCACGATTGGCCAAAGGCACCTTGCCTTTGGCCAATCATATCTCTCCAGGCAGATCGCACTGTGATTGGACAAAGCATGCAGGTCAGGTGCATGCTTTGGCCAATCAGCAGCCGTCAATGCACTGCGATTTCGCAGTGCATTATGAGGCGCTCTGTGGCACTCGAATTTGGCGCAAATGCCTCATATGTTCGGAAAACTAGGAAAGGAGGGACCAAATGTGAAAACACCACATCCCAAATATTTAGGCAAATGAAAAAAATGGGCTTTGAGGTAACCAACCTCGGGGTTTATATCTTAAATATCAAATCAAGAATCTAGGTAAAACAAAATTTATTTATTTAGACAATGTTAAAAAAAATCACAAGACATGATTCGGTACAAAAAATTCGTAAAATTCAGTGAAATATCACAAGAAATACCACTTTTTTCAACATGTTTCGCTCATTGGAGCTTCTTCAGGAGACTTTTCATGTGGCATCATATTAGACTAGAAATTACGAAAATACATAAAGTAAATACTTGAGTTTAGATACAGACCCATAAATCCAATGTGCATCAATTATTATCATAATGATACAAAGGCATATAAATGGTATAATAGATAGAAATTTAAATATTAAATGAGAGGACATACAAAAAAATATATAAATAAATATGTAGTACATACCTAGATTCTTGATGATTTGATATTTAAGATAATAAGAAAATAATAAACACAATTAAAGTCCCAAGGTTGGTTACCTCAAAGCCCATTTTTTTCATTTGCCTCATATGTTCAGTTTGTTTGCGAATAAACACCCGATGTTCGAGTCGAATTTACGTTCGATTTGAACATCGGGACCATCCCTACTCTATATTTCTAATGTTTGTCCTTATCAGTGAGAGTAAAAGGACTCTAAAAGCCTAAACTTTGTTTTGTCATCCAAACAATAGAGAGCGAATCTCAACAACGGGACCCAGATGGGGAAAACAGACTGATGTGGGTTTTAGCACTACATTACTGTATCCAAAATGAAAAAAAAATGGTTTTGCCCTTAGTTACACATTCAAGTCCTTTGGGATGCTCTTTTTGTAATTGCTGTATGCGGTGTGCTTGCCACATGTGTGCTTTTTGGATATGGAGAATAGGCATTGACTGCAATTTACTAAAACTGGACCACAGAGAATCAGGTGCAGCTGGTCATACTAACCAATCAGCTTCTACATTAAGCTTGTTCTATGAAGCTTGAACACCTGTATGTGCTGCAGCTTTAGTACATCTCCAACATTGCCATTCTAGACAATGTTGAGCCTAGTTCTTGAGCCTAAACATCGCCTCATCATTAAGATGAGGTGATGTTTAGCAGTGAGTATCAAAGTGGGGTGGGACATTTACATTTCTTTGGCATATACTTCAAGACTAAATACAGTGGATTTGCACAGTTCTGCTTTAACACTGTTGTTTGACCTAATAATATTATTGCTGGCTAACATATTGCTTTTATCTTTTTATTTCTTTGTTTTTGTAAGCAAACATACAAGAATGGTTTTGTGTGGTGTATATTTTCACCTAAGATATCTCCAAAGATCAGTACATATCACATATGTTCAAGCAAGGGCTCAGAACTTCAACACAAGCTGCTGAAACAAGCAGCTTGTGTTGAAGTGAGAGGGTTACAGTCCAGCCTGATATGGGGCCACTTTCTGTGTTCCTTTGTAACAACCACAGCCTTTTCACTACATGGTAAGATATACAGAATAAGAATTGATGCATACCTTGAAAAATAGCTTTGTATGAAGCGCTGTCAGACTTGATGGCCACGCTCATTATGATAGGATTCAGGGATTGGTGGAATAGGGTCCCCATCCAGGAGCATTCCTGCGCGCGATGGGCTAAGTTAGGAAGGACGCAGCAGGCCGAAAACATGTCATCAACAATTCAGGGCTGTAGCGCAGAAATCCACCAGATAGTGAGATGCAGTGGAACCTGCTTTTAAGAACCCCAAAGGTCCGCTCAATGACACGTCTTGTCTGGTTGAGCACCTCAAGAATGCTGTTAGCAACCAGGGCAGACAAGGATAGCCAAAATCACCTACAATACAGTTTCAACATGCTATTTTTCTAGCAGCAATAGTGTATCTTGATGAGTGGATAATAACAGTAACATTTCTTCACTACATCTTGTTTTTCATTTCTGAACATGATTGTAATGTGAAGGCCTTAGGCCATATATAAAGTGGCTTAGTTGGAAATGGTACACCAGGTTGAGTATCTGGTTTAGCCATTTCTTAAATAGCCAAGGCCTAAAATCTGCTGTGTATATTTTGTGTGCAAGGTGTGAGGAGTGAACACAGTGGTGTGCCAGGTGTGAGGAGTGAGCATATACTTTCATGTATGATGTATGTGGCAAGTATTGAGACATATTTGGTACTAAAAGTTTTTCTTACCAAGAATCCAGCCTCTGGTTATACTATTAATGTCAAAATGGTGGTAGAGCTGTGATTGCCTTAATATGTAGGCATCGTGGACAGATCAGGGGCGGATCCAGAGTCTAGTCTCGGGAGGGGCACTGCCAGAAAATAAATTTTTTTGGGGTACATTTATCGGGGAAATGGCTGGTGTTGGCGCTTCAATCATCACGGCACCATGGTTGTTATGGTGTCAGGATGATTGAAGCGCATTATTACCATAATTACATTGTTATAAAAAATTAAATAGTTTAACTCACCATAATGCAGAATCAGTGGGAGCCCCGAGTGTGTCACTTGCCACGTCACCTGTCACTAGATGCAGATTGTCACTTGCCACGTCGCCTGTCACCAGATGCAGATTGTCACTTGCCACGACGCCTGCCACGTTACAGATTGTCATTTGCCATGTCACTTGCCATGTCGCCTGCCACTGTGCGGATTGTCACTTGCCACGTCGCCTGCCACGTTGCGGATTGTCACTTGCCACGTCGCCTGTCACCAGATGCAGATTGTCACTTGCCACGTTGCCTGCCACGTTGCGGATTGTCACTTGCCACGTCGCCTGTCACCAGATGCAGATTTTCACTTGCCACGTTGCGGATTGTCACTTGCCATGTCACTTGCCACGTAGCCTGCCACATGTTGCGGATTGTCACTTGCCACGTCGCCTGTCACTTGCCACCTGCTAAGGTGGTCTCTTGTGTCCCAGAGACAGGCAGCAGAGAGATGATGTAATCTCTCTGCTGCCGCAGCTGCCTGCATGGAGGGGGGGAAGTTGAACTGCAGGGATGCAGGGCGGGCACCGAGAGATGATGTCATCTCTCTGCTCCCCCGCCCACCGGCTCCCTGATTGGTCAGCAGGCAGCAGCCCGCCCACAAACACATTGAGCGGCGGCTCTCCCTCGCCTATGGAGCCGCCCGGCGGCTCCCTCACTTACTCCCTCATTCACCGAGCCGCCTAGCGCCTCCTTCAGTCACCGAGCCGCCCAGCGGCTCTCTTAGTCATGGAGCCGCCCAGCGGCTCTCTTAGTCACGGAGCCGCCCAGCGGCTCTCTCAGTCACCAAGCCGCCCAGCGGCTCCCCCAGTCACCGAGCCGCCCAGCGGCTCCTTCAGTCACCGAGCCGCCCAGCGGCTCTCTTAATCACGGAGCCGCCCAGCGGCTCTCTCAGTCACGGAGCCGCCCAGCGGCTCTCTCAGTCACCGAGCCGCCCAGCGGCTCTCTCAGTCACCGAGCCGCCCAGCGGCTCTCTCATTCACGGAGCCGCCCGGCGGCTCTCTCACACACCCTGCTCTCAGTCACCTGCATTTCTCGGAGGGGGCAATTGCCCCGTTGCCCCCCCCCTGGATCCGCCCCTGGGACAGATCCTGGGAAGCCGGTGACGACATTTCTGATGAACATATTTGCATCACAGACAACCTGTATATTTAGTGAGTGGTACCCCTTTCTATTGCGATAGATGTGTTCTTTATCAGAGGGGGCAATATCATGACACCCTTGACATTGGGAATCCTAGCTACTGCATAGAAATCGTTCTTAATCTGATTCCACTTCTGATGTGTGGTAGCCAGGTAGGTATATTTGGGGGCAATTTGCCTGAAACCCTACAGGGCCTTAGCAAGAGAACAGGAGAAAGATGGCTGTGATACCCCCACCACCTCTCCCACTACCATCTGATAGGAGGCCAGAAAGTGCAGGACAGTCAGCAGCTTGGTTGAGGGTGGTATGGCATTAATGCGCAGTGTGGTGGACTGCAGAAAAGGTCTTAATTACCCAAAGAGAAGCATAATGAGGTCCTTAGATAGATGAAATTTAGAGAGCACTTCTGCTTCAGGAAAATCATCCAGTAAGGTGCGCTGCTTAAAGGAGCTTGGACGCATGACAACCATCCTTCTTCTCCTCGCCCTTCCTAGAATGGCCTGAAAATCCAACAAATTAGCCTCAAATCGCTCTATTAGGGATGTAGGGGAGAACAATGCAATGTATAGCTGGAAAATTAGGTTATACTAGCCAAATGCTCATTAGATTGTGATTTGATGCCACTTTTTAAACATTTCCATGCCTTGTCCATTCAGGTGTGATGATGAAAGTCATCACTTCCTTCATTACCGCATACCTGGACCACTACTTAATTACTGCATGCATTTATTTATTTCCATGTGTGAATTGAGTTTAACGCCTTTTCATACAGAATTTACCGAGTGTTATTAACGTTTTTCAGGAAATACCGCAAAACGGCATAGTGAATTGACTGTTGCAGAATCGTATGCAATATTTAGGAAAAATGTGTCCGAACACCTAAACACAGCATGCAAGATGCATTTGTGAATGGAGCCCAATGTCACTATGGATCCTTCCATCTCAAAGGACAAACCTTCATGTCCTAGAGTTTTTGAAACAAAGGCTTGGAGCCCTGCGCTTCAGCTGTGATGGCCTCTTACAAGCATCCATACTTGTGTCTCACATTGGTGTGATGTCTGTTCGTATGTGTAAGGCACTTTGGCTACATACCTAGGACATCAAGGATTTGTACAAGGAACAAGGAACATCTGATTTTCTTGTCCTATAAAGATAAGTTTATCTTTGGACCTGCCCTTGGTAACGTCATTCCTGATGCTACTGGTGTTCTGAATATATGCCTTCTTCAATGCAGGTGATCTGTGGATAGGACAGAAGAACATCTACTACTGCAGTAGCACCTTGAAAGTAAGCAGGGCCTACCTCCCACTCATGATACAGATTGTGAAGCCAGAAGCCCTCTATCCCATCTGCTCAACCTTCTGCATGAAGATGCAGCTCCAAGTTATTAAGTAAGGACCTGTTTGTTCATCCTACTGGCTCTCTTAGATACTTTACCTCCTTATATACATAGTTACATAGTAGGTGAGGTTGATAAAAGACACAAGTCCATCTAGTCCAACCTATGTGTGTGATTACTTAGGCTTCCACCTGTAGCTTCTCCTTTATACC
Organism: Aquarana catesbeiana; assembly: GCF_042186555.1. Lineage (NCBI taxonomy): Eukaryota > Metazoa > Chordata > Amphibia > Anura > Ranidae > Aquarana > Aquarana catesbeiana. The sequence goes on from NC_133327.1 coordinate 455,294,792, forward strand.
CATTCATTTCCCACAACCTGTGATCTTTGATTCCTACTCTGACAGGAGCCTATCTTTGGCAATAGTGTCCAATTCAAACTCATAGTCCTTGCTTCAGAAGAGTACTTTTCCATCATGGATGAATGCACTTCTTGTAGTACTTCATTCTTATCAGCCTTAGCCCTCTCCTGAGGAATCGAGGCCTCTCTTGAAGAGAGTCAGTTCCTAGATTTTCATTTTCAGTTTGTACAGGCTGAGAGTTCTATCATCTACAATACCTGTCTAGATATGAATTACCATCCTTTTGGGGGATTGTTTAAGGAATTCTCATTTACCATGGTCTTAGACATTTTTTGATCTGCACCTGTGAGTTAAGGGGTCTGAAATTTGAAGGCACCAAGCTACTCTGGATGATATCAGCTGGACTCTGACTAGAACAGGTATGGTCCTTCATCCTGGAAAGACTCCCCTATTGGAGATATCCTCTTGACTAATCCTTGAGCCAAACTCTCCAGAAGAGACCGTTCTGAATTTGTTTTTGTTGGGGGATTCCCCTGTGGAACGTTTTTTTTTATCTGACCTCTGCTGCACCTTCAGAAAAGATTTAAGTTCTCCCTTTGCATTACATTAGGTGACCTACTCCCTATGCTGGACAGTTTTGATTGACCACACTTTCTTTCCTAGAGTCAAGATGTTAGCTTTCAGATCCTTTCTTCTAATGATCCCCACTTTGTACAGTGAGGTTTCTGCACGCATGCACCTCTTTTCTTGCCCGCAAGGAAATGTTGATTATTAGATTGTCCTGTAGGGTCAATCCTGGAGGGTCAGCAACCAGGAAACACTGTTACCCTGCTACAACCCCCCCCCCTTTTACCCCAAGTGGGATGGGCTTGGAATTTAAACAATGATGGCTTTTAAATTCTTGGATATAATCACTTTAAGAAATTAGTTATCTATCAGGTAACATCCTTTCTTATCATGGATCTCCATGTCCTTGATGTCTAGAGTTAGGAGTGTTCAACCTAAGTCTTGGGCTGTTGTTGTTCTGTCAGTCCAAACTTTCTTTCCCCAAAGTAAAGGGTTAGGTATGCTAGGCTTAAGCATTTTCTGTAGTTGTCCAAATGTTTTTTTTGCTATTGGAAATATGGTTGTGTGGTGCTGCTTAGAGATCTGTTATTTCCTTAGGACTTGGCCCAGGAAACATTTATTTTATGTTAACCACATTAAATGTTGGTTGAGTTTCCCCCATTTAAGTAGTGTGTTGTTTTACCTAGTGTTGGCTGGTCCTGGCCTATAGGTCTTTGAGGTAATAGTTTTTCCCCTTAGTAGTGATAATTTCTCCCAGTCTGGAGAACTATGTTCACCCTAGAAGTCCACCCATTGGTCATAGAAATTTTCATATTGGCTGGCCCTTCTTCATCTAGTGTTATTTCAGGTGTTGATTCCTTCAGACACGCTTGTAGTATGATCTCCACATACTGTATGTTAGATCTCTTAGAGGGGAATTTATTAAAACCAGAGCAGCCAGAACCAGGAGTGCATGGTATCCAATCAGCTTTGATCTTTCATTTTCAAAGCTTAACTGAACAAGCTGAAGCTGATTGGTTGCCATGCATAGCTGCTCCAGATTCTAGTTTTTCGAGTTTTGATAAATTCCCACCATAGCCAGGGGTGTATTTCACGCGAGGCAAACAAGGTGTTTGCTTTGGGCGGCATTTTTCATGGGGGCACCATCGCTCCCAGCCTGGTTAACCATTTATCCAGCACAGCAGACCATGGTGACAGGCAACAGGGCCAGGACTAGGGGGTGTGGAAGGGGCAGAAGCTAGGGGTGTAACAATTTACTGGAGGAGGGGCGTGGCACAAGTGAAGTGCAGCATACATTCAGCGCCTGTGCTAAAGTCTCCTGGCTGAAGATGCACAGACACAAAGCAGAGCTGCAGCAGGGGCCTGAGTGTGCTTCTGCACCTGGGACCAGTCTAAACTACTGTACATACATTGCATTTTCTGTCAGGAGGAGATCACTGACAGGTGACTTCTAGTCTGGCCTCTGACGTGACGTCATTCAGATGGGACAGGAAGGGAGAGTGGCACCGATGCTGATAAACTGAAGTAAGAGCTAAGTAATAAAACTTTGCAGCAGCAGATCCTGCTTGTATGCTGTGGTATATGGAGAATGTGGGGCCGGAGGAGCTCTGTGTACTAGAGGGCTAAGGGGTGGGTAAGCTCTGTTCTGGGGTTGGGAGGAAAGGGAGAGCACTGTGTACTGGTGGGCTAGGGGTGGTTGGAGTTCTGTAGTGGGGGGGGGGAGGGGGAGCTTGGGAGTGGGGGAAGCTCTGTGTACTGGGGGGAGAATGGGGGGTGAGGCACCTCACAGCTCACCAGCACTAAATCACTTCACTCCCCCTGCCCACCCCATCGAAAACCATTCTTAGTGACACTGCAACTATTGCTGCTTAGCTATTAAGCAACAGTAGTTGCAGTGTCACTTAGACTGCTTTTCTATGGGGTGGGCAGGAGAACTGGAGTGATTCGGTGCTTGTGTGCTTTGAGGTCATGCTCCTCCTGCAAAGGTCCTGCCCACATAGCATCATGCTGATGTACACATTCTCTGGCAGAAAGTTGGGCACCCCAGCTGTAGCACAAATAAGACCTACATTAAAGTAGAACTTTAGTCCTTAGCTGTAAAATGAGCGAACAGGAAGGAATTTTAATGCAGAAGAGACATGCTTTTGTCTCTTCTGCATTAAAGTTACTTGCCTGCCTGTCCATTGCTATACAGTATTCCACGCACGCCCTCCGTGAAGCCCACTCTGCTCTATGGGCGATCGGATGTAAAAGAACTCTGCTGTCCGTTTACACCCAACTGCGATCTGATCCAATCCGCCCAGATGGAGGGGAACAGATCCCCTTCCGTTTGTTTTAGCAGACTGTATTGGATTGGTGATTACACCCGCTGCTCCATAGAGGAGATTGGAGGGTCCAATTGGGTCCACCTGAAAAACAGACTGGCAAATCCAATTGGACTTCTCATGTGAAAGGAAGTGGTGAGACAAATTTAGATGGGGAGTCGCTCGATTTTAGTCTTGCCTAGGGCAGCACGAAACCAAAATACACCACTGACCATAGCTGCAATTGTCCACCCCTCAGTTGCACTGTTAGACTGTTCAAAAATTTTGATAAACCCTGTGCCTCTTAATGGATGATAAAGATGATAAGATGTTTGTAGTTACCATAAATTCTTTTTCTTGAAAGCAAGTCAGGGAAACAGGCCTCATCCTTCTCTGTTATTTTTTGTATAAGAAGGAGAGATCATATCTCATTCCAGCTGCCCCACATGTACCTGTCATATACTATCTTCCCAAAGTGCATAAGAATCCTATACAACTTCCCAGACGGCCAATTATTAGTGGCATTGACTCGCTAACTTTGAGAATTGGGAAGTATGTAGATTAATTTTTACAGTCACGTATTCCTAAAATTCCCTCTTATTTAAAGGACACTACCCCTACCCTGAATCTCTTGCAGGAAGTGGAATGGAAGGAGAACTACATCCTAGCTACTAAATGACCACATGGTTAGTTTTGAAACCAATCTCATCAGCAAGAAGTCGGGCAAATTTGAGAGGGACAGATTAGACTATCTGTATGGGCGTGAATTTGAATGGAAAAGACCTACTGATGGCGATGGCTCTCCTACACAAAATCCAAAATCACTCCCTCGAAATGACATGTGCCCCATGAGTCCTCCACGCCACACGAAACACAACACCAACAAGGGCAACACCACAAGTCAGAGATCACACAGAAACTCTCAACCACAAAAACATCCAAATAACGTTCAAGGGAAAAGGAAAGAGGGGTATCTTCTGACCCGGTGAGACCACCAGATGACAGCAGCCTACAATCCTTCATCCCACAACGACAAAAATAAATGGGCTAAAAAATTAGACAGAGAAAATGGCCGAACTCCATCATCAGGAGCCAAAGCCCAGCAAACACAAGGACATACTAATGACTCTGCCACCACTTCTACAAAAAGCATGAACCACACTCTACCGCCAGGTACCAACACAACCGACTATCACACCAGCCAGCAGATGAACAATACACCTACCCAGCTAAAACCGATGGAAAACACACTACCTTGTATTTTTTTAGAAGCGGGAGCTGTGGGAAGCTGGAACCCCACGGCTCAACAAGAAACCCCTCTGGAAATTCAACAGAGGTTGGTGAGAAAAAGAGAAGATGGAGAAGAAGAGGTCGACGGGGAGTAAAGAGCAACAAAAAGAGGGAAAAGATAACTCCAACACACACTACAATTAAGATCTTTAATCTATCTAGTTCAGTCTTCGATGACACAGAACTCAATATTCTTCGTAAGGGTCTCAACTTTGCCCCTAAAAACCCCCCAAACCTTTTTGAGATCTTTGTGGACCTAAATAGGTACACGAGAAATCTTACGATAAAAAAGGTATTTCGCCCTTTGCGAATCACCCTCTGAAGCACCATCCTCATCCGAAAGTACTCCATATGACAACATTGCACTAAATACGGACAACGCACTCCAAAATTTAGAGAGTCTATTTCAGGAGGGAGCCTGCTAGGACTATGAAACAGAACCGGAACTCTTAGCCCTCATGGAAAAACAGATCACACACAGCGACTTCAAACCCAAGTCTTCCTTCCATCCCCATTGGGCAAAAGGAAAATTCATTCCAATCTTCTATGAGACAGTGCTAGATGAAATTAAAAGGATCTGTCAAAAAAAAACTGCTTCAGTGACAAATCCGTAAACATAAGGATCACAAAGTCCCCAAAGAAATCCTTAAGAAATTCCAGGACAGAGAAGACATCATTATCAGGCAAGTCGACAAATACGGTGGTCTAGTAATCCAAAATCGAGATGACTATTTGGCAGAGGCCTTGAGACTCCTTGGGGATATCGACACATATGAGAAATTCCCTGCTGATCCACTACCATCTTTTTCAACCTCCCTTGAAGTCCTACTAAATCAAGCTAGGGAAAATGGAGTCATCACGAAAAGCAAATTCCTCTTCCTAAACAAACAGCATCCACTAACTCCCCACTTCTACCACATCCCCAAGATTCATAAGAACCAGACAAATCCACCAGGCAGACCCATTATTGCTGGGATCGACAGCCTAACTACCAATCTAGGTTGTTACATTGACCACTTCCTACAAGACTTAGTAACACAACTACCATCGTACGTAAAAGATTCTGGACATATGCTCGACATCCTTTCATCATTCTCATGGCAACCGCATTTTAAATGGCTCTCATTGGATGTCTCTTCTCTCTACACCTCCATTGAACACAAATATGGCATAGAAGCAGCCAAATACTTTCTTTCCAAGAGTGACATACACCCTTTACAGACCAAATTTCTCCTCGACTCCATCGAATTTTGCCTCACCCACAACTACTTCTCCTTTGTGGGTGAGTTCTTTCTTCAAACCAGGGGGACTGCTATGGGAGCAAAATTTGCCCCTAGCTAAGCAAATCTTTTCATGGGCATGTGGGAAGACCTGTTCATCTGGGCCAACAACCCCTTCAAAGATCAACTTGCCCTCTACACCAGATACATTGATACATCATTTGGAACGGATCAAATACGGATCTAAACAAATTTCTGGAACACTGCAACTCCAATCCATATGGTATCTCCTTTACCCATGTGGTCGACAACACATCACTCATCTTTTTGGATCTAGACCTGCAAATCGATGAAGGAGGCATGATTATGTATAAAACCCATTTCAAACCCAGTGCTGGAAATTCCTACCTCCATGCCAAAAGCCACCACCATCCCAAGTGGATCCACAACATACCCTACGGGCAATTCTGCAGGCTAAAGAAAACCTGCACTAAAAGAAGCGGCTATTAAAAGCAAGGGTCCATTCTAAAAAAGAAATTTCTCGAGAAGGGTTATGAAGAATCTCTCATCAAACAAGCTTTCTATAAATATTGGACACAGTACGACGAACATCCCTCAGTCACTATGGCAATGAAGGCCAACAAAAGAAGTCAAAACAAGCGTACTACTGACAGAAATGTCTCTAACTCCATCAGATTCAGTACACAGTATAATACCAAAGCATTCGACATACAGAGAGTTATCGAGAAGAATTGGAACATTCTCAAGCAAGATCCCATCCTCAACCTAGTTCTACCATCCAAACTGGTAGTTGTGTTTTGAAAATCAAAAGACCTTAGAAGTCTAATAGCTCCAAGCAGAGCACGAAAACCTCAGAGCTAAACTAAGACCCCCACTGGCCATTGGACATCCATCTTTGACCAGAAGGGCAACTACAAATGTGGAACCAAAAACTGTGGAGCCTTTGCCTTTATGGCACACCGTAAAAAATAAATCATGGGGTCCGATGGCCAGAACCACAAAATCAAACAGTTCATCAACTGTGGCACCACCTATCTAGTCTATGTCCTAATCTGTCCATGCGGCCTTCTGTATGTTGGGCGCACAACACAAGATTCAGCGAACATAAATGCAGCATTATCAATAGCAACATGTACCATCAGTCCATTAAAAATAAGAAAAGCCACAGCTATTCAGTACCTAGGAATTTCAGAGAACATCATAATGGCAACCCAACAGGCCTCAAAGTGTTTGGCATTGAAGCCATCAAAAAAGACACTGATAATGGGAGGAGATTTAGAAAACTTTGTAAACAAGAATCATTCTGGATTTTCACTTTTGGGTCAATGGTTCCCGATGGAATGAATGAAGATTTAGAAATCCACAGGTCTATCTAGATGCAGGATCATTACCATCATGCTTTGCCAACATCCCCTCCCCCTATTCCCCCCCCCTCAGAGTCATCCCCCCTCCCCCCAGTCCCTGTGTTCCTTTCCCTCCCCCCCTCCCGAGTATCATCACCAATTATCATTCCACCATACGGTATACCCTCTATACTTCTGTCCCTGCAGTCTAAGCACACCACCTCTCCCTACATCATTTACTTCTGCCGCATTTACACAACCAATATAGCGTACTACGTAATACCACTGTTTTACCTTATAATTATATCACATAGCTATACTATATTTACATTACATCATTGTACACAGTAAAATTGGTTGTAACAATGGCCATTTTAACTCCTTTATACGTCTATGTTGCAAGCACACTTGAGGGTGTGTGTGTGGCTCTGTGCATCTGATACCTGCACGTCACACGTGTGTCAGTGCACTGAACACAGATCCCCCTGTGCTTGAAACCACTCCTCCACCCTCCTCTGAGCCGTCCTCCTCTCTATGCTCTTCCCGGGGGCTAGCTGATGTGAGTCGCATGAGCCTGCCGTCTATCACGACGGCTCAGCTCATGCACGGGAAGATCTCTGTCAGCCCACCCTACCCTGGGAGCCGACAGGTGTCATACTAGTGCCCCTTAGAATGCACGACCACGCCCACTCACACGATGGCGTGCATTCCAATGGCAGGCCACACCCACCCCCTCTTGCTGGCTACTCTCACTCCCAGCCCGCCCCCAGACCCGCCCCCCAGAGACTTTTAAACCCTCCAGTACATCCTCATCACAATACTTGCCTATCCCAGGCAGTAAGACACATCTTGTTCAGGTATCCACAGCTGCAGCTACCTTAAGGACACCTCCTCCCCCCTCCAACTTCCAGGATCACACGGCTCTTTACCCCGAAGGACTTTTACAGACTGCAGCTGCTCCTACATACCCACTGGAGACAGGTCAGTTGCAAGGTCTCCCCACCAACTTTGTACCTCCCTTATCCTGTCAATCCACCAGTGTCCTAAGGGACCCCCCTTCAGGTTGCACTCCGTTTCTCCCTTGCTCATCTTCTGTTTTCACTACAGGCACATCTGACAGCCAAGTACCACCACAAAGGAAAATACAATTATATACATTCTTATTACATTTGTAGATAGGTGCGATCCCTCATCAGTCTACCTGTCTGCCACTTCCATTTTTGGCTACCAGTACCACTATATTCCTGTACTTCCACAGCCTACATGCACCCTCATACTCCAACGCATTCACTTCCGTCACTTTCTGCCATCATGCTGCATAAACTGTATATTCCCACCCCACTGTTATGACATGTCTTCAACATAGGCACATGATATGTGTTTATAGGTGGGCTCTATCTTTATATGTATATTTATATATTTCTGTGTGTATATGAATATATCTATGTTTTTTGCACAACTACACGGTCATTTCTGTGCCTCCAGATGTGCTTTCTGTGAGCATTGGCATACATCCACACTTTGTTCCTGCACATCGATTCATGTGCTGGCAGAGATGTCTTTACACGCATGCGCATGTCCTTTGTACAGAAGCACAACTGGTTACACCATGTGGCGAAAAAAGCGTTTCTTAGCGTTTCTCTGTGCATTTTACATCATTCACTTATGTCCCCTCTTTATATATATATTTATATATTTTTATCTAGAATCTCATATTTTTTGTTTCAATGTCTACTACCTATCATTAATTCCCTGTATTGATATGGTATCTTTTATTATTTTAAGTCTACACATCTGACCTTTTTTAATGTATTTTTAATGTAAATTTATTTTACGTCTCCAGTCTGTAGTGTAAGGTATATACTTGCCATGTGCTCCATAGTATACTGTTCTGATCTGTATTCCACCTAGAACGCCTGGACGTGGACTGGTATGGAACTTAGAATAACTAATTATCCATCACAGGACATACCCTCCTACTAGCCACTCCTTCCCATGTACACATGTCGGCCTACTGGCCCATACAGACTGTGCTCCTGTTCTCCTGGTTCTGATGAAGAGGTTACCCTTGAAACGCGTCAGCCTTTTTAAATACCTGCCTCAACATGGGCATACCCCAATTTTAATTTTTTTAGTGCCTATTTTGTTACCTGTTTTTATGCAACGTAGTATTTGTATGATTCAATATTTATATGTTTGTATTCCTTATACATGATTAAACCATACATGTCTTGATGTAAGCGTCTGATCACGCGCCCTCCATCCACCTCCTACTAAACAGTCTTTTCCAGACCACCCCTGGTCAGTTAAGGCAGCGGGACACGCTTTACCATCTCCTCCAGTCCTTCCACTTTCTACAATATTACCCTTTCCTTACAACTAACGGCCTCACAAGCGCAGGAGTATTTCTCACCATACCCTGTCTACATTTTACATCCTAGCTACCACTGATGTAGCTTCTCTGTACACAATTATTCCCCATAATCTGGGTTTAGAAGCAGTGGGGTATTACCTTGACAGAGAGGGTTCTTTGCCGATAAAACAAAGGGATTATATTATCCAGTGACTTGATTTGCCATACGACATAATTTCTCTTGGTTTGGTGGTTCTTTCTTTTTACAGAAAGAACCATGGCAGCCAAATTTGCCCCTAGTAAGGCCAATTTTTTTATGGCCAAATGGGAGGAGGATGTCATCTTTAGTAACTGCCGACCTCAGTTGGTGTTTTGGTGAAGGTTCATCGATGACATTCTCCCCCTATAGGATGGAGACCTTGGTTCCCTCAAATCATTTATTCAGGTTCTCAATGAGAACAACAGGGGTATAAAATTGGACTTTACTGCCAGTGATCAACAGGTCTCCTTTTTGGATTTAAACTTAGTTGTTGAGGGGGATAAAATACTTACCACGACACATTTTAAAGAAACCGACTGGAACAGTTTCATTTCGGTGGATAGTTGCCACCAAGCCTCTTGGCTTAAGGCCCTGCCTAAAAGCAAGTTCATGCGCTTGAAGTGGAACTGCTCCCTTAAAAAGGATTATTTTTCACAAGCACACAAACTAAGGTCCTGCTTTTTGGACAAGGGTTACAATGGGAATATGTTGGATTCTACCATCAGAGAAGTAGGACTTATAGAGAGAGTGCTCATTTTGAGTGGTACCAATAGAAGGGGAGGTTCAGATGAATCCTTCAAAAGTTCCTTTATTACCTCTTACTCAACCCAACATTTTATACTGAAAAGGATTATCAAAATGCATTGATGGCATTCTGGGATTCCAGAACAACCCCCATATCATCTTTAGGGTGTACCTTCTTTTTCGGGTAGGATGTGAACCGTTTTATCAATAATAATTAACTTAGTCCACCCTCCCTCCTTTTAGATTTTTTCACATTACACGTTTAGTAAATTTGATGTTTTTAGCGCTGTACTTTGCTTTTTGGGATATATTGTATTGGTTATGATCTACTAACCTGTGCTAGCAACTTTTCAATGGTATACACATTTTTTTATATTTTGGTCTAAGCACAGATTTTTTTGGATTTATATTGTTTGTACTGCTTGCACACAAAACTGAAGTATGGCAGGATTATAGGGGAGCTGGATTAATGTTTATTGTTTACCAGTGTCTGAACCTCCTGTAAGCAGCAGTATAACCCGACTGTTAGAATTTCTACAAACCTCTATGTTTCCAATGGATTTGAAGAAAAATATATTATGGGAGGTACAAAAATCTTATTTTTGCAGTGTGCATTTAACATTTAAATAACACTGGCCTTGCATCATATTATCAGATTCAGTGAACTAAGTAATCTATACGATAAGGTTCTGTCTTAAACAAAAACACAGAAATGAAACAAGCACCCTCTATATTCTCTAATTTAAGATAGGTGCACTCAACAAAAGAAAGGGCTGCTAAAAGCAAAATGCATGCAATGTACTCTTGAAGCAAATATCGCAGCTCAAATATGGGTATTTATCAGTACAACATGCATTTGTAAGTAGCAGCTTGTAAAATTATGCACATTTGCACTGTGATATATGCACTATAGTTTTTTGTATTATATGACTTTTTACTTTCACTTTTAGTAATATCAGGGCATACAACTGGTGCAATAGTTTCTGCCTAAAATGTACATGCAAAATAACTAGCAGATATCAAAGAGACCCAAAGATAGCTGAGAAAATCCCATTTTTATTTATATATGCCCCCAATTGATGTACATTCAAAAGCTGAAGTTTACACAACTTAGCAAACCCCATTTGGTAGTGAATATCCTCCATGTATACTGTATCTGATGCATGGGACTCCACATGAATCGTAAATATGGTAAGAATATGACTGAGTTGTTCATCTTAGTTCACAGAGGCATTAATGTGACAACATACTGTACATGTACATTTTCCTTAGGAAATTATATAAAACATTATATTTCTTCTCATTAAGGGGCTCCCTTTTTAATTCTAAATGACTAGAAATGCCATATTCCACTAACACATCTGTATCTGAATCCTCTCTTACAGTAAAAATGTATTATTTACTCCCTCAGAACAAGCAAGCATCCTATGGATAACATTTCTGTCTATAGTCCTTCCATGTCATAGCTCAAAATCGGACTGTTTTCAGCTGAATAACATCTCCTACATCTCAACAACTTTTAAATGAGCCACATAAACCTGGGGATCAAAGGCACCTACATCCCGATAAAACATAATTTGCAAATAGCACGAAAAGGGATTTTATTGGTGCCATAACACACAAATTTGTAAAAACTTGAATTTTTATTTCAACATAATTTTAAATGGGCAATACAGTTGCTCCAAAATGTTAAAAATGTTATATGCAATCTCAAATACAGATTTTGTTATGTTGTTAACAATGGTTGTTGCTTTCCATTTTTTTTTTGTTATGTTGTTAACAATGGTTGTTGCTTTACATTTTTTGCTTATCTGCGTCTTCAGGAGCTGCAAAGCATATATGTATAGTCACAACATCTGTATTCACAAAATTCACTAAATAGGCCCTGCCAAGAATCCCTAAAGTTGGTAAAAAGGAGGAGCCACCTCCATTGGTGTTAAAAGACTGAAGGGAGAGCAGATCAGGGCCAAAATTACGCTTGAATTGATGCCTACTGTATGGCGGGGGATCCGATGCACGTCGCGATAGCGGGAATGAGAGCCACAATGGGGATCTGTCAATGTAAACAGATTCTGACAGGGGAGTTAGAGAGAGATCTGCTGTTCCTAGTGATTAGGAACAGCGATCTCTCTCCTCCTCCAGTCAGCCCAGCCCCATACAGTTAGAAACACTCTCAGGGAACACACTAAACCCCTTACCTGCCAGTGACATTTATACAGTAATCAGTGGCTATTTTTAGCTCTGATCTCTGTATAAATGTCAATGTTCCCAAAAATTGTCAAAAGCATTTGATCTGTCTGCCGCAATGTTGCAGTCCTGCTAAAAATTGAAGATCACCACCATGTATTTGAAGCCGGCGATCACCCACTAGGAGAAATCAGGTCTTCACCTTCACTGGTCCAGGGATTTGAAATCCCATGGCTTTCGCTCTTCTTCTCCCCCCTGACAGGACGGGTTAGGCGGGTTCTGATTGGTCGTGCCATCCACATGAGGGCGTCGACCAATTAGAATGCCTCCTATACATAACTTTATAAGGTACGTTTAGGAGATTAAGCCACAGGGGATTGCCGGATTCAGGTACAGCGGGACCGGGGGATGGGGAGGGGGCTGAGTGTAAGTTCACCTTACAGATTTTCTGTAAGGGTGAACTTACCCTTTAACTTATATGCTAGTGTGAGTGGATCTCCCAAGCTAGTCTTGCTGGTATTACATACCATATTAATCTTGTTAATTAAAGTGGATGTAAACCCTCACATATACCCAGGGAAGTGAATAGCCTCAGATGATACAGAAAAAAACACAGCAATAACCCAGCGCCAATGGTAGACTATCTGGAGAGCTCTAAACAGGACATGTGGTATATGACTTGTATATTTACCTTGCCATGTACTAAGACATTTTGTATACATATAACATAACCTATACAAAAGAGTGGAGGGAGGAAAAAAGGACCACCCGTGCAGCTGGACCAACCGTAGCTGGTAGATACAGATCAAAACAGAGAAAAACAAATAAAGCCCAGCGCTCAGGATATATTAAAAGCAAACTGCAACAGTCATAAATCAATACAATAAAGTAGTTTAATAAACCAATAATGAGTGTGAACTGACAGTAATAACTACTGAATAATAAAACCACAATGTAGAAAACTGTTGCAGAAAACACCACAGTAACACAATATTAAAAAACCACAATGACACAATATTAAAAAGTTAAATGGTATAGCACTAAGTTTCAACATGTAGAAGGCACTTGCAGTAACAGACAGTCAGCCTTAGACCAACAGGAAACCAGCACGGGAGGTCCATCCAGAAAAATCCCCAACAGAAAACAATGGGCGAAATGGTGGAAGCGGAACACAGTACTTACAACAGAAGGCAATGGGTGGAATGATGGGAGCGGAAAGAAGTGGAGAGGAGAACACTCACAACTACCCCGTGGGTTGGGGAGTCTGGCACCGTGCAGGGAAGAGGCTGCTCTCCTCACGGCGGAGCTTTGGCTCAGTTTATGCCACAGTCATCCTACAGCTTGCTGGAGCCGGCGAGCTTCCCTGCACGGTGCCAGACTCCCCAACCCACGGGGTAGTTGTGAGTGTTCTCCTCTCCACTTCTTTCCGCTCCCATCATTCCACCCATTGCCTTCTGTTGTAAGTACTGTGTTCCGCTTCCACCATTTCTGTTGTTTTCTGTTGGGGATTTTTCTGGATGGATCTCCCGTGCTGGTCTCCTGTTGGTCTAAGGCTGACTGTCTGTTACTGCAAGTGCCTTCTACATGTTGAAACTTAGTGCTATACCATTTAACTTTTTAATATTGTGTCATTGTGGTTTTTTAATATTGTGTTACTGTGGTGTTTTCTGCAACAGTTTTCTACATTGTGGTTTTATTATTCAGTAGTTATCACTGTCAGTTCACACTCATTATTGGTTTATTAAACTACTTTATTGTATTGATTTATGACTGTTGCAGTTTGCTTTTAATATATCCTGAGCGCTGGGCTTTATTTGTTTTTCTCAGATGATACAGAGATGAAACAAATCTCCCTACATAAGTTTTACTTGTATATCTGCAGTCTTCCCTTTTCTACACTCTTTGAAAAGTGCAGATCATGTTAGAAATCTTTCTTCGTGATTCAGCAGTGAGTGGAGAGTCTGGGCTTACACTGTGTGTAAGCTGATTGGAGGAAAGGCAGACAACCCCCCTTCACTTAGGCAGAGGAACAAAGGAACTTGCAGAGCTGTTGTCTGAACAGAAAAGCTCTCTGCTTATCTATCACTCAGCTCCCTCCCCGACACAAGTTTTCAGCTACTGTTATCTCATGTGTTGGAGAACTTGTCAAAAATGACTCTGCTGATAACAAAGGAACGGAGCACCAGAGACAAACGGCACTCAGAGCTTTGGAGAGAGATAAGTAAATACTTCAGATATATATGCCTAGGTCAGATTTCATGAATGGGGTTAACAACCACTTTAAGGTACTAAACTGACCAGGCTCAAGAGGAAAGAGAGATTTAGACACATGTTTAAATCTACCCTTAATGAATGCATTATTTATTAGTAAAAGCTCTGCCTACTTCAATCTGCTGTATATAGAGCCTCATTACTTCCCCCTAGACTTAACCATTTAACCTTGCAGTTTCCTCCTCCCTCGCACTACAAGGGTAAGTATTGCCTAATTCCCCAGAAAGGGTAGTTTTATGTTATTATTCAGTTTTAAGCAAGTTGCAGTCAGATGGTTATGCTTTTTTTATATGTTAATCTAATTTGGTGTGTCTCGGCTGGGGTGGCATGTTCCTGCGCCTTCCCCTTCCCGCTAGATATGGAATTTCCATGCCCAACAGGTGGGAAGTTAACCTCATATGATGGGGTTGAGACAAATGTTGATACTGCGGACAGAGAAAACCATTTTTTCTCCTGTCCCCCAGAGCTCCTAACGGGCTCCTCTCTAAATGTTCCTCTTTCTTTTTTCCTTGCCAGTACTTACCTCCTTTCTCTTTCAGCCGCCTTCCGGGAGCCATGTCTCTACGCCGTTCAATCCAGGGACCACACTTCTCATTGGATGAATCTTGGAGTGCATTACAGGCGCTTCTCTGAGGTGAGTGACAGAGTATCTTGTGAGTGCCTTATCCCTCTGCTCAATGGCTGACAACACTCTGCCCTCTCCTCCTCTGCACATTGCCTCATACAATACGCAGGGGATGAACTCCCCGGTAAAGCACTGTAAAATTTTACAATCTATGCATTCCCATAAAATAGATGTCATCCTACTACAAGAGACAGACTTCCCATGGCAATATAACCCTTCTTTTCTACATGCCAAATATTCCACGTTCTTCCTTCCAAATGCTAAAGAAAAATCCAAGGGAGTGGCAATTCTAATCTCCAATAACTGTAAATTCACGCCCCAACTGGAACACAGGGACTCAGAGGGCAGATTTATTCTTGTAAAGGGCACTATAGATGACCAATTGTATACCTTTATTTCATACTATGCTCCCAATCAGGGCCAAGCTGCATTTTTCCAAGCGATGCTTAAGACCTTAGACCTCATGGTGGGAGGGACGGTAGTATATGGAGGTGACTGAAATACTGCCCTTGACCAAAGCCTTAAAATAGCCAAACTAATATTCCAGCACAGTTTAGTCGATGCGTGGAGAGAAATGAACCCAACCAAGAGGGATTACACGCACTTTTCGTACCTGCACCAATCCTACGCCAGGATTGATCACATATTCCTTTCCATAGTTAACATCCCAGCCATAGTCAAATCATACATAAGGGATATGGTGTGGTCGGACCATTCCATGGTTATTCTCACTCTAAAGAGAAAATCCAATAGCTCCACTCTCCGGCAATGGAGAGTTAACAAATCAATTCTCAGTGACCTGATTAGGGCTCTGGAAATAGAAAAGGCCATTAAGGAATACTTCCTCCTAAATAAAGTGGAGGGGGGTGTCAGCGGAAACTCTTTGGGCGGCCCATAAAGCCACCTATCCGGGGCAAACTAATTCAAATTTCCTCCCAAATTAAAAAGGTACGTTTAATAGATATTGATAGACTAGAAAAAGATTTTAAATGTATGAGAAATTTACATAAACAGGACCCCAAATAGGTTCCCACAGACAGACTAGAGGCAGCGCTCCTGGCCCTAAACCTAGCTCTCACAGCCAAAGCTGAAAAAAGAATTAGATGGAGCGGAGATAAATTTTACCACCAAAGAGATAAAATAGGCCATATATTAGCGACCAAATTGTCTCTCCAGCCACGACAGCACACCTTACCCAAAATATGAGTCCTGGGAGGGAATCACACTCTGAATTAACAACGCATCATGGAAACCTTCCATGAGTTTTATGGGAAATTATACAAAGCAGGGAGCAATGATAGCAAAGCCCATATGAATTCTTTCCTGTACTCACTCCCACTTCCTAAACTGGAAACCCGTCATAGGGATGAACTGGAGGCCCCCATATCAGTAGATGAAGTACTCTTTGTCATTAAAAACCTTAAACAGGGCTCCACCCCTGGTCCAGGTGGCTTCTCAACTCTGTATTACAAAACATTTGCACAAACTTTAGCACCGCATCTGGCATGCTTCTTTAACTCCAAAACCTCTGGGGACCCCCTGGATAGACAGCTTAATGTGGCTTTCATCTCCATGATTCCCAAACCAAAGACCCTGAAGAGGAGGAAACTACAGACCCATTTCCTAATCAACAACGATTTAAAGATCATGACCAAGATCCTAGCAAATCGCATGGTGTCCTTTATCGGTCTATATGTCCATAAGGACCAAGTGGGTCCATCCCATTTTCGACAGGGTCCTGTGTATCTGTATATCTATCCTGTATATCTTTACTACAATCGAGTTGGGCTGGGGAGAACAATTGAGAAGGACTGCTCATTACGATTGACCTCCAAAAAGCCTTTGATTCTGTCTCATGGCTTTATCTGTTCAACATTATGCACCGCTGGGGGTTTGGCCATAAGTTTCTGGGACTCATGGAGGTGCTCTATTCCTCCCCAGAAGCACGAGTACACCTTCAGGGATACTACTCGGAACTTAAAATAGCTAGAGGGACAAGACAGGGATGCCCCCTCTCACCCCTAATATTTGCAATAGCTATAGAAACCCTGGCGATAGCCATTCGCAACCATCCTAAGATCCAGGGGGTCAACTGTGGACAGCAGACACATAAATGTGCCTTGTTTGCAGACGACCTACTGCTGTTTGTCACATCACCAACCACCTCACTCCCAAACATCTGCAAATTTCTGGAGGACTTTACCAAGGCTTCGGGGTTACGGGTTATGGGTTAATCTCTCGAAGTCCCAAATTCTAAAACGTACCAGTCCCACACATGATTGCACAAAACCTTAAAAGCTTCTTCCTATTTGAATGGAGTGACACCACCATTCCATATCTGGGCACAGAACTCTCCCCGAAAATGTATCTACTTTACCAAGCTAACTTTCCCCCAATGTATAAAAAACTTGAAGCAGATCTCAAAGAGGCTGGGCGCTCCATAAACTGTCTTGGCTGGGGAGGATAAACGCGGTCAAAAGCGTTACTTCCCAAATTGCTCAGATCCCTCCCAATCCCTCTAAGGAAAGATCATCTAAGAACATTTCAAAGCAAAATCTTAAAATGTATCTGGGGTACCTCAGGATACCGTCTCTCGCAATGAACTTTGTTTAGACCAAGAACACAGGGAGAACTGAGGGTCCCTAACTTACTATGGTACTACCAAGTGGCACGCTTAGCACAATTATCGGTCATCTACTCGCGCCTGGAGAAACCTGATTGGGTGCATGTAGAGTGGCAAGCGGTCCCGACACACACGTTAGACTTCCTTCTCTTGTGCCCTCCAAGAGATCGCCAACCTATTATGTCTCCAGTGCTCTCACACTCTATATCCCTTTGGGATAGCCTGAAAGGCCGTTCCTTCCTCACTTTGGATATGCAACCGTTAGCACATATTTTACCCCAGATTCCCACCTCGAATAAACATTAAGGCCTTCAGATGGTGGTTGGATAAAGGGGTATATCGCATTGGACCCTACCTAACTCCCCTGGGCCCGATCTCGCTCAGCTATTGCAAAAATAAACTGGAAATGCCAGAATCAGAGCGGTATAGATTCCTACAAATCTGCCCCTTCTTACACTCCTTATGGAAGAATAAACCTGAACCCCCAAGATTGACAGCCTTCGAACAATGGTGTGGTCAGACCACAGAGCAGAGAGTGGTATCTCGGCTATCTATCTGTCGTTTGCATCAGATAACACTTTATTACCTTACATGCACACTTGGGATAGCGAACTCCAGGTCAGCTGGAATGCAGAAACCTGGCATAAAAACTTTTTTCGGGCCTACAAAGGCATACACAATAAAGCACTAATTGAAGCTAACCTCAAAGTAGTTACCAGGTGGTATCTAGTCCCAACAAGGCTGGCAAAAATGTTTCCTTCTTCCTCCCCGCTTTGTTTTAGAGGATGTGATTCTCAGGGTTCCATGCTCAATATCTGGTGGGAACGCCCGAAAATCAGAGGCTTCTGGAACAGAATTTTTCACATGATCCGCAAGGTAACAAGCTGCCAAATATCGAAAGACCCCTCGGTAGCACTGCTCAATGCACATGTACCCGACACCAATAGAGCTACCCGGGACTTAATCTTTTTAATATTTTTGGGTGCAAAATTATCCATAGCAAGAGTTTTAAGGAGTTGGGAGCCTGGTCACCAATCAGGCTGCCAAAAGAACATGAGGGCATTTGGACTATTGCGGTACAATAAAAATTAATATACAGAAATAGATAATCAGCAATAATATAAAAATTATACAGTTGATTTTATTGATGCGGAAAAAAATCAGCAATTACACGATAAAACATGACATAACAATACAGATATATAACCAGTAAAATCATTAGCCCCAAAGAGGAATTATACAGCGGAACGATTGATCACAGAATAAATTATCCTCGACTAGTTTCGCGGACCATATCTACTTCATCAGGAGTGATTCTGTAGATAGGTTTCAATCATGTCCCCGCAGACATCAGGCGCAGGAACATGACGTCGAAGAGTGATCTCCCGCGGCGACCCGGGGGAGCTATAAGCATGACAGATAAGGATCTGGTGCTGGTATAAGAATGAAGTGTTGCCGGGAGGGTACCACTTGAAAGGCAGATGCCGAAGTGTGGCCATCAAAAGTAATGCTAGGGACTGCCAGTGGGGGGTGGAAACAAATTAGAAGGTAACCACCCAACCCGGGGTACTAAAGACTGGCCACTACGTGTAATCCCGGGTATAGGAGTCCATAGCAAGAGCATGGAAACAACCAAAGGTTTTCTTTTCGGCTGCTAAAAGAAAAATTTCCTGGATAATGGCCCAAGAGAAAATGGTTGGTTCTTTGAAAGATACAGTTGCTAGGTTTGACCTGGAAACCCTGGGCGACATATATAGGAATTCCTGCATAAACATATGCACCATGTAAATGATGATGGAAAAAGCTTTCCAGACTACTTTCTTCTTTGCCTTCTTCTTTCTTTCCTTATAATATTTTTCTGGTGCACTCTCTAGTAGTGCATTTTAGTCTCCACTTTAGACCAAAAGAGCAAGGACCAATTTTACGGAGGTCTCTCTTATATGGCACTTATTGCACACAAGTAAGGCTCAATGATGCTATAATCTCGAACTGGTTGACCAAGTTTACTGTTTTATTTACTCTATATAAGAATTCTCACTTTTTTACATGTGATTGAGAGTTGAAGTTGCAATAGTGCCTAAGACCTATCTTTGCATGATGGCCTTGAGGCATTTCATGAGGCCTCTATGATTATCCTTCTATATATATCATCCTTGACATGTACTGCTTGTTCAAATTTTCATGTGCGGAAATTTTTGATTGTTATGTTTAATCATACTTTTAATAAAAACTTATTGAAAGACAAAAAAAAAAAAAAACAATAAAATTGCCATAAATCTATTCCCAAATTTGTAGATGCTATAAATTTTGCGCAAACCACTTAACATATGTATTTGGGATATTTGTTATATGAAAAATTAAAAAATATTGTGTTTTTTTTTTCAAAATTGTCGCTCTTCTTTTGTTTAAAGCACAAAAAATAAAAACTGCAGGGGTGATCAAATACTACCAAAAGAAAGCACTATTTGTGGGAGAAAAAGGTCGTCAAATTTGCCGTATCGCAAAAAATGGCCTGGTCAGGGAGAGGGTAAATTCTTCCGGGGCTGAAGAGGTTAAAAGGGTTCACATACTTTTTGTAAAAAATGTAAAACTAACTAACATTGTGAGAAAGCCACTGTAATGAGAAAAGATTACATTTTGCTAGATTCACATCCTCTACAGAACAGAGATCAGCACCAATTAAAAAGGATGGATAGGGGTTAAATTAAAGGAAATATGCTAAGGATCTGTTCACCTATAAAAAAAAATGTAAAATGTAAATGTTACACTGGGTGCCAACTATATGGTGGAATTAAAGAGTTACTAAAGATATACTTGAAACTATCAGTATAAAACGTAATACTATGACATTTCTTCTGCAGCTGTCAACTATGCAAAGCTATGTATACTGCAGCATAGCCTTGAGGTTTCCTTGACAACCAGCTTCACTACCTTGGTGACAATATCTTACAATATGATGTCAATGGACTAACAATATTATAAGCGGATGCCAAATGTTTTTCTTCAAAAGAAAGCAGGATACATTTGTTAGAGTCAATGTTTTATCCATGGCATTTGACACATTTATGTGTAACTCCACCTGTTCACCTAAATATTGTGATTTTCAATGTCATTTTTTTGTGTGTTTTTTTGCCCCCCTTGTCATATTTCAGACTCTGTTTTCTGAATTTTCTTAGCATAAACAGGTTTACATAAATACAGTATTTAGTACTTCGCTATGAATGGGAAGTAATGACTATAATAGTGTTCTTGCAAATTTAGGGAACATATATAACTAAATTGATAATACCATTGTGATTTTATTATTCTAAACCCCAATTTTGAAAAAAAAAAAAAAAACTAATAAAAGTTAGATGTATACAAAAAACGTCCCCTGGAAAACCCCCATATTCATCTTGTAACACAAATTTACAAACATTCCCCAATTCCACCTATCACATACAAATGCTAAAATAAAATGCCTCGGACAAATGTGCCTTAAAGTGGTCGTAAAGGCAAAAGGCTTTTCATCATTCTATGCATTAAAATAAAAAACCTTCTGTGTGCAGCAGCCCCCTCAGCCACCTAATACTTACCTGAGCTCCAGCTAGATCCAGCGACCTTGCAGGAGTGTCTTGGCTGCCCAGGACTCCCCTCTTCATTGGCTGAGACAGCAGTGTGGCGCCATGGGCTCCTGCTATTGCCAATCAAAGTCAGTCGGCCAATGAGAAGAGAAAGGGGGCCGGGCCTCGGCTGCATGTCTGAATGGACACAGGGAGCTGTGACTCGGCTCAGGTGCCCCCATAGCAAGCTGCTTGCTGTGGGGGCACTCAACAGGAGGGAGGGGCCAGGAGCACCAAAGTGGGACCTGAGCAGAGGAGGATCTGGGCTGCTCTTGCAAAACCAACTGCACACAGCAGTTACTGTAAGTATGACATGTTTGTTATTTTTAACTAAAAAAAACGAGACTTTACAATCACTTTAAGTAAGAACTATCTGCCCTTCCTATATATTAATATTTAATTTCAGAAAAGTCTTTACGTGGCTATAGACCAGGGGCGTAACTAGAAATCACAGGGCCCCATAGCAAAATGTTGTATGGGCCCCCCCTGCATACAGCCGCCCCCCCACAAATAAAATTAACTAATGCCATTGAAAAACAGATTACCACACCCATGTGGCACAGTACCCAGGCAACAACTTATATTAATTTTGAACAACAAAGTATACAGTATACTGTATGCAGCCCCTGAAGGACACACATTGCTGACCTCCAGCCTTCTAACCAATTTCTGTTCTGTTATATAAAATTAAATAGTTCAACTCACCATAATGCAGAATCAGTGGGAGCCCTGAGCGTGTCACTTGCCACCGTTGCCTGCCACCAGATGCAACTTGTCACGGAATGCCACTTGCCACATCACCTGCCACACGTTGCGTATTGTCCACTTGCCATGTCGCCTGCCACCAGATGCAGATTGTCACTTGTCACACGTTGTAGAATGTCACATGCCACATGTTGCCGATTGTCCACTTTCCACGTCCCGGATTGTCACTTGCCACGTCACCTGCCACACATTACGGATTGTCACTTGCCACGTCCCAGATTGTCACTTGCCACGTCACCTGCCACACATTACGGATTGTCACTTTCCACGTCACAGATTGTCACTTGCCACACATTACGGATTGTCACTTGCCACGTCACCTGCCACACATTACGGATTGTCACTTGCCATGTCCCAGATTGTCACTTGCCACGTCACCTGCCGCAATTACGGATTGTCACTTGCCACACATTACGGATTGTCACTTGCCACATCCCAGATTGTCACTTGCCACATCACCTGCCAGACATTACGGATTGTCACTTTCCACGTCACAGATTGTCACTTGCCACACATTACGGATTGTCACTTGCCACGTCGCCTGCCACATGTTACGGATTGTCACTTGCCACATCACGGATTGTCACTTGCCACACATTACGGATTGTCACTTGCTGTGTCACTTTCCTGCTGTGTCAGGCAGCAGATTATCAGTCAGGCAGCAGAGAGATAATGTCATCTCTCTGCTTCCCGAGGCTGCCTGCACATTGAAGGGGGAACTGCACTGCAGGGATGCAGGGAGGGCGCCGGGCAGTGAGAGATGATGTCATCTCTATGAGCCCCCACCTGCCAGCTCCCTGATTGGCCAGCCCACTCACACACGAGCCGCCCAGCTGTCTCAACAAGCAAGCCGCCTGACAGCCCTCAGAGCTCCGACGCGGAGCCGCCCACTCTCATCTACGGAGCTGCCCGCTCTCACCCACGGAGCCGCCTGTTCCCACCGGGCCCCACTTGGCTGCGGGCCCCATAGCGCCCGCGTGTGTCGCTATGGCGGTAGTTCCGCCACTGCTATAGACATACTAACGTGGGATTGGTTTCAGATATACATTTATTGCATTTTGGTTGCAGTGAAGCTGTATTTGTGCTTCATTGCCAAAAGTAAATATTGTATTAGTAGGGGAAGCATGGAGTAGTAGTGGTCTAGTGGAAGAGTGCTTTCTATTCATGTGTCACTATTATCTTCTGGAGTTAAAGTAGAAACTTTAGGCAAGACTTTTTTTTCATTTTGGATAGAGTAATCGAGGGTTATAACCCCTGTCAGATTTTGTTTCCCTCTGTATCCCATTGCAGAGATTTCCCTTCACTTCCTGTCCCATAACCAAACAGGAAGTGAGAGGAAATCCCTGAAAATGAAGGGAATCTCTTGGGGTCCCCCAGGTCACCTGAACTAGTGTACCCATTAAAAGATTTCCCCTCTTTTCCTTTTCTGGGGACACCTAAAAGTTGGATAATGGCAAATGGGACAAACAGAGAGGGTGAATCTCCCTAATGAAGACAGAGACAGCAATAAAAACTGACAAGCATTCTAATCGCTCTGCACTCTATCCAAAACTAAAAAAATATGTTTTGCCTTTAGTTATACTTTATATGCTCTCCAATGTTCATGTTTGTTATCTCCATACAATAGAGGGCGGTACCTATCTCCACAATAGGCTGATGGATATACCATATATGCTCAGTCAACTTTAAGATAATATGAGGGTGCAATAAGGACAGCTAAGATAGAACATGAAAGACACATAGCGGAGGAGAGCAACAAAAAATCCCAAGAAATTCTTTAATTATGTTCCTAATTTTTACTGACAGTATACTGATTGGAATGGTATCACCCGATTGGAGAAAAGCCAATGTAGCATGAATATTTAAAAAGGGCCCAAAATACATCCCTGGGAATTACAGACCAGTTAGCCTAACATCAATGAATGTGTATACTCTTGGAGGGGATGATAAGGGACTATATACAAGATTTTAGTAATGAGAACGGTATCATTAGCAGTAATCAGCATGGATTAATCAAGAATCGTTCTTGCCAAACTAATCTACTAACCTTCTATGAGGAGGTGAGTTGCCAGCTAGATAAAGGAAGGACGTGGTGTATCTGGATTTTGCAAAAGCATTTGACAGAGTTCCCCATAAACGTTTACTGTACAAAATAAGGTCCGTTGGCATGGACCATAGGGTGAGTGGGTGGGTGGATTAAAAACTGGCTACAAGGGAGAGTTCAGAGGGTGGTGATAAATGGGGAGTACTCGGAATGGTCAGTGGTGGGTAATGGGATCCCCCAGGGTTCTGTGCTGGGAGCAATTCTATTTAATTTGTTCATAAATGATCTGGAGGTTGGGGTAAACAGTTCAACCTCTGTATCTGCGGACGATACTAAGCTAAGCAGGGCAATAACTTCTCTGCAGGATGTGAAAACGAAAAAGATCTGAACAAATTAATAGGGTGGGCAACTACATGGCAAATGAGGTTCAATTTAGAAAAATGTAAAATAATGCATTTGGGTGGCAAAAATATGAATGAAATCTATACACTGGGGGGAGAACCTCTGGGGGAATCTAAGATGGAAAAGTCCATTAAATCCAACACATAGGTTGGATTTGATGGACTTGTGTCTTTTTTCAACCTCACCTACTACGTAACTATGTAACTATGAGGTGTGCTTAAAAAGTTTGGTGAATGGTCTGATATCTCAATGGCAACATGGGCCAGGTGCACGCACATGCACATGGTTATCCAGAGACACGTCAAAAAGCGTCACCTGCCGTGGAGTACACGTGACCATAAGGGTAAACCCGCTGTGGGCAGTTGAACATAGTCAGCGTGAGAGGTAGGGTTATAGTGCAATGGAGCAACGAGAGAACATCAACTTCTACTACAAATTGGGAAAAACAGTGACGGTTTATGAGGCACATGCCAACAGACTAACAGTAAGCAAAACAGATGGAAACCTCTGAAGATTTACCATGCTTTACCATGTGTGACCAGGATCCATCCTTTCTGCGAACCATTGTCACAGTGGATGAGACCTGGTGCTTCCAGTTTGATCCGGAATTCAAGTGACAGTTGATGTAATGGCACCCGCTGACTTCTTTCCGTTTCCCCGTCTGAAAAGCGACATGAAAGGCACATGTTTTGCGGATGTGTTGCAGCTATCCAAAATGTGTCACAGAAGTTCTGCAACCAATTCCTAAAGAGGCCTTTGCTGACAGTTTCCAGAAGCTTTATGAATGTTGCCAAAAGTGTGTTGTAAAGGATGGCGATTATTTTGAAGGCCAATAAAGGTATTTTGTTTGTATCTTCTGTTTTGTTTGTTTTCTGATACCATTCACCAAACTGTTTAGACACCCCTCGTATAAGCATTAACAATGTAATTTCAAAAATTGCATTAAAACTTTTTTTTTTTAAATGCAGCTCTCATTAAAAAAATATCTGGTGATCCTGCCATGAAGATCTTTGGGCACTCCCTGTTCTGGTCTGACAACTGTCTCCTAATTGTACTCTTGTGTTGTCATATTAACACATTTGCCCTTGTTCGAGACATCAGAGCCAACACACATTTTGCAAGCGTGGTCCACCATTGACACTCACATCAGAAAGCTGGTGCAGAGCAATAATGTGCAATTGACGTTAGAGAGAGTGCATGGACACAGTAATAGATCAGTAGTATTATATGTGTGTATGCAGTATATCTCAACTAAATGTCATCAATTTAGATTTTAAAATCCACGTGAATAATCAATCCCCCGTTCCTGCTGATCAAGGGCCTATTTAGACTATGTGTGGGTGTAATGCCCCGTACACACGATTGGACATTAATCAGACATTCCGACAACAAAATCCATGGATTTTTTCTGACGGATGTTGGCTCAAACTTGTCTTACATACACACGGTCACACAAAGTTGTCGGAATCTCCGAACATCAAGAACGCGGTGATGTACAACACATACGACGGGACTAGAAAAGGGACGTTCAATACCAAGTGCACCACCCTTTGGGCTCCTTCTGCTAATCTCGTGTTAGTAGAAGTTTAATGAGAGACAATTCCCGCTTTTCAGACTCGTGCTTTTGAGTCCATTACTGCTCTTCAGTTTGTGCTTGTGGGTTTGTATCTGGTTTTCAGTGCATGTAGTCAGTTCGTATCTGTTTTTTCAGTGCGTTCTTGTCCGCTCGTATCTGATTTTCAGCTTGCTCTTCTCAGGCCTTGCTGTTTTTCAGTGCGTTCTGTTCGTTCGTTCTGACCAGCCGACCGTTTTGAAGCCATGTTGCGGTTACGTACTCATCGTAGAGTTCGTGCTATGCAGGGGCTTGGTTTTGGGATTCTTACTTTGACCCAAGCCCAGTCCATGAACAGGGCGGGAGGAGGAGTTCATGCTTGAATTTTTTAAACTTCCTTTTATGTCCTTCATGCATATTTGCCTTCACTAACCTCCCCAGCATGCTATTCTGGGCCCATACACACCTAGCCTAATCACTTAACAATGTATTTTGGCAGCTCCATTGTAATGCTTTACCCTAAACACCTCCTAAAATGTGTACAAAAGTTATTTGTGTGCTTAAATTCATGCAGAGTGCCAGAGGCTTTTTTTTGGAGTCCCAAAATAATTTGTAACCCTCCCTCCCCCAACCGCTAAGTCAACCGATACCAATCCCCTATCTGCTGACTTTGCCAAACCCATACACACTATACCTACCTATTTTGTGTTCATATTTATAGATGAATTCACCAAAGCATGTAGTGAAAGGGCCTGCCTGAATACTTTCAAATGGTACTGTTTAAAGTTTTGTTCTCCTATTATCTTGATAGGTAATTGCAGAATGTAAAAATGTGCTTCCATTTGTACAGTGTGTATTTTTATTTTTTGTATTATGACACTTCTTACCTGTCCAGTGGGCTGCCAATAGTGTAAGTAAGGAGGGGCTGGTCAAAGTAACACACATTATGTATGCATTCAGCTCTCAATGAATTGTAGAGGGTTACCTGTCCAAAAAAACCCCCCCCCTCAAATTTTTACAATGGGTCATCAGAGGGGGTGAGGAATCTGATAAGTGGACCTTATACTTTTGTCTTTAAATACTCCTTCAAATAGATGTTATACTGATGTTGGCCAAGAATGTCTGTGTCTAATCTGCTTGCAGTGTTTATATGTGCAAAATTACTATTTTTTTTCTTGTTTGACTGCACAGTTTCCTTCAACGCCACAGGAATGGCAGACTGTGGCATCCCACTTTGCCGATCGTTGGGACTTTCCCAACTGTGGAGGGGCAATTGATGGGAAACATGTGCACATAGTTTCACCCCCCAACTCGGGGAAATACTATTATAACTATAGGGGGTTTAATAGTATTGTAATGTTGGCGGTGGTGTCGGCGACACATGAGTTCCTCTATGTGGATGTGGGGAAGAATGGCCGGATGTTTAATGGTGGAGTCATTGGCCAGACGGAGTTCTACAAGCATCTTGGGATGGGCTTGGGATTGCCACCTCCGGAAGAGAACATGGAAGGACTCCCGTTTGTCTTTGTTGCTGATGAAGCATTTGGGCTGGGTGAACATCTGATGAGGCCATTTCCCATGAGGACCCTCACCCCAGACCAGAGGGTTTTAAATTACCGGCTGGCCAGAGCCAGAAGAGTGGTGGAGAACGCTTTCGGGATAATGGCCAGCCAGTTCCGCCTATTTCTGACACCAATCCACATAGCGGAATATAAACTTAACCATATTGTGCTTGCCTGCTGCATTCTGCACAATTTTCTTTGAAAAAATGCAACAAAATATGTGGCCTCGGTTGGGACTGAGGCCGGCTTTCCTAATACGTCAACGCTGACGGCACTTGAAGCTGGCCATCCTGGCTTGCCCCCCCCAAAGCACCTGCGAAGTGAGAAAAATATCTGGAATTTTTTGCAGGTAGGAGGGCCATTGATATGCCAGCAAATGTCTGAGGCATTTTTTCAATAAATATTTTTTAGAATCTGAAATAATATTTAATTTGATTTACTGCTTGTGTTTCTTTTAGCTGTCTCCTAGGTTCTCCAATGGGCTTTTTTTTGCCCATTTTCTTCAAAAGTGCAAACGTAATTTCTTTGATACATGAGGTGAAAATCTCTTCTTCAGCGAAATATTATGTTGTGGGTCTGCCACACACACACCTTGTTTTTGTTGTTAATGTATGTAATGCATTAATGCTAAAAATATTCATAATTGTAAGCACCATGAAGTAATTTTTGGGAGTCATGAAAATGGCACGATTGTTGGAAATTATAAAGCACTGTGGGTGCTAGTTACTAAAGGAAAATCCACTTTGCACTGCAAGTGCACTTGAAACTGCACTGAAAGTGCACTTGTAGTGCAAAGTGGATTTGCCTTTAGTAAATAACCCCCATTGTCACTGTAAACACCAACTTACTCCAAAAAAATGCTTTTGAGCATTGAAATAAGAAGCCACACATTGTTGAGTCTAAAACTTTTTACTCAAAGCACATTCACATGTGTGTTTATAAAAGGGTTTTTGAACAAACCAACATCTTTGTTGTATAACATTATTTTTGTCACATTAATTAGAAATAGCCTTTTTTGGTTAACCACTGTACCCAAATGAAATTGTTATAATTTTTTCCCCACAAATAGAGCTTTCTTTTGATGGTATTTGATCACCTCTGCAGTTTTTATTTTTTGTGCTAAAAACAAAAGAAGAGTGACAAGTTATTTATTTTTTACTTTTTGCTATAATAAATATCCATTTTTTTTTTAGAAAACAAATTTTTTCCTCAATTTAGGCCGATATGTATTCTTCTACATATTTTTGGTAAAAAAAAAATCATAATAAGCGTATATTGATTGGTATGCGCAAAAGTTATAGCGTCTACAAAATAGGGAATAGATTTATAGCATTTTTATTATTATTTTTTTTTTTTTTACCAGTAATGGTGGCGATCTGCGATTATAATCCCGATTGCAATATTGTGGTGGACATATCGGATACTTTTGACACATTTTTGGGACCATTCACATTTCATTCATGCTATAAAAATGCATTGATTACTGTATAAATGTGACTGGCAGGGAAGGGGTTAACACTAGGGGGTGATTGAGGGGTTAATTATGTTTCCTAGGGAGTGATTCTAACTGTAGGGGGCGGGGCTCACAAGGAGAGGAGACCGATCGATCCTCTGAGAACACACCATCGGTCTCCTCTCCCTTGACAGGACGTGGATCTGTGTGTTTACACACACAGATCCACGGTCCTGCTCTGTTACCGGGCAATCGCGGGAGCCCGACGGACATTGTGGCCGCCAGGCACGCGCATTGGGTCCCCAGTGAAGCGGCGGGCATGCGCGAGTGCCGCCGGCAGCACGCGCGCCCCCTGGTGGACCGGGGAGGCAAGATATGACGCCCTCCCAGAATGAGAGCCGTGCCGCCTGGCCGTCATATGACAGCCGGCGGGCAGCAAGCAGTTAAACAGGCATGTTTCAAAGCATAACATACACAACTCAGGAACTTACAAAGTTCAACTTTGATAAAGTGAAGGCAATATCAGACATTAGTATGTCAAAACTGTATTGATCTTGCCTTCATCAGATGGGGTGATGTTACCCCTGTAAAAGCCAAATTTTGAAGATGCACACAAATTGAGGGTCAAAATAGGGATTTCCCTCCTGATCCCATGCCTAATGTCAACATATGCTAGCTCCCATCATGGGGGATCAATGGACGTGTTTTGGGGGTGCAACCCCTTCCTCTCAGCTACTTTAGTTGGGAGGAAGGGGTTGCACCCACAAAACGCTTACATTGATCTCCCGTGATGGCAGATAGCACATGTTGACACACTGTGTGCAATCTCCTCCGGTATCGGGACGTTCGTGGCTCCGGGCTTCGTCGTCCTCATTGCTGAGATGAGTCTCCGCCATGTGCTCTCTCTCCCCACTGTGCCGAAAGACAGGGGGTGGGGAATAGACTAGAAAAAACATCAGGGGCAGGCGCAGATTCACACATGCGCAGTGTATATAAAGTGTAACACGCATGCATCGTACGTACTATCTGTGAGCGGAGGACGAAGTAACGGAAGCGATGAAACCAAGGTACAATTTTAAGTTGGTGCATCACTGGCCCTATACTATTTATAGATTGAGGCCTATATTGGGTCAAGATTAGGAGAGTTTATCCTGACATTAGGGTTTGTCTTGTGTTGTGTCTTGCAGAGAAAATGGATGGGTTCAAAGACCACAGCTTTCTCCCAATCTTCATAGACAGGTACAGGGAGCTGCCCTGTCTGTGGCAGGTGAAACATCCACAATATTATAACAAAATAAAGAGGCAGGCAGCAATGAAGAAACTGCTGGAGTTGGTGAAGCCGCACGTCCCCATGGCAAACATTCCCTATTTAAAAACAAAAATTGGTTGTCTGAGGAGCACATATCTTAGGGAGCGCAGGAAGGTCCAGGATTCCCAGAGATCAGGAGCAGCAGCAGATGACATTTATGTACCCAGGCTGTGGTACTATGAGAGACTGAATTTTCTGTCAGACCAGACTGAAGTCAGGCCATTACTCTCCACTCTTCCTTCCACCCTTCCTTCCACGCTTCCTTCCCCCTTAGCTGAGGCTTCCGACATTCAACCTGGGCCTTCCAGCCAGGAAGAAGTGGAGGAGTCCAGCTTGAGCCAGGTATAGCATTGTTCAACATATTTCTTGTCAAAAAAGTTAATGATGTTAACTAGATGTTATTATTGATCACCAGTTGCTGATTTAATAAAGTGTTTTACATATCAATAGACAGTAGTGGCCAAAAATGATTTTGACAAGCATGAAAAATGCTGGGGTCAGAATGATAGTCTTTTCTATTTGTTAACATTTATTTTGCAACAGTCATGAGCTGAAAACTGTGTGTGATTGATGACCAAAAAACTAAAACTATGTCCCTTTTTCATACACAGGAAAGCCTCAGCCAGTAGGAGGCTGTGGAATGTGGCAGCCAGAAGGAGGCTGTGGAATGTGGCAGCCAGGAGGAGGCTGTGGAATGTGGCAGCCAGGAGGTGGCTGTGGAATGTGGCAGCCAGGAGGTGGCAGGGGCCCAGTAGCCTGACAGAATCACAGGTCCCTCCCCTCTGCCTTCCACCAAAAAGGCCCAGGAAGGGGAGGAACATGGAGGAGTCAGCGCTCAGGCTGATTGGGGAGGCTTCCGCAGCCCTCAGAATCACCCCCACTCTTCAAGAGGCCTTTGCCTCCATGGCTGCATGCAAACTGCAGGAAATGGAGGAGAGCCAATACCTCTTGTGTGAGGAAATCATGTACCTCACACTAAATAAGGGTTTAAGGGGCGAAATCACCAACAAAACCCACCTGTGTGGACCATCCTCCTCCTCCTTCTGCCATACCTCCAACACCTCAGCCACAGCCTGGGTCTAAGCCTGGAAGGAAGAGTGGAAGGAAGACAAGAAAATGATGGCCTGGGTTCAGTCTGGTCTGACAAAAGACACAGGCTGTTGTATGACCACAGCCTGGGGACATATATGTCATCTGCTGCTGTTCCTGATCTCTTGTAGTCTGGGACCAGATTGTGCTCACTATTATAAGGACTCCTCAGGCCACCAATTTTGACTGGCAAATAATTTATGTGTGCCCTTGGGTACAAAGGCTTCGCTAATTTCAGCTGTTTCTCCAGCGTTGCCTTCCTCTTTATTTGGTTATGACCCCTAATAAAGGGATATTTATTTTTCACAAATACTTGTGTTTTCCTTCAAAAAGGACAGTTTGTTTGTGAATAGGCAGGTGCATTTCAAAAATACAAAGTCAAATTAACAAGGGACACCCACACCAAACAACCTCCTTGAGGTTAAAAAATACAAGATAATAATGGTGTTGTGGTAACTTGACACACAAAACCCACCAAAAAATTAGGGAGATCACCAAAAAAAAAAAAAAATAAAACAGGATATTTTGATTATAAAAACAACCAAAAAAAAAATATTCTCTATAAAAACCAAAAAAAAAATTCTGGAGATCTGACGAAAATAAAACAAATTATATTCATGAAATCACAAGAAATAATAAAGAAATCAGTTTGTGAGAACTCTGTGTGAATATGAGCAGCAAAACAACTTCATTCTTCTAGCATTATAAAGAAGAAGAGAATGCGCTGCATTAAAAGATTTTAACATTTGCAGCGTGATGATTGTGCTACCTCAATTACGAATGGTAGTTTTACCAGAACGAGCGCTTCCGTCTCGTAATTTATTCTGAGCATGCGTAGCACTTTGTACGTCGGAATTGTGTACACGCGATCAGAATTTGAGCGAACTGATTTTGTTGTCGGAAAATTTGAGAACCAGATCTCAAATTTTGTGCGACGGAAATTCCGATGGAAATAGTCCGATGGAGCCTACACAACAAGCTCTGATCGCACATTTTACGCCGGAAAGTCCAAACGTGTGTACAGGGCATTACTGTGCTTTAAAGTTCACTGCATTAAGACAGCCGATTCATTTTTAAGATGCTGACATCACACCTTAATACACTAAAAAAACTTGACCATTATCTTTCCACTACACCACATAGCGTATGTGTGGGTTCCCTGCCTGCTACTATAATAGTGTAATTATTTGAGTACTTGGGTTCTGGGTAAAATTATTGTCATTACGATGCAGTGTAAATCACAGGATGATATTAATGAGCCCTTAAAATAAGATTCTTGTACTTATTGTTTTGTCAGTGCTGTCAATCAGCTGTCTTGAAGAGATCCTGTCACTTAAAAATACTGAAAGCTGCTGAAATGAATCTCAAAACCACCCCCCTGCTGTCCGCCGGTTGGTCCTCTGGCATATACCCCATCTAGGTGGCGGACATCTGAGGGGCAGCAGCGGGGGCATCTGAGAAACAGCGGTGGGGATCGGGCATCCAGGCATTCGCTGTTGCAACACACCTGGGTTGGCTATGGATGCATCTTCTGCGACCCGAGCACACCCTATTTTGAAGCCTATTAGAGCCTATGGCGCTAATTAGGTGCTTCAAAAAAAACCTGGCCGCTGTAACTCATGCACCCAGTGCCCTGAAAGGGGCAGGACAAATTGAACGGGGAGCGGCCGCGGCGGCCATGGATAGATTCATGCTATGCATGAATCTATCCATTGCATATAGGGGGTGGCGAGGAGAGAGGGGCCGCCCCTGATATACAGATATGGATATACTCTGCTTGGCTAAATTGTGATTGGGCATAGCGCACCCCCTCCTGCATTCCAGACTCCTATTAGCCATTGAGGCAACTCATCATAGCCTGAACTTCATATCTGTCAGCAGCTATTAGTGACAATCTCTTATAGACTCTTCTTCCATTTCAATGCACCCAAGAGGGCCCCTGAATGCACAGGACCCTAAACACTGGCACCACTCGGTGCAGCCATGTTTAACCACAGTCTGCCATAGATTTTGACAGGCTGTGGGGATGGATGCTTGCGCCTGTCCCTCCCACATGCACTAAAACACCTGAGTGGGAAATAATGCAGCTAAATGGCCCCTGTGTGCAAGGTGTCTTAAAGTTACCATGCACTTTAACGGCTTAAGGACCGCCCCACGTACATATACTGTGGCAGGGCGGCCCTTAAGCACAAAATCACATACCTTTACGTGATTCCCATGATCGGCTCTGGGGCGCGTGCGCATGCGGCGCTAATGCACCCACTTCCGCTGTGATTTGACACAGCGGGAGCCAATCAGCGGCTCTGGCAGCCACGACTAGCGATCATTCACAGGAGAGGCAGCACGGCAGACTGTCATTCTGCCAGAGGAAAATGGAGATCTTGTGTTTCTGCTAAGCTAACCCCTTCCCTGTCATTTATACAGTGACAGTGCATTTTTGTTTAGCTCTGATCACTGTATTGGTGTCACTGGTCCCCAAAAAGTGTCACTTAGTGTGAGATTTGTCTGCCGCAATGTCGCAGTCCCGCTAAGAATCACTGATCGCCACCATTACTAGCAAAAAAAAATCTAAAAAATAAAGTCCCTAAATCTATCCCAGACGTTATAACTTTTGTGCAAACCAGTCAATACACGCTTATTGGGATCTTTTAACCAAAAATAAGTAGCAGAATACATAATGGGCCTAAATTGATGAAGTAATTAGATTTTTTAATTTTTTTTTAACTGGATATGTTTTATAGCAGAAAGTAAAAAATACTGTTTTTTTTTTTTTCAAAATTGTTGGTATTTTTTTGTTTATAGAGCAAAAAATAAAAAGCGCAGAGGTGATATAATACCACCAAAAGAAAGCTCTTCATGGGGAAAAAAAGGACATCGATTTTATTTGGGTACAGCGTTGCACGTCCGCGCATTCAAGTCAGTTAACCACTTCAATACAGGGCATTTTCACCCCCCTTCCTGCCCAGACCAATTTTCAGCTTTCCGCGCTGTTACATTTTGAATGACAATTGTACCCATATGAAATTTTGATAATTTTTTTTTTTGCAAAACAGGGGCTGAAAAATTGGCCTGTAGGCACTGGTGCTGGTGCGACAACACTGCAATCCCTCACAGATACTCTAGTTGGAGCGCAGGAACAAGCCCTGCTGCAAAATATTGCATCAAAAATTGTAATTACATGCCACTGGGTCTTAGGCACTGGTGCTGGTGCCACAACACTGCAACCCCTCACAGATACTCTAGTTGGAGCGCAGGAACAAGCCCTGCTGCAAAGTATTGCATCAAAAATTGTAATTACATGCCCCTGTTAAACAGGGGCTGAAAAATTGGGCCTTAAGCACTGGTGCTGGTGCCACAACACTGCAACCCCTCACAAATACTCTAGTTGAGCGCAGCAACGAACCCTCCTTGCAAAATATTGCATCAAAAATTGTAATTACACGCCCCTGTTAAACAGGGGCTAAAAAATTGGGCCTTAGCCACTGGTGGCGGCGCCCAGAGGCAAAAATATTCTTACAAGCTATCAGCATGATCATTGAGGAGGAAGAGGATAGTCACTCAGCATAACAGGATAGTCACTCAGCATCAGCATAGGCAGTCTTGAAGGGATCTGACATTTCAAAAAAAATTATTCGGTTACATCAGCATCAGGTGCTTGGTAGCTGGTGGTGATCCAAGACTGATTCATTTTTATGAAGGTCAGTCGATCGACCGAGTCGGTAGACAAGCGCACCCTGTGATCGGTTACAAAACCTCCAGCAGCACTGAATGTGCGTTCCGAAAGAAAGTTCCGAAAAGAAGGAGTTTGTAACCTCCCAGTCTCTGGGAACACGTTGCACAGACCTTTCTGCAAGGCCTCCCGAAGATGTTTCATCGTCTGCTCTCTCTGCGACGGCAAGATAAGGTCCGCAACCTTACCCTTGTAACGTGGATCAAGGAGGGTTGGCAGCCAGTATTGATCCCTCTCCTTGATACCACGAATTCAAGGATCCTTCTGCAGGCTTTGCTGGATCAGGGAGGCCATGCAGCGTAGATTTGCTGAGGCATCCGGTCCGGAGTCCTCTGGGTCACTAAGGACGACATGAAAGAAATAATTACAAGGGGTGAATGGTGCTACCTAATGATAACGAGAATATTGCGGACACATTAACTGTGACTTTGTTTATGTGACATGTGCAAAAAGTCCATATATATAAATAATAGTCCATATAATATGCATATAAATGTCTTCAAATGATGTGACGTAAAATTGAAGAGTGACTTGAGTGCTCTCAATATCTTCTGGTGACACTGTGCTCCCCACCAGGGTTCCCACTCACCAGATCCAATAGCCCCCACAGGGGCAATGCGCATATAAATGCAATCAATGCGATTACTCCTCCATAGTTGTTTGCGATATCCAAGGTAAATATACGCCTTCAGATGAAATGTGGTATATTCTGTGGTTGGTTCCTCATAAAAGGAAGGAGATGTTGACTCTCATAGTGTAGTAAATCATTAGGAATTTATTAAAAAAACATCAGCGTAAAAAATATATAAAAAACACTTGACCAGTGTAGTCAAAATGACCCCCATGAATTAACTGTTATGCACCTAAACTCCAACCCACTTTAATATCCACTTATAATAATTGAGACCACACCTTGTTTTGGAGTATAAATGGCCATAACAGCTTTTATTAAACAAACCAACCAAATAACTCCACTATCAAATCAACATAAAACACATACCATAACATTTTTTCCCCAGTCCGTTGGTCTCTGACAGCGACCCACCTTGTTTACCCAATATGTATACCAAAAATATATATACCACCACGCACTGCGGGTACCATTTTGAAAACTGCTAGGCCTCCTGCTGTAGCCGCTCGGAGACACCCCCTTTCCCGCAGTGCCACCATCTCCTTATTCCATCCACCATGATGGAATACACCGGAGGGGCTGATCTTGCCGATGAGCCCCCCACCCCTTTTGGATTACCTACTTCTTACTGCCACCGTCAGAGACCAACAAGCAACTCTGCCACAGCCTGAAAGAGTGACCAACTTACTCTTAAAGACACCTCCACACCCACAGGGCCCTTTGAATCCCTTCCTGTAAGCCCAGTCTAGAGGTCAATCCTCACATCTGAAAGATGAACTCCATCCTTTATCAAATAGAGCCCAACACTGGTCTCTAATTCTTGATGCCTAATGACTAAACCTCCATTCTTAACCACGACCTCCCCACCACTTTGTTTATGTGTATGCATGTTGTCTGAATGCTAGTCACTGATCTAGCCCATCGCCAAACTGTCCGGGCAACTATGTCCGACCATAGCAGCAGAGTACCCGGAAAGTCAGTCTTTAACTGCAGAAAATTAGCCTTCATGTCTGCGATCAGCTCCCTGACTGGACGTACCCCCCAAGCCACTACCCCCTGCATGGATTACCAAAACATCGGGAGGTCTGTCCAACTTGCATATCACACCACTTCCCGAAATACTCTCTCCCACCTCATACCAGGCGTACCCAACCACCGCAAATAAGCTTCATTCCGCGAAATGCCCAATTCTAGCACACATAGAAATGACCGAGGATCCAAATGAGGCGTGTGGAACCTCCATCTGAAACGAGACGACAAAACATACAAGGTAGCAACACTCCAGCATATCCCCCACATACTGACAACCTCATTTAAAACACCCCGTAAATCCGGTTTACCTCCCCCTGTTCTCTCTCTTTAAAATTTTTTTTTTTTTAACCATCACTTCCGACCTAATATAGGTACGGAATCTCCTTGATTCCCACCTCCCGTTCCTTCGCAACGCCGCCTCATCCAACCCACATCTGGCAGCTTCAGTAGCCGCCCCTATGCGGAAGGAGTGTGAAGCGTATTGTTCCCCATCCAAGCCTGCCCTGAAAAGGCATTTGCTGAACACCAACATAAATTGTAATTTTTGATAAATAGGACCCATCTTTATGCCTTAGTCATAACATGCCAGCGAAGACACTGCAGTAAACAGTAAGACCTCATAGCTTGAGATACATACTGAACTCAACATCCCACATATGGCCCTCAGATTGGCAAACGTGACAGGCCATCTCATAACCAATCTCATGTGACCCCTCCGGAAAACCCCTTTTTCTTTTTTTTTTTAAAGCCTGTTTCACCCAAACTCTTTTGCTGTGTCCTCCTCCCCCATCAGTTTTAAAAATCCTGACAGGCCTGCCATCTTCCGCTCGATGGCAGAAACCGATCCCCCACGTTCCATGTTCCTAGACACAAAATACAAAACCCACAACCTTACCTCCGCCCTGTCCTTACCAATCCTGGCCTCCTGTACCATTAACAACCACTCCTTCCATACATTAGTGTAATGCGCCCACGTGGCTACACTCACTGACTGCCGAATCCAACCCGCGGTGACTCCAATGCCAGCTCCCAGATCCAATCCGTGCAAGGGACTCCCTTCTGCTCTGCGCCCGGGGTCAACTCTCTGAATCTATCCCACTGAAAGCGAGACCGTGCGTCAGCCAGTGTATTATACACTCCAAGTATGTGAACAGCATACAAGAAAATGTGCAATCCCAAGCACCTCAACACCAACCTACGCAATAGCCTTATTACAGGTGGTGATGACGCCGACATGCGGTTGATCACCTGGACCACTCCCCTGTTGGCACAATTCAGTCTCAATTTCATATTCCTACAAGCCTCACCCCCAAAGTTCCAACGCCGGTACTACTGGAAAGAGTTCCAGTAACACCAGGTTACGCGAACCCTGCCTCCACCCATACTTGCGGCCAAGGACCCGCACTCCACTGCCCTTAAAAAAAAAAAACGCCCCATAACCCGTAGATCCTGCCGCGTCTGTACTTAAATCCATGTCACAGTTACTCACCGGGCCCGACATCCACACTGATCTGCCGTTGTATGACTCCAGAAACTCATACCATACCTTCAAGTCCTCCCGGTGTTCCCTATTAAGCCTGACCAAATGCGTAGGTGCCTTGACCCCTACCGTAGCTGCTGACAGCCGTCGACAGAACACCCTCCCCATTGGGATTATCCTATAAGCGAAATTCAACTTACCTAGTAATGACTGCAAAGCCCTCAACTGGACTTACCGCAGTCTGTGGATCCCGCAAATTACTTTGTGTAAGTCCTCCAACTTACCTCTGGGCAGGCGACATTCCATTGCTTCAACGTCTACCACTATCCCCCAACAAACTGAGTTCCTTCGTCGGGGCTTCTGTTTATCCTCTGCTAAAGGCACTCCAAAAACCTGCCCGCGAAGTGCTGCAACGTGGATAGCAGAATCGCACACACGTCGGAGGCAGGGGGGCCCATGCGCAGAAAGTCATCCAAATAAAGTATGACCGAATCTAAGCCCGACACATCCCTAACCACCCACTCCAGAAATTAGCTAAATGCCTCGAACATGGCACCAGAAATGAAGCAACACATAGGTAAGCATTTGTCTACATAAAACTGTTCTTGCCAATAACAACCCAACAGCCGGAAACTATCCTGATGCACCGGAAGCAAGCGGAAGGCGTATTCTATGTCCGACTTGCCATCTGTGCCCCTTTTGCCATATTTCCTCACCCACCGTACTGTCACGTTGAATGACGTGTAAGACACAGTGCATGCTTCCGGATCAATAAAATCATTCACCGACCCCCCTTTGGAAATGACCAATGATGAATAAGTCGGAACTTGTTCGGTTTCTTCTTAGGCACCACCCCCAAGGTGAAACAACTAAATCCTGTATAGGTTTATCCGCAAACGGCCCCCCATCCGACCCAAAGCCACTTCCTTCGGCAATTTTTTCCCCCACTACCCCCCAGGTGTTCCAATGCAGCCTTCAAATTTCTTGTCAGTGGTGGAACCACTGCCCATGAACACGGTATGCGAAAACCTTCCCCAAACCCCGTGACCAATAGCCTCGCCGCTACCTTGTCCGGATACCTACTTAGAAAAGGCTGCCTCCTTTTCACCTTTTCCGGCGTCGTCCCTTTCATGTGCAGGCTCGCTGGGACGCTTCCCTTTTTTGAAGCATCGGGATGAAGGGTGGGCTCCCCCGCAACCTGACCACTCGTGCCTATACTTACAGGACCCCACAAATTTACAAGCCATCATTGAACCGCCAGCACACCCCCCACTTTTTTCCGGCCGCAAGTCCTGAGGTATTAGCACTCCCAGCCCCCTCTTGAAGAAACTGTGACGGGGTCCTCGCTGATGACATAAGTCGCATCCAGAGACTGATGTCCTTGTGGTCCCAGCGAAGGGAAGGACGAACCGCCCTGCGCTGGTAAAACTGCTCCTCGTACCGTAGCAAAGCCGAACCACCGTATACCCTGTGTGCCTCCCCGATTGCGTTCCTGTCCCAAAATAACGCCGAGCAATGCTCGGGGTTCTTGTCCCCAACTACACTTCCCATACTGGCAAATCCTGTAGCCAATTTGTAAATGTCCGCAGAATTAGTCTGTACCTCCTTTTTCTTCGTCCTCCTTGGAATTATCCGGTTTTACCCTATCCAGGTTAAATTTTTCCAGCAGCAATAGGGAAAATATCTCCACATACTCACCCTTGACAATCTTATCCCGAACCTCCTGCTTTAAGTGTGTTCCCAGTGGACCCTCAAAGCACACATATACCTCGCACTTCGCCGCATCCGCAATCCTCACCACATCCACTCTGGCCGTTGTTGCCGCCCCCTCTTTAGCCCCCCCTTTTTCTTGACCCGCTCCTTCTGCTGCCGCCCCCGAGGGGTCCGGCATCCTCTGCACCCTTACACTAGTCGCCATAGCACCTCTTTCCCCCATCCCGGTTACCGTTCCCATCCAAGGGGCCACCTGCGTCGGCTGTTCCTGTCCCAGTTCAAATCTACCCACCAAATTCTGCAATCCTTCCAATAAACCCTTCAATTGCGCCCCTGATCCAGAACTGGCCGGCCTGTGAGCCGCCAATTGCTGATCAGGCGCCCCCCCATTATCCCCACTGTACCCACTGTTACGAACCCTAATAAGTCCTGTAATGCATTAGTCAAAGATAAATCATTCCTCGACTCACCGGGCTGTCTGGGAGCTCGCCCCCACTGCCTCCGATTGGTCTCTCCTGCTGGCACTTGTTGTTCTTCGCCGTCGGACACCTCACCTTCGCGATCGCCCTGCTCCCTGACAGTTGGCGTTGTCAGCCCCCCGGGTGAAGAGGCCCCGGAAGCCGTGAAGATCTGATTGTATAAGGGCCGACTCTCTCCTGCCGCTATACTTCTTCCTGAACCGCCACTAGGAGGCGCCCTGGCTGCACACCGACCGGCCTGCTTGTGACCACCACTGCCATCCTTCTGTCCATGTGCCAGTCTGTTGGATAAGCCCCGCCCACTTGCAGCCTTGCTGGCCGCTCTAGTCCCCACTCCGGTGGCCACTGTGTCCTCACTACTCCCCCCCTTAGCCCCCCTGCCTGCTCTGCTGATCCCCTGTGTTAAACCCTTGCTCTGGGCCTGTGCAAACCCCGACGGGGAAGCGGCACTATAACGTCCCGTAGCCCCGCCCCCCGAAGTAGGCCTGCGGCGTGCGGACCGCCCGGGCCCTGTGTTATCCTGTGTTATCCTGTCGCTGTGTCCGCTTCGCTGGGGGCGCTGATCGGTCCCCCCGAGGGCTCCGTGCCGCGATGGCGGGCCAGGTGAAAAGCGTGCCGGAGGTCGCGACCTCCGCACGCGATGGGTCTCTTCCACTGTCCCTGATCCGCCCTCCTCATCCAATATCAGTGCCCCGGCTTGCCTCTTCAGCCAATCCGCTCCTCTCGTCACCGCCGCAGCCCTCAGCCTCGCCAGGATGGTGCCATGTCCGCCATGCTGATGCTGGAGGAGCAGTGAATAAAACTACCTCCTCCTGTGTCTTCTTTCTCTCCACTGCCCCTTCCTGGCTCCACCTCTCCCCTTAAGTAATGCCACTCCCCCTTTCACAAGTTCCTATCTTCCACCACCCTTCTTAGACACTCCCATTCCCCATTTCTAATTAACCCCTCTTGTGTCTCCTTCTCCACACTGTCATGCCTGGCCCTCCTTTATCATTCCTTCATCATTTTCACACCGGGCCTCACTGTATATAAAAAATAAATGTTGTAAGGAAAAGTCCCAGTATCGGCTTGTAGAGCTAACCAAAAGGTCCTCCAATTCACTAATGTGAATAGTGAATGTATGCTAGTGGAGATCAAGCCTAGTTTAAAAAAGGAAGGTGAACGCTAAGCCACACATTGGAGACAGCAGCTCCGCTTTGCATACCATCTGCGTTCCACTCATTTGTAAAACAGGAAATGACATAGCGTGCGTGGCGCCGTCGTACGCGTTTCGTCATAGACGTCCTCAGCGACGGTGCCAGCACGCCACGTACCACGTCATTATATGGAAGAGTCTCCATGCCTGTCCCGTCCCCCAATAGCAAGGCAGCCAATCACAACTGAAGGATAGGCGGGGCATTGGGTGTGCAACTCACAGTCCAGTGTCCGCAGTGCCTGCTAGTTATGAGAGGTGACAGTGAAGTACAATAAAGTTAAACTGTAATATCTTATAATAAACATCATGGTGGATTCTCACTAATAGGACATAGCCTAATAGATATATACATAGACCAACTTAAATAGTTCCATACTGACATATATTTACTTTGATACAAAGAGAAACCCCCTAGTGTGGGCAGTACATAACTACATTGCATACCATCCCGGATATTTGCCTACAAAATCACATAACTGAGTCCTTTGGATGCCAAGCCTAAAATATCATGGCCTAACTGACTGTAAAAGGGGGCTAAATCAGGATAATGTGTGTGTAGGTATTTAATTATAGCACAAAATATCCGTGATATGGAATATATGGCATACCTATTTTTACCTCATGTGCCCCCTAGTGGGGTAACTCAAGACTGCATGTTCTGCTATCATAGGCTCTTAAGATACACACATTAATAGCCCAAAACTGTACTGGACCTAGGCTATCATACCCGTCCCACCTAAATGGAAAGAAGGCTGTATCAGGATAGATATGCATGTAGATGGTAGATAAACATATAAAAACATAAATATAAATACAATGCAACCATTTGGAGGGAGTGTCTACCATGTCATCTGTGAACTAATATGTGATTTCTGTTACATAATCTCCTACTCCTAAAATGATATGCAAAAATATGCAGTGAATGGCTAACAGAGTATATAGGGGACACCCCATGTGTATTGTGAGAGGTCATAACACTACTAAATAAGGGACAAATGCTAACCAGGACATTAAGAACTGACTATAAGGTTAATGATAGTGGAGGGGTCCACTTATAAATGATTATTAAGAATGAGAGGTAAGGAAGTAAAAAATTGTTATTATTCACCCTCCCAAAAGATGTTTAAAGGGTAAGGGGCATGCCCATCATCAAACCCACTTAAGTTAACGATCCCAACCTTATAATAGGGTACTCATAGCTTTATCGCATTAATTGAGCCCAGGACATTTGTATTACAGTGCTCAAGGGTTAGCTATAAAGCAATTTAAATCGATGTCTATGTTGAGGCCCCTTGGGGCAAGGGACCCCAACCGGTATATCCAGGCAGTTTCATTTTGCGAAATACGTATGGTTTTATTACCACCTCTCCAGTGATCCCTAATGCAGGTATATCCAGGTATTCACCCAACAATTCAGTATTCTCCCGGTTGGGTGAATACCTGGATAAATTCCTCAAACCATTGGTGTGTAAGGGGAAATCCTACCTACGAGATAGTGCCCAACTTCTAGAGGAATTACAACAAATAGATGGAGCTCAGGATTACTTACTAGCTACTATAGATGTGAATTCTCTCTATACTAGTATTGTCCAAAAAGATGGAATATTGAGTGTAGAAAAAGCCCTTCACGAGCTTACCGCTATGAAGCAAGAACAGATCGATTTCATACTTGAAGGTCTACAGCTCGCCATGACATGCAACTACTTTTGGTATAATCAAGAATACTATGTCCAAACTAAAGGAGTTGCTATGAGCGCACGGTATGCCCCAAGTGTAGCCAATCTCCTGATGACCATGTGGGAAGAAGAGTATGTTTATGCTAAGAACATCCCCCAACTAAAGTTGTACTGCAGGTACATAGATGATCTTATTATATTATGGGATGGCACACCTGAAACCTTTGAAGATTTCCTGCAGAATTTAAATGTTAATAGGTATGGCCTTACTTCCACCGGAAAATGGAATTACCATAAGATTGAATATTTAGATCTTGAAATCTTAAAGAGGGGGAACAGTTTGCATACGAAAACTTATTTTAAGACAACGGACAGAAATGGGTATATCCCAATAACCAGCTGTCATTACCCCCAATGGAAGGGGAATATCCCCAAAGGCCAGCTTATTAGGCTGTGGAGGAACTGTGTTACAAGGGAGAACTACCTAGAACAAGCAGATATGTTGAGCGAGCGTTTCCTTGAGAAAGGATATAAGATAGATCAATTGGCCAAACTTAAGGCGAATGTAGCAAATATGGACCGGAACAATCTGTTCATCAAATCTAAAAAAGAGGAAAACAAACTAAATATGGCGTTTGTCACAGGGTTCAACACTCAATATAAGGAATTTGAACACATCTTAACCAAATACTGGCCTATCCTAAAAGAGGACCGGATTCTTGGAAACCTATTACCAAACAAACCTAAGGTGATATACAGAAAAGCTCCAACATTGAGGAACTACCTAGTTCACAATGCAATCAATCCACCCAGCTCCAAAAAAATCTTTCCGGACATGAATGGGTTCTACAAATGCCAATGATGCCTACCATGCAGGGTTAGCAAAAAACAACCCAGGAAAAAGGAAACCTTTAAATCCAAAACTGATCATAAAGAATACCGTATCAGGGAACTTATAACGTGCCAAAGCACACATGTAACTTACATTATAGAGTGCCCTTGCCAGTTACAATACATGGGCAGAACCACACGCTCTCCGTATGTACGTATAAGGGAGCACATC
Source organism: Aquarana catesbeiana (assembly GCF_042186555.1). Classification (NCBI taxonomy): domain Eukaryota; kingdom Metazoa; phylum Chordata; class Amphibia; order Anura; family Ranidae; genus Aquarana; species Aquarana catesbeiana. The sequence continues at coordinate 455,339,156 of NC_133327.1, forward strand.
AAAAACATCAGGAAGGGGTTTCCAAAGCATCATCTCTCACGCCATTTCGATGTAGTCCATAATCGTGACCCTACCGGCCTAATTTTCTATGGAACTGACTGCATTAGGGATCAATGGAGAGCTGGTAATAAAACCATACGTATTTCGCAAAATGAAACTGCCTGGATATACCGGTTGGGGTCCCTTGCCCCAAGGGGCCTCAACATAGACATCGATTTAAATTGCGTTATAGCTAAAACTTGAGCACTGTAATAAAAATGTCCTGGGCTCAATTAATGCGATAAAGCTATGAGTACCCTATTATAAGGTTGGGATCGTTAACTTAAGTGGGTTTGATGATGGGCATGCCCCTTACCCTCTAAACATCTTTTGCGAGGGTGAATAATAACAATTTTTTACTTCCTTACCTCTCATTCTTAATAATCATTTATAAGTGGACCCCTCCACTATCATTAACCTTATAGTCAGTTCTTAATGTCCTGGTTAGCATTTGTCCCTTATTTAGTAGTGTTATGACCTCTCACAATACACATGGGGTGTCCCCTATATACTCTGTTAGCCATTCACTGCATATTTTTGCATATCATTTTAGGAGTAGGAGATTATGTAACAGAAATCACATATTAGTTCACAGATGACATGGTAGACACTCCCTCCAAATGGTTGCATTGTATTTATATTTATGTTTTTATATGTTTATCTACCATCTACATGCATATCTATCCCGATACAGCCTTCTTTCCATTTAGGTGGGACGGGTATGATAGCCTAGGTCCAGTACAGTTTTGGGCTATTAATGTGTGTATCTTAAGAGCCTATGATAGCAGAACATGCAGTCTCGAGTTGCCCCACTAGGGGGCACATGAGGTAAAAATAGGTATGCCATATATTCCATATCACGGATATTTCGTGCTATAATTAAATACCTACACACACATTATCCTGATTTAGCCCCCTTTTACAGTCAGTTAGGCCATGATATTTTAGGCTTGGCATCCAAAGGACTCAGTTATGAGATTTTGTAGGCAAATATCCGGGATGGTATGCAATGTAGTTATGTACTGCCCACACTAGGGGGGTTTCTCTTTGTATCAAAGTAAATATATGTCAGTATGGAACTATTTAAGTTGGTCTATGTATATATCTATTAGGCTATGTCCTATTAGTGAGAATCCACCATGATGTTTATTATAAGATAGCACAGTTTAACTTTATTGTACTTCACTGTCACCTCTCATAACTAGCAGGCACTGCGGACACTGGACTGTGAGTTGCACACCCGATGCTCCGCCTATCCTTCAGTTGTGATTGGCTGCCTTGCTATTGGGGGACGGGACAGGCATGGAGACTCTTCCATATAATGACGTGGTGCGTGGCGTACTGGCACCGTCGCTGAGGACGTCTATGACGAAACGCGTACGACAGCGCCACGCACGCTATGTCATTTCCTGTTTTACAAACGAGTGGAACGCAGATGGTACGCAAAGCGGAGCTGCTGTCTCCAATGTGCGGCTTATCGTTCACCTTCCTTTTTTAAACTAGGCTTGATCTCCACTAGCATACGTTCACTATTCACATTAGTGGATTGGAGGACCTTTTGGTTAGCTCTACAAGCCGGTTCTGGGACTTTTCCTTACAACATTTATTTTTTTATATACAGTGTTTTTTATATATTTTTTACGCTGATGTTTTTTTAATAAATTCCTAATGATTTACTACACTATGAGAGTCCACATCTCCTTCCTTTTATGAGGAACCAACCACAGAATATACCACATTTCATGTGAAGGCGGAAATTTACCTTGGATATCGCAAACAACTATGGAGGATTAATCGCATTGATTGCATCTATATGCGCATTGCCCCTGTGGGGGCTATTGGATCTGGTGAGTGGGGACCCTGGTTGGGAGCACAGAGTCACCAGAAGATATTGAGAGCACTCAAGTCACTATTCAATTTTACGTCACATCATTTGAAGAAATTTATATGCATATTATATAGACTATTACTTATATATATGGACTTTTTTGCACATGTCACATAAACAAAGTCACAGTCAATGTGTCCGCAATATTGCGGTCTTATATTGTTCACGGCACTTTTTAAGTTAGTTTAATTCTTATCTGTGTATTAGACCTACAGGTGATACCTTATGCATGTAGATCGTTTTATAAAGTCCTTTCCTCGAAGTAAGGTCATATAAGAACCAGAGTACGTGTAGCATGCCATTGCTCAGGGGCCATATATGCAGTGGTTGAGCCTTATGTCTATGTTTTTTAGCTCATATATATTCATCTACTTTGATGTTGGTGCACCACATGCCTGCATGCCACTGCAAGGTTACACACATATCTACCCATAACACGCTTGAATTTACTTATTGGGTTTGAGCCCATACATCTTTATTTCTATGTCTGTGCACTAAGTGGATGTATGCCACTGGAAGACTACACACATATATACCCTCAATACGTCTCAATCTCGTTATCATTAGGTAGCGCCAATCACCCCTTGTTATTATTTATTTCTGGTGTGGAGATCCCCTAGGGGAGCTCTATTAGGGGAGGCAGCAGACCTACGGTGTATCCTAAGCGCAATCTTGCACATTTGCTATACTAAGGACGACATGATGCGCAGCCACCTCCTCCCAGCCACGTACAAGTCCATGGGTTTCTTTGGACTGTAAATGATCCCTTAAAGATTGCTGCTGATGCTGAGTGCCAGGCTCCACCTCCATGCTGACACAATCCTCCTCTTCCTCCTCCTCCTCATCCTCGTCCTCTTCCTGTGTGATCGGCGGGCATAAATGGATCTGGATAAATCTGGATAAAGGGGGCCTTGAGAGCTAAGGAAGTCCTCCTCTTCCTGCCTCTGTTCTGCCTCAAGTGCCCTGTCCATTATTCCACGCAGCGTGAGCTCCAACAGGTGGACAAGGGGGGCAGTGTCACTGATGCATGCACTGTCACTGCTCACCATCCTTGTGGCCTCCTCAAATGGTGACAGGACAATGCATGCATCCCTGATCATGGCCCACTGGCGTAGAAAAAAAAAAAACAAGCTCTCTTGACCCTGTCCTGGTGCCATAGTCGCACAGGTACTCATTGATGGCCCTCTGCTGCATGTGCAGCCGCTGCAGCATGGCCAACGTTGAGTTCCACCTGGTGGGCATGTAACAGATTAGGCGGTTCTTGGGCAGGTTAAATTCCTTTTGGAGGTCAGCCAGCCGAGCACTGGCATTATATGACCGGCGGAAATGCGCACAGACTTTCCTGGCCTGCCTCAGGGCATCCTGTAAGCCCGGGTACCTGCCCAAGAACTGCTGCACCACCAAGTTAAGGACGTGAGCCAAACAGAGCACATGGATCATATGTCCCTGTCGGAGGGCGGAGAGGAGGTTGGTGCCATTGTCGCAAACCACCATTCCTGCCTTAAGTTGGCGTGGCGTCAACCACCTCTGAACCTGCCCCTGCAGAGCTGACAGAACCTCTGCCCCAGTGTGGCTCCTTTCCCCCAAGCACACCAGCTCAAGCACCGCATGGCATCTTTTGGCCTGCGTAGTTGCGTAGCCCCTTGAACACCTGCGGAGCACCGCTGGTTCTGAGGACAAAGCACAGGAAGAGGCCATGGAGGAAGAAGAAGAGGAGGGGGTGGAGGAGTGAGGTGTGTCAGAATCACCAGTAGTAGCATTTTGGAGGCATGGTGGCGGAACAACCTCCAACACTACTGCACCTTGTCCTGCATCCTTCCCAGCTGCCAGCAGAGTGACCCAATGCGCCGTGAAACTTAGGTAACGTCCCTGTCCATGCCTGCTGGGCCATGAGTCAGCGGTAATATGCACCTTGCCGCTGACCGCCCTGTCCAGCGAGGCATGGACATTGCCTTCCACATGCCAGTAGAGAGCCGGAATCGCCTTCCGTGAGTAAAAGTGGTGTTTGGGTACCTGTCACTGAGGAACTGCACATTCCACAAACTCACGGAAAGGGGCAGAGTCTACCAACTGAAAAGGTTGATTCCATTGAGCCGAGGGAAGAGGCCGGGTTGGCAGATGCTTTGCCAGACAAAGTACCCTGAGCATGGGTGAGAGAGGATGAGGAGGATGAGGACGGCTTGGTCATCCACTCGACCAAGTCTTCCGCATGTTGCGGCTCAACACGGCCAGCTGCCGAAAAAAAGGCCAAGCATGTCCCACGGCCACGTGCTGATGAGGATGCACCGTGTCCACGACCAGCACTGTTGCTTCTAGACACAGAGCCTGCTTGCCCTCTTTTATTGGCTTGTGACTGTCTGCCTCTCCTTGTTAGCCTTCCAGACATAATAATGGCCTGCAGTGAGATGTAGCTGCACTAAGCTGGGATATATATATATATATATATATATATATATATATATATATATATATATATACTGATACTGCAGCTAGCAAAATCAACTGCCTGCCTGTAGTATTATTAGTATGAGAACACCACCAATCTTCTATAGGTAGCTTTAGATGAACACTTTGCAGAGGTTGCACTACACTAACTCGTAGCTTTAGCTGAACACTGTGCAGAGGACGCACTACACTAACGTTTAAATAATGTAGCTGCCTGTGGTAATGATAGGATCAGGAAAACACCACCAGCCTTCTACAGGTAGCTTTAGCTGAACACTGTGCAGAGGACGCACTACACTAACGTTTAAATAATGTAGCTCCCTGCGGTAGTGATAGGATCAGGAAAACACCATCAACCTTCTACAGGTAGCTTTAGCTGAACACTGTGCAGAGCTCGCACTACAATAACTTGTATCTTTAGCTGAACACTGTGCAGAGGCCGCACTACACTAACTTGTAGCTTTAGCTGAACACTGTGCAGAGGTCACACTATACTAACTTGTGGCTTTAGCTGAACACTGTGCAGAGGTCACACTACACTAACTCGTAGCTTTAGCTGAACACTGTGCAGAGAACGCACTACACTAACGTTTAAATAATGTAGCTGCCTGCGGTAGTGATAGGATCAGAAAAACACCACCAATCTTCTACAGGTAGCTTTAGCTGAACACCGTGCAGAGGTCGCACTACACTAACTTGTAGCTTTAGCTGAACACTGTGCAGAGGTCGCACTACACTAACTTGTAGCTTTAGCTGAACACTGTGCAGAGGATGCACTACACTAACGTTTAAATAATGTAGCTACCTGCGGTAGTGATAGGATCAGGAAAACACCACCAACCTTCTACAGGTAGCTTTAGCTGAACACTGCAGAGGATGCACCACACTAACGTTTAAATAATGTAGCTGCCTGCGGTAGTGATAGGATCAGGAAAACACCTCCAACCTTCTACAGGTAGCTTTAACTGAACACTGTGCAGAGGTCGCACTACACTAACGTGTAAATAATGTAGCTGCCTGCGGTAGTGATAGGATCAGAAAAACACCACCAATCTTCTACAGGTAGCTTTAGCTGAACACTGTGCAGAGGTCGCACTACACTAACTTGTAGCTTTAGCTGAACACTGTGCAGAGGATGCACTACACTAACATTTGAATAATGTAGCTGCCTGCGGTATTGATAGGATCAGGAAAACACCACCAACCTTCTACAGGTAGCTTTAGCTGAACACTGTGCAGAGGACGCACTACACCTATGTTTAAATAATGTAGCTGCCTGCAGTAGTGATAGGATCAGGAAAATACCACCAACCTTCTACAGGTAGCTTTCACTGAACACTGTGCAGAGGTCGCATTACACTAACTTGTATCTTTAGCTGAACACAGTGCAGAGGTCGCACTACACTAACTTGTAGCTTTAGCTGAATACTGTGCAGACGTCGCACTACACTAACTTGTAGCTTTAGCTGAACCATGTGCAGAGGTCGCACTACACTAACTTGTAGCTTTAGCTGAACACTGTGCAGAGCACGCACTACACTAACTTGTAAATAATGTAGCTGCCTGCAGTAGTGATAGGATCAGAAAAACACCACCAATCTTCTACAGGTAGCTTTAGCTGAACACTGTGCAGAGGTTGCACTACACTAACTTGTAGCTTTAGCTGAACACTCTGCGAAGGTCGCACTACACTAACTTGTAGCTTTAGCTGAACACTGTGCAGAGGTCTCACTAAACTAACTTGAAGCTTTAGCTGAACACTGTGCAGAGGTCGCACTACACTAACTTGTAGCTTTAGCTGAACACTGTGCAGAGGTCGCACTACACTAACTTGTAGCTTTAGCTGAACACTGTGCAGAGGTCGCACTACACTAACTGGTAGCTTTAGCTGAACACTGTGCAGAGGTCGCACTACACTAACTTGTAGCTTTAGCTGAACACTGTGCAGAGAACGCACTACACTAACTTGTAAATAATGTAGCTGCCTGCGGTAGTGATAGGATCAGAAAAACACCACCAATCTTCTACAGCTAGCTTTAGCTGAACACTGTGCAGAGGACGCACTACACTAACTGTAAATACTGTATCTGCCTGACTGTGGTACTAATAGGATCAGAAGAACACCAGCAATTTTCTTCAGGTAGCTGTAAATACTGTAACAACACCTGCCTGCCTGTCAGTAGGAAGAGAATGACAAGAACAGATCTAGCTAAACTGAATACAGTGTATATATATATATATATATATATATATATATATATATATACACAAGCATATATATACACAATACACTGTAACTCACTCTAAGTGACTGACTGTCCTGCCTAATCTATCTAAATCAAATGACACTGTCTCT